>NW_027192527.1:6140572-6377475 GCF_041956765.1 Thermoascus crustaceus | reverse complement strand
TAAAATAAAATAAAATAAAATAAAAAGAAAAAGAAAAAAAATACAAATACAACACAACTAAGTCCTAGTAAGCTAGGTAGACTCCTGCTCCTGATCACAAGTCCCCCACACCCTCTCCGCATACCCCCGTAACGCATCCTCCGTGAAGACCAAGTCTCCCTCCCCTGAGCGCCTCCCGCGGCGGACGGAGGAATATCTTTTCGAAGGGGAGGATGAGTGGAATATCACTGGTGACAGCCGTAGTAGGGGTAGTAGCCTGGTTTGCTTCTTCTTCTTCTTCCCCATTTCCATTTAACCCGGATGGCTGTCGCGATCTGAACACCACCATAACCATAACCATCACCACCTTCCCCTCCTCTTCCATCTCCTCCTGAACGTAAAACCTCACCTGACGAATAATCCGACTTTGACGACTTCAAATTAGACTCCACCAGCCACCACCCCACATCCGCCTCCGACTTCCCCATGCCCTTCCCCATACCCACCTCGACCACCAAACTCGGCCTTGGCGACTTCATGCGCGATGGTGGTTAGTTTGACAAGCAGGATCGAGTCCTTCTTCTTTTTCTTCTGTTTCTGGTGCCTGTCATCGTAGACATGATCATGATCATGGCCATGGCCATGACCAAGGCCTCCTTCGGAGGTGCAGGCGCTGGTACCGGTCTACCAGTACCGGTACCGATGAGATAAACGTAAAAACACCCTCTTCAGGACCACGAGATCAAAGTCCTCTCGATCCTCAATCAAGCAGGTGGACATCCTCCTCCGGGGCGTCCGTGAAGATGACGTCTTCGCTTTTTCCTTTTTTACCCTGCCGTTCCATCGTCGTCATGTCTGGGGAGTAGATTGCGGGTTTCAACAGAGACGATTTCCTCCGCGTGTTCTCTACCCCGGTAGGGATGTTTGGATGTGGTTGGTGGGAGAGCTTGGAAAAGGGGTGTGGGTGTGCGGGGGGCAGTCGGAGTCGGAGTTGGTGTTGTGATTCTGATTCTGATTCGGCCACTTATTTTTCTGTTTGATGCCTCGATGCTTATCTATCGATGTTGGTTGTGGTGTCTAGGTAGGATCGCACATACGTTGGATTCGAAACCTGGACATGCTCCCATATTGGGCAGAAAGTTAGGTTAGGCCAGGTACCAGGTATGGTGAGTTACCTAGTATAGTTGTAATGGATGCACATATCTATGTCCTCCACGTTTGCAAAGTCTTGGGCGAGACCAGACATAAGTACCTAACTACCACACCATACCATACATCATACGTAATACCACCACGGCCTTATTCATACCTAGACTTTCCCGGCTCCCACCTTGCAAGTTTAAACCATCCATCCACTGATAAGAACAAGAAAAGAAAGACCAACCTCATCGTGATTCATTACCCAAGGCAGGGTAGGGTAGAATAAAATACACATGTACATATGAGTAAGCGAGCGAGTTGATATCAAACGAACGACTAATAAAATACCCGAATTTATACATACCTACATACGTAGCATATAATAGCATAATACCATAGCATAGCATACATAGATACATACATCGAATACATATACATACACCCGTCCCATTTCCTCCCTCCATCCATCCTCCAGGATGAAACAGGAACAGGAGCTTTTCAGCTCTCGAAACGCCTAGCCTAGCCTAGCCTAAGCCTAGAATAGAAGCACACATAAGTAAAGTAACCTTAAGAAACAGAGAAAGCCTCCAATGACGACGAAACTCCAGGACCCAGGACCAGGCAGAAACCGAGGTATACATGCAAAGCAGGCAAGCAAGCAAGCAGACTGATTGATTACCGTATCGCGAGGTGAGGTGAGGCAGGCATGACCTAAGCCCGTGCGAGCGAGCCGTCATGTGGAGAGCAGCTTCATTCTGGTTCATTCCATTGTATACCATTTGATATTATCAAGTTTGAGTCACGGGCGAAGGATGAAGGGGTTATTAGTCCTTCGCAAGGAACCAGTTTTCCATGGAGCTTCCAAGCGCCGAATTATACCGTATAAGCAGCTACGAAGTGGTGGCGCTCGCTCTGGCCGCGTTGCTCAGTTGTCGGTGGTAGGAGCCAATGGGTTGGAAGCCCCTGTCAGACGTTAGTAACCTGGGGGAAAAAAAAAAGTCCATACGAAGACGTGTGGACCAACCTCGCAAGATCGAACCCCTCCTCCTCGTCATCGTCATCATCCAGCCCGGGAACATTACCATTATTAGATTTCTTCTCCCCGTTCTCCGCCCGCGCCTCCGCGTCATCCTCCTGCTTGATCGTATCCAGGTTCCGCCCCGACGCATTGCCAGACGTCCCCGGCTTGCTCGGGCTGCCAAAGTTGGGCGGCGGCGGACTGCTGCTCGGGATGATCCCCGGCGTCCCCTTCAGCGGACTCATGTCCGGCACGGGCCGCGCGGGCGTGCTGCCGATGTCCGCGAACTTCCAGAACTGCGCCGGCGAGCTCATGGGCATGAACTTGGACGGGATCTGCGCGGTGCTCGGCGGCGCCAGTCGTGGCTGCTGGCGCTGCGGGGCCGGCGTGATCATGGACGAGGGGCCCTCGTCGAAGTACGACGACGACAGCACCGGCGGGGAGCCGGCCACATTGTCGGACAGACCGTATGTGCGGCCCAGGGCGTTACTCCGCGAGCGAGTGGGCAAAGGAGACGGCTCTTCGAAGTCATTATTATGATTATTGTTACCGTTGCTGTTGTTATGTGGCAGGTCAGGGCCGCCGCGACCTGCACGCGAGCCTCTTTCGGGGGTGTACGCCTCAACCGGCGCGACAGAGAACGAGCTAAAACGCGGTGACGGAGCCTGCGGAGATGTCTTGCCCGCCGAAAAGACATTCTCGTAGTTGTTCTGCTGCCCGTTGGCATTGTCATCATTCCTCTTATTATTATTATTATTATTATTACGGGACGAAGGATCCTTTGTGGCCGGCGAGGACGGCGCGGACGACTGGTTTCCCTTGCGCAGATGCTTCTTCCAGTATTCCTCCCGGTGTTCTGGGGCGATCTGCCACTTCATGCCCTTGCCAGGCTCGTCGGTGCGGCGGGGAACCTTTTGAAACGCCTTATTCAGAGACAGATTATGTCGGATAGAGTTCTACGTCTGTCAGCTCCCTGTCGCTGAAAATTAAATTGGAAAATCGCGAAGGAACTCACCTGCCACCCGCTCTGCGAATGGCGGTAGAACGCGTACTTCTCCATGATCCACTGGTAGATGCTGTTCAGCGTAAGCTTCTCCTCCTCGCTCGAGAAGATCGCCTGCGCGATCATAGTCGCATAGCTGTACGGCGGCTTCAGGTCCTTGGCCGAGTCCTTGCTGTAGTCGATCTCCTCCGTGCTCTCCATCATCATACCGCGGTTATACAGCGGCGACCGCTTCGCCGTTGGCGCGCCTGCGGTGTCAGGCGACCGTGGTGGTGGTGTGACCTGGCGCTTGAGGAACTGCGGAGCGGGCGCCAGCGCCGGCTGGCCTGGCGCAGAGGCAGAGGTGGAAGCAGAGCCCGTGTTAGCATGCGCATTGTTGGAGACAGGGGACGTGCGGTGCGCGGACTGCTGCGACGGATGCGCATGCTGCGAGCCATCCCACGGCAGCGGCTCCTCACCGGCGGCCAGACGCTGTGCGCGCTCAACAAAGCTGGGGTGGATGTTGGCCTTGTCGCCGGGCGTGACGAACATCATCTGGGTGTTGGCGATCTCGATGATGTCACCGCAGGTGATGACAGCGTCCGTGCCGCGCTTCAGCATCACATTGTTCAGCCGGACTCCATTGCGGCCGTTGACGCGGATATGCCAGGCCGCCGTCTCTTCACCATCGTAGAAGATCTCCGCGTGCAGGCGGGACACGAACTTGCTGGGGCCCAGGTCGACATGCACCTCGGGCAGCGCGCGGGCCGCGATGGTGACGGGGCTCGACTGCTCGTCCAGCTTCTGCTCGCGGTCTGGGGGGCGCCCGATGTTGACGTGCAGCGTCTTCACGTAGTAGGTCCAGTTCCTCCCTGCGATCTTCGCGTACGCGCGGATGCTCTGCTTGTTCTCCGTCTTCGCGTTCGAGTGCTCCCGGGCCACGTTGACCTCCTCGCGGGAGACGTTCAGGTACGAGATGACCGAGTCGACGAGGTCCTGGTTGGCCGAGAGCTCGTTGTCGGGCGAGGAGTCGTCCGCCTCGTCCGCAGAGGCCGGTTCAGGCGTCTTGACCTGTCGGGGCGGAGGGGAAGGACGGTGATGCTCGACCTGATCCCGCGAGCGTTAGCCATCGACAGAAAATTATCAGCTACCCGGACCTGAGACCACACCGACCTTGCGCTTCTTCACCGACGGCCGGCTGGGCGACGAATCCGGCGCCTCCGCGTCGGACGTCTCCTGCAGCTGGAGATCCTTACGGCGCGTGCGACGTCTACTCGTGAGAGGCATGTTGTCGTTGTGGGTGGTGTGTTTGTTCTATCCCGTTATATCCCAACCCTTCTTTTTCTCCTCCTCCAACGGATCAAAAGAACCAACGGATCAACTCGACAGTCGAAACTTTTTACGGCGATCGTCCCGCTCGTGGGCGCGTGATGACGCGATCGTTTGACGGCGGATGTGATCAATTCAATTCGTTTTTCGCGAGCGAAAAAAAGGTTTCACACGACTTGGTGAATCGGGAAAAACCCGGGGAAAGAGGGAGAGAGAGGGCAGGAGAGAAAGAACACCCCGCCCAAAACAAACCAGCGAAACCAACCGGGCACTGGGATTCGCCTCCGCCAAATCCTCGGTCCAGCGCCCAGAAACGTGGAGCACCAGCGGCGGAGCAGAACCAGACGAAGAAGAAGCTGTTTGCCACCCGCGCAAGAGACCGAACGGACAAAACCAAACCTCGGATCGGACGCGCGCGGGGCCAGAAACCAAAGCAAACCGCAACAAAAGGCTCCAGCAGAGTATGAAGGACAGAGGACGGAGACTTAAGTATACGAGGGAGGCGCGGTGGTGGTGGTGGATTTCCGCTTTGGGACGGGGGACCTGAACCTGTCGGGGTCGTCGGGACTCTCGAGGTGTGGGCGTCTTGCTGGATCTGGCCGTGTTGATCGCTCGACCGATGCGTTTCCCCCACCGCGCGCGACTCCAGCGGGGAGATGACGCACTGACGCAGCAACGTCCTCAATCAATCAATGGATGGTATGGCGGGCTCCGAGAAAGTCAGGGCCAGAGATGGAGCAGAAAGCGAGTAGAGAGACGAGAGAAGGCCGTAAACAGAGGGACGGGCGCAGAGCCTCCGTGCGTGGCAGAGACGGCGACGGGCGTCGATCTGACGGCTTTCGGGCGCGTCTTCAGACTCTCTGCTTCACGTCAGACCCGCGGCCCCACCGTTTGTCCGCGTGTGGAAAGGCTGGATGCCGGTGGACGATCCGGGGGGATACAGACGTTGATAGAGAGAGAGAGAGAGAGATGGATAGATAGACAGATAGATAGAGATGCAGGAGAGAGATCTGGTTGCAAAAGACACTCCCGCATACCTTCACTCCAGGCCTACCAAACGAAAGCGTCTTCTCTCGATCTTCTGCTCGGCTGCCTTCGGGCGACGTCACGCGCTGTTTTCGGCCTAGCGCTGGCCGGCCCTACCGGCTGCATGAACACAGCCCTTACATGCCTCGACGACGCTATCGCCGTCTAGCGGATACGCCCACTCAACGCAATTATCTGGTTCCCACTAGATGACTCCGGTACTAGTACATACATGACCGCCATGCGAAAGCAGACACAACAGGAAAAACTACGGTCCCCGTGCAGACAGGAGAAAAAGAAACTCGTCAAGAGAAGAAGAAGAAGAAGAGAAAAAAAAGAACCAAGCTGACCCATCGGAAGGCTTTCTCCACCCGCGTCATGTGCGTCGGGAGGCGTCTCGTCCAGAGACGGCAAAACAAAAACCGAGTAGCTAAGACAGCACAATTCCAGTCGTCATTCGTCGACGTGATCAAAAGAAAAATCAGGAAGAGTGAGGATAGAATAATGGAAGCCACAGAGAGAAAAAAAAACCCTGATCATAGGGTAGATAAAAGTGCGGACACATCCGCAGACCGAAACATGAAAATTGAAGAGAGAAAAGTAGACTATCACGCATCGTCGGTCATCTTCGAGTCCCCGTCATCCACTCCCCGCAGCGTCGGGTACAGGCTCGCGCTGCTCGGCTCCGGCTTGGCGTCCTTCTCCCGCTCGACCCCTTCCATGTGGCCGTCGTGCACCGTCCGCTCCGACTCGGACCGCGGGCTGCCCTCGCGACGCTCGTCCTCCTCGTAGTCTCCCTGCTCCAGGCGGTAGTGGATGTACTTGCGAAGGTTCTCGATCAGCCGCACGTGCTCCACCCACTGCTCCTCGGCCCGGTCAGCAGCCTCGGTGGCCACCTGGGCCGCCCGCAGCGCCGCCTCTGGATCCGGCGAGGTGCTGCGGTGCAGGGCGGGATCGATGAGGCTGGCCGAGATGCGACCCGGAGACTCTGCAGGCCGCTCCTTGGCGGGAGGCGTGCGCGCACTGTCCTCGACCTCCATCTCCTCCGAGACATGACGGTCGTCGGGGCGGGCACGCTGCAGAGTTCCACCGGTGTATCTTCTGCGGTCGTCGTTGTCAAAGATACCGCTGAGGGTGGATGGCGGAGCAGCGCTCGATGTCGTCGGATAGCCAGCGGACATGCCATCGTGCATCGTGGTCGGCGGCAACCTAGGGTACATGCTGGAGGAGGTCTCGTGCTGAGGAGAAATGCGATGTGCCGATGGTAGCGAGATGGGCGAGCGGCCAGATGTGTACGACTGTGCGCTGGATGGGGGAGTCAGAGCCGGGGTGGCACTTTGTGGTGAGTGTGCAGAGGACGTGGCGGCCATCATGGGTGCAGAGGTGGTCGCTGTCGCATGGCTTGAAGGGAGCTGAGTGGGAGGAGAGTTCGTCGTCCGGTAGCTCATTCCGCCATGGACATAGGTTGCGCCAGGCTGGGCGACACCTGCAGCGGCTACATGGTCGTCACTCTCATACACAGTAGCCTGCATCTGTTCGAGGAACTGATCGATGTTGATCAGATCATTCTTGGTGCGGGCGTTGCCCATCGGGGGGAGATGGTATCCTTGAGCCGGCATTGGACCGCCGGAACTGTAGGCACCGCCGGGGCTACCAACCGCCACAGCCGCAGGGACCTGCTGGTACTCTGGGACAGGGCCGTTGATCAGAGGAAGTTGAAGGCCGTGGAGGCCAAGCAGACGCTGACCGACCGCCGCGTACGAGGTCGGGTCGAATTGGCGCCTTTTGAGGTCACCGAAAAACTCGTTCAGAGCGTCGTAGCCGCGTTTCTTGGATTCGTAGGAGGCGTGCTGGTTCGCATCGCTACTGTGGCTCAACGTGTAGTAGACATTTCCGTACGACGGGTTGGACGGCTGCTGTGGCTGCTGGGACTGATAGTACTGAGGGGCCGCATGGCCGTAGCCTTGGCCGGGCACCGGATTCAAAGCAGGCTCGAAGTAGTGTGCTGCAGTAGGGAAACCTCAAACAGAAGATTCGTCAGCTCAAGGGATCGGTGAAAAAGAGGAATCGTAACACGTCGTTCGACTCCGGCCGGGACGCGTCAACTCACCTTTGGCGTTGCCGGCCACGCCAAAAACTACATCTGGGTTCCTCGAGCCGGGCTCGGGGGATCGGACGAGGACAGAGTCGTCCGCATGAGTCTTCACATGCTTCTTCAGATCCTGAGGACGCTTGAACGCCTTCCCACAGAAGTCGCACTTGTGCGGCTTTAGGGGGACGTGGACACGGATATGGGAGGTGATGTGATCACGCTTGACCGTTGTCGTACGGCAACTTCCCCACTGGCAGGTGAGGTTAAGGTTATTAGTGCTCTTGCGACCAACGTGGCGCTCGCAGACGTGTTCCTAGCGGCGGTTCAGTCTCTATCGCAATGCGGGATTTGCGTTGTATTGTCGTCGATTCATCTCTTGAGCATGCTGTCTTCAGCGGCAGCAACACCCGATGACGGGCGTGTGACTCGAGACGCGACCATAGAGAACAGCGGCGACCGAAGCAAAAAAATAAAATAAAAAAACAACTTACATAAAGAGCCTCAGGAGTCGGGCATCTCTCCGAGCAGCCCTGCCACATGCAGACAAGGCTCTGATCACCGGCTTGATTGGCGGTGTTGGTGGTGTTACCGTTGTGGGTGGCAGCAGGGACGCCGACCGCGGCAGAGGCCGTGGCGGCCGCAGCCTGAGCTTGGGCCTGGGAGGCTCCATTCGACGACTGATCGGACGTCTGCTGCTGCGGTTGCTGTTGCTGCTGCTGAGAGGGAACAGCCTGTTGCTGCTGCTGCTGTTGCTGCTGCTGCGCCGGCTGCTGTTGCGGCTGGGCGATGGGCACGGGTGCGGGCGCCGCAGCGTTGGCGGTTGTGGTCGCGTCCTGGATCTCCGACATGTCGCCAAGAAAAATTTCTTGTCGTTCTTGGTATCAGCGGAGAGGACTTGGAGACGGATCTACTCGACCACAAAGAGCGGTTCGAGGCGATGGAACAAGGACTATGAGAGGAGAAGGGTTCAAGAAAAGAAGCTCGAGGCACGGAGTCTGGCGGATGTGTTGGAAGAAATGTGTCCGTCACGGATGTGCGGATCGTGCCAAAACCGGGAGAGAACGGTGCAGTTTCCTGCGCCGGCAAAAGGAGTCGACCGCAAAGCTCAGGCCGTGAGCTGTGGTGCCTCCAGGAGAAGAGGGACAAAGGGATGGATGGATAGATACAGGAGAGGGAGAGAGAGAGAGAGAGAGAGAGAAAAGGCCAGAGATCACGGGATCAGAAGGATGAGGGGGGATCTGCCGGAGCAGAAAGAGAAAAAGGCGGAGAGGATGAAGAAGGGAGGGAGCAAGTGTGCTGGGAAGGGAGCAGGAGGAGAAGAGAGTGATGAAGGAACGGGAGGAAACAACTGCGGGGGGGGGTTCTTGGGTTCTTGTCGTATCTGCGGGCGCAGGGAGGAAAGGGAGAGGGAACCGGGTTGGCACGCCAGGGCCCAGACGCCCAGAAAAAGCCCAGACGAGCGACCGGGCGGAGGGCGACAAGACAGGGACAAGACCGGGCCAAGACCCTTTCAGGCTGAGGCGCCCCAGCCTGCGGGCGGGCCCAGGGTTTGAGGCTGCGCTGGCGTATAGGGACAGCCGGTGGCAGCATGGCATGCACCCGGCGCTGCCCGTGACTGGCTGAGCCCGAGGCTGTGCTGACCGCCCGGTGGGGATCCCTGACCGTCGACCCTCGCCTGATGCATCGAGAGCGCAGGAGGCCTGGCGATGCTGTATCACCGTCGGTCGCAGAGTAGAGAGACGAGTCGAGCAGTCTATCTGGGAGGGGAGTATACAGAGGGCAGTAGGTACCCTCTGACATCTGACATCTCGCATCTCGCATCTCGCATCTGGCATCTAGCATCTGCCCAGGCAGAACAGACCCCCAAAGCCACGCACGGGACTCGGTATCGCCATCGGCATTTCCCGCTTCCGGCGCGCACCGACCCAGCCCTCAGGTCGCCGACTTGAGCTCGCTCCCCCCCCCCCCCCCCTCGCCCACTCTCGCCCTCTCCCTTCTTGGCGTTTCTCTCCTCCAGGGGAGGCCGGCGGCCAAGCAACTCCCAGCACCCAAGTCCAAGAGGGCGCGCTCTTGGCGAGAACACAGCGGGATCCCAGGAGTAGAGGAGAGTAGGACTGCAGCCAAGCAAGCACCGCCCCCCTGACTTCTTCTATTCCTTCCAGAACACGCGGGGCTCCTCCCCCGTATTGGTCTCCCCGGGTTGAATCATCGATCACAACGGTCCGCTGTCATATGGTGTCATCACGGACGTTCTCGAATGGTGACTCCCAGCGTGGAGGAGGGGAGAGAGGGCCAAGCCTGCCCTGTTCGAGTCTCTTGGTACTGCACTTTACGCTACGATCGGAACCCGACCGTTATCGTGCGGATAAGCGGCAGTGCATGGATGCCCCGGGCTGCGATGGGTGTGCAGGTGTTACCCATGATCTCAGATCCCTGCCAGGTCTGAGGTGATCTGACGACATCCCGTCCAAGATATCTACAGTTGCGTGCTCAGCTTGGCTCTCCGTATCACACATCTCTACGTGCTCCAGTGGTGGTGCTAGTCCAGTAGATGCTCCTGGCCCTGTCTCCTTCGGGCTCATTTCTGGGAAAGTTCCAAGTAGTGATGCCCTGGTCTATCCCAGCTGTTCGCAGCCATTGCTCCTCAACACCGTAGTTCTCCATGCAAGATAACCTTTCCCAGAGCAGAAAAACTATATATATATATATATATGAACATAAAATATAAAACAGTAACCCTCAATCAGCCCCTGCCTTGACCCTTCCGACCCTGCCGCCGCGGCGGCTGATACCAGCTCCAGATATTCAACCCAACCTTCCTCCCTGACGTTACCGGGAGCGCCGCGTGCCACGTCTCCGGATACCCCGTACCATCCGGCCTCAGATTCTCCCAGAAGATCGCATTGCCCTTGATGGGCTTGAACGTGACGCCCTCGACGGCCTTCTTCCTTCCTTCTCCTTCTTCCCCTTCTGAAGACTTATCATCATCATCGCATTCGATGAATCTACACCACTTCCTCCTCTTCCTCTCATCCACCGGCACCCTCAACCTCGGGAAGTTCGTCCCCCCGCCCGTACAATCCGCAGCGAGGTAGACCATAAAGGTACTAATGCGATCGCCTCCACGACCATACGCCAACGAGCCCGTCCAGTCGTAGTGGTGCCGGTAGTGTCCCGAGACGTTGTACCGCTGGGCCCACATGCGCTCGATGTACAGGGAGGGCCGCCAGCCCTGGAAAGAGCGGGCGCGCTCCTCAATGCAGCGGACGACGTGGTCCCGGTCGAGGAGGGCGCGGTCGGAGAGGCGGGCGGACGGGTCGACGCGCTCGGAGACGCCGTCGTAGACGATCGAGGGGGTGTATTTGCCTTCGCTGGAAGTGGTAATAGCAGGCGTTAGCTGACCGTGATCTACCTATCTCTCACGAGAGAAAGAGAGAGAAGGGGAGGGAGAGAAAAACGACGTACCTAGCTTGAACCAAATGATCCGCCTCCCACTCACTCAGGAAACCTTCGACATAAATCACCAGCGGCGCTCTCGAGAAGATATGCACCCGGTACTGATCATCATCCACGGGACAATTGAGCGGCATCGCATCATCTTCGGGGCTGATGAACCGATCATCACTCGTGTTCAGGGCCGGGATCTGTCCGTCGTCATCACCATATCCGTAGCCGTAGCCGTCACCACCGTCCAACACATCATTATTCTCCGCGATCTGCGAGGGAAAGAGGATGCGGCTGAGCGGGGAGAGGACGAAGATGTACAGCGGGATCGAGTAGAAGAACCAGGAGAGGATGGTCGATGCTTTCGGGAGTGACGCCATGCCTTGAGAGCTTAGCTCTTTGCAGGCTTCAAGCGTTCATGGGCTTGAGTGGACTCGGATTTTTCTTCCGTTTAAGTAATATCCTCCCAACGCATCTATCTAGATATATATATAGAATTAGACGGGCGTCGCGGGATACGTGCAGGAGGGAGATTGGTGCACGGTCTAGGGGGGGGGGGAGGTGCAACATGTTCTAGAAGATCCTGAAAGCCATCCGGATAACCAGCTGCAGGAAAGCGCGACGGTGGGTCGAGGCTTCGCTGCGTTCCACCCGCGCCAAGGCAAGACTATTAGCTAGGCTAAAGTAAAGCTGCCAGTCCACGGCCCCGCAAGCCAGAGCTTCCGCAAATCCTACCTAGCTCAGTCCTAACAGCACGACAGAAAGACAAGCTTCACCCTATCGTAAAGGTATGGAATATATTCAATTACTATGTAGCAGTACAGACCGCTATATACTGGGAAATTAACACCGGCCTTGTCAAAGTGAACGCCCCACGTAGAAACCATGACCCCCTCCGAGGTTACCGTCAATTATGTGTCCTTCCGGCGCCGACAAGAATAATAGGCAGAAGATAGACAAATCCCTGTTTTTCTCTTTTCCACAGAGCAGATCAAGAAAGCCAAGGGGTGTATCTTTTGAAAATGTAGCGAAAACGTCCCCGAAGATCGAAAAAAAAAGATAAAAAAAATTCAAAAATCATTACATATCCCATCATTCCGTTACCAGCCGTTTCCTATTCCATAGTCCATGATAAAAGAGAACAATAGTATCGTGTTCGCTGCCGGCAGCCCGGGCTCCGTCTTCTCACGCTCCAATGTTCATCCAATGATCCCAATCGTCATTTGCAGGGCCGTTGGTGCTAGCTGCCCCGCCTAGATTGTCGAAGATATCGTCAAGGTTCATGCACATATCCATCCCCGTTGCCATGGGGCTGAATCCGTCCATGCCCATACCAACGTTCCGCATATCATTTGTGCCTGACATCTGGTGCTGTGATTGCTGGTCCGTAGGAAAGTTCTGCTGTTGGAAATTGAAGCCCTGCCACATGAAGTTTCGGTTGGGGATCGACACCAGATCGGGACTCTGCACCACTTCGCCGTTGCCAGGGGTCGAGGTATGCGAGGGCGGCGACTGCACCTGGGACGGTGTATGGTTTAGATGTTGGAGGTGAGACGGAAAACCACCGGTCACGCCGCCTGGAGGCCCACTGGGGAAAACGGGAATGTTTGTGAAAACATCGAAAGTCGGCGTGGACGCGCTGACCGCGACACTTGCTGGAACGGTGGATGAAGGCGAAGGGGCCGCGGTTCCTTGTGGACCTGGCTCGAATTGATATTGCGCAGAAGCCCCGGCACGGTCGTTCTTGAAGTGATCATCTTCCAGAGTTGACATGGGCTGAGTCGGGTACGCGAACGGATCACCAGAGGGAAACATGATTGGCATCAAATCAGGTAGGTTGCCGGAATTATCAAATGGATGAGACACCGAGGATTGCGGTTGCTTCTGTTGTGCAAGCAAAGATGGCATCGTGGGAGCTGAGGAAGATGGATTGCCTCGATCTCCTGCAAACCCAGGTGATCCGTTCCTCATCCACGACTGCGGACGAGGATACGCGTGGCTATCATCGACTGTCATCGGCGCAGTCGGAGATTCGGTCGAAGCCATCAATTGCCTCGAAGCAAGCTGTGCTGGAAATGTGCTGGCACGCTGTGGAGCACTGAAGGCATGTCCTCCCGCCCTGGAGGCGACGTCGGGAGGAGTGTGCATTCCTTTTACTTTGACCGGGGTGCTTGAAGGCGATGGTCGCTTAAGGTTAACAGCACCAGCTGCGTTGCCCCTTCGGTTCTTCAATTTCTCTGGGAGATTCTTGAAAAGGGACTATAGACCACTGTCAGCATGCCCAGGTCTATTTGACAAAATGTGGACTCTTGGAGAAAAAAAAAAAAAAAAGTTAAACGTACGTTGAGACTCTGCGAACACCTGTCCGCCGCCATGCTCTTCTTGGCCAGCCCAGCCAATGTATTTTTACCTTCGAGAGCGTCTTTGAGGACACCATCCTTGGCCGTTGGCGAATCCGGGTTCTCGAGCACAAAGAAGATGAGGGACAGGATGGCGAAATAGGTAGTGTACATGGTAAACCAAAAGGAACCGTTCAGAAAACGCCTCTTGTACATGCCCGCGGTGATGTGGACTACATTCCGGGATACGCTCACACAAGCAGCAGCGCAGGCGTAGGACCTCTTATCGATGCCCCTAGCCTGAACACCACTCGAAACATAGTGCAAGAACGGTCGGTACATGACCATCTGCACATGTGCGTAGCTTATCCGTAGCAACTGTCGAGTTCTGACAACCAGTCAGGACGATTTGAAATGCAATAGTGTGAAAGGCAGTGACTCACCGTTCCAATTCTGGAGGCGCTTCCTCTCCGGGTCGTAGGGCTGACGGTAGCGCCTCCATCCAGGCTTGCAGATCGCGTTCGATTTCACGGATCTTGGAATGGCTCACCATGTATGTTTGATCGGATTTGGACCTGTGCTTCGCGTTTTTCACAGGATATATATATTTCACCACCTTCACGATAATATCTACAAGGCGCGTGTGGGCGTTCGGACCAGCCATCCTAGAGGTCCGCCCAGGCGGCATAGGCAGGACGCCTTCGGCGGTAATAAACTCATCATCGACGGACAGAGGGTATTCCTGGTCAATATCTTCGTCGTTCAACATCTGTGGCAGCCCCAACAGGGTGCTGACATAGACGTCCATCTTTCTGATCACCCAGAAGATACGTTTTCGCATTTCCCTCTCGATGGGGTTGAAATTTGCTGTAACCGAACGGTGAAGACCGAGCCGCAATGCTGCGCGCAGCGCGATGCCAACATACGAATAACACGTACTGAGCTTTGCGGATGACTGAAGAAAGAGAACCATAAAACATATCGCTTGCAGGGAAGTCAGATCACGGCAGTCTGTGATATCGAGTAGTTGTCGTCCCGCCTTGAAATATTGAAACCTGCGACACAGGGATCAGTAGCCGCAACGGAGGCAGTAGCAATCGAAATCCGACTCACCCTTGGCCAATTGCGCTTTCATAGCCCGCTATATCAAGAGTACTTTCCATGCCATTCGAAAACAAGCATCCGACAGAAATGACAATGTACAGGAGCGGCAAGAAGGAATGCTCCTCGTTGGTAAAGTGCTCTGGAGGGGTATCGTATATACGGTCAAACATAGCATAAAACGATGGTTCATGCACGAAGCGCATCAAAGCGCATGCATCATCAAACGCATTCTGGCAGAGTTTCCGTGCGACCTCCCTCGACGGCAGATCGTGCGTAGGAGGAAGGTTAGAGTCCTGCGGGGACTCCGACGCCGATTTTGGACTTTCCAGGATCTGGGAGATCGGACGCGACTTGGGAAGGGAGGGTCGGAAGTCGGAAGCCATCGAGCTACCGAGCTGCTTCCGCAGTCGTTGCATGAAAATGATCCCGGATGAATGTCCGTGGTAATCCCAGTGGCCTTGGTCGTCGAGGTCCAGACATCCCGAGTTCTCCACCATGGTTTCGAGAAGCGACTCCTCTCCCGGTTCGGAGCCCGCATCGGGTTGAGTCCCGGAGGACTCCTTGGCTGTCGCGGGCAGGTTCTTATCCTTCCTCACCGCGGAAAGTAGCTGTTCGGCGGCATGCACGTCGAAACGGGGATCGTCGAGATTCAGATCGGGCAGGACCACTCGAAGGAGAGCTTCTGCCTTGTGCAGACGACTCTCGAGGGCTTCTATATACTGCGGAGCAGGGTTCCGCCGGCGGTTCGAGGGTTGATCATACGTGCACTCTGTGGACGACCGTTAGGGTCCAGAAGACGTCTTCCCAACGAAGCCGGGGAGCGCTTACCGTAGCTGTACACGGTGCAGTGCGTGCATGGCTGCTTGCCATCGCATTTGATCTTCTTGCGACGGCACTCGTCGCAGGCTCTGGTTACTCTTCTTCTCTTCTGTATGGGATGAGCCTGCTTGGGCTGCTGGGAGCCCGAGCCGGGCTCATCCTTCACCGTCGGGTCCTGGCCATATTGGGTGTCGTGGGCGTCTGCATCATCCTGCGTGTGGTAGTGGGAGTCTGGTATGGCGGTCGGATCGTCCTCGTTCTCTCCTGGCGAGGAATGCACCGGACTGGATTGCGAAGCCATTGCGGGTTACGATCGAGTGGTATGACGAGCGGATTCATGGAAAGAATACGCGCAGAGATCCGTTCAGCGCAGGGACCAAGCCAGAACAGCACATGTCATAATCCCAGGGCTGCAAGGAGTGCAGAGCACGTGTAGGTCAGCCCAGGGGAAATTCCCGAGGTGCTCGTTTGCGAGAGCAGGGAGAAGAGACGCTGGAGCGTCAGCAACGATCGCAGCGTCTAGAGTCGGCAAAATACCGCAACGGGGTCGAATGCGCTAGAGGAAAGGCGCGATCGACCGACAGTAATGGCGGTGTCTCCCAGGTCTCCCGGAAAGGAAAAAGAAAATCAGAAAGAAAGGGTATAGACAGAGAAAAAAAAGAAAAATCTAGGATATCTACAGTGGCGGCCGCGGGAGGACGCCGCAGTGAAGTCCAAACCAGTGGGACCAGATAGGAAAGCTTCACCGTGGATGAGACGATGGGCGAAAGCGGTGTGACCTGCCAAATCGAGAGGGAGAGAATCAGACGGAACGTCAGGATGCAGCAAGGATCAGCGCGGCGGGCTTAAGGGCCAGGACGGGCAAGCGACGACCCCAGAGAGCAGAGCGGAGAGGGGAGAGGGCTGCGCCACGGGAGATGCCCAGAAAGACACGGCCAGGAGGGAGAGGAGGGATTTGCAGCGGCCCGAGAGAGAAGAGAAGAGTCGAGAGGGAAAAGATGATAGCTACCAGGTCGCCGGGAGGGGCCGCTTGATGGGGCCGGTTAGTGGTCCTGGGCTGTTTTACGGGCTGCTGGCAGAACGCGCGCCCGGCAACTCACGATGGGAGCTAAGATCGAAGAACCAGATCCGCAGATGCTTGGCAACGCTGGGAGCATGCCATGCAACGTTTGCGGTCGGCGAGACGTGGACGTGGACACGGACACGACGACAAACGCACCACACAGATGCCAGCGACAACGGGGAAGCGTGTTCGACGGGAAGCCGGGCCATCGCAGAAGCAACGCTCGACGAGGGCCTGGAAGAGGGGGAGGGGAAAGGGCGTGGACCAAGTGGGTACGCCGCCGACGCCGACGGGGTTAGACTTCGGCCGCTGCCGGTTAAGACGAGCAGGACATGCCCAGACCGGGGGATTTCCAGAACGGTCATCACGGCTTCCTCTCTACCCCAGGTCCAGGAACCAGCACGGGCAGCAGCCACGCGATGGTGGCGGCTATCCTGCTGTCCTATTTGAAAGGAACAGTGCTGGCACTGCGTCCGGTACGACCTCGCCAGACGGACTGCATGCTCACGAGCCATGTGCAGCAGAAGCACCCTGCAAGGTTAACTCTACGTACTGTGTACATCCATATATCTCCATAAGTAACCATGACTTCTCCGAGCCCGACGCTGCGGACTCGACGTCTAGCGATCCCTGTGATCCATCCAGATGCCCTATAACAATATCCATCACGGTGGAGAGTTCCGCGCTGAGGACCCCGGGAACCCCGGACGTAGGTGCTGATGTCACCAGACTCCGACGCCACTCGTCGACACCTCCCGGTAACTTCGAGCCAAGCAGGCAGAGGGCCCTACGCAATCAGGGCATGGGGACTGATTTTCCACCATGGAAGGCTCATCATGCTGCTAAGTCTGGGCACCAAAGTCGCCTGTCGCGGTCTGTTGAGCGACATAGACGGGCGGCTAGCTTACTTGATCCATCAGGGCAAAACTTTTTTCCTACCTGAACTGCAAGCTGCAAGACCAACGGCCGCCCCTGTGTGAGAAGAATTCGAGACTCTTTTTGCGGTCAGTGAAAGACGCGCTGCTGCATGCCGGTCCAGACTCTGACCACTTTCGGAGCACGCTGCAGGGACTTCAGCGTGCTGGCCACCTCTGGGCTGCCTGGGCGACGACATTCGAGCGGTCAGTTTGTCGCCTGCATGACGCTTCCGACCCAGTAGCCGTCTATCATGCATGGGACGTTGGTGACCGTCTGGCCTCCTGCGGCCGCTAGAAACTGTATCGACGCTGTAGAAGTACCGGGAAAGGAGATCGGTCGGGAAGCCGTGGGTGCTATCTCCAAGTCCAGGAACCCTCGTAGATACCTGCTCCGTGCTCCGTACTTTGTCGCTCCTCCCTCCGAAGTCCGGTTTGAGACGTCGGAGCATCCGATGGTCAGACTACGCCAGGCCAGTCGATGTGGTTTAACTCACGCCCTATGCAGTTCGTTTGCGTAACGTCAGTTGGAGTAGACGGACCAGGAGCGAAGACAAAGCAAGGTTCGTCCACGCGCTGCTGCTGGGAGCCGTGCCACGAGGCCTGTGACACCAGCGGCGAGCACGACAGATCCCACGCCCGTGGCCTGGGGGCCAGCAAGCTCTTGGCTTGCTGCTCATCATTCCTCCGCCTTTCTGGAAAGGTCTACTCAAGTGATAGAATAGATGCGCAATGCTGCACCTAGTGCTACTGCGGCCCGCATAGCATGGCTTCATTTGAAGCGCTGATCCTGGCCATCTGCCAGGGAGGACCCCGCAAGGAAGACTTTGCTGCACCTGGTGACCATCAGCTGGCCTCAGGACTCGAGCCTCAGCGGACTGCAGAAACGACCGGTGCTGATCGACCGTCCGCTAACTCCGTCACGGGCTTACGATATTCCCTCCTCAGCTCAGGCCAGGTCCCGATTCCTAGCCAGGCAAGAATTCAATCCAGACTGGGTGTTCGGACGGCAATGTCCGCCGTGACCCGCCGCCCTTCTGGTTCCAGCCCCTGTAGTGACTAATCTCCAAGCTTATCGACGTCTCTGTGGAACTCAAACTAAGCAAGTTGAAGCAACAATACTGCTTTGTTGTGTCTACAGAGTACACTGTACAGTGCAAGAAATTTTGGATCGCTCAGCACGTTTCCCTCGGAAACTATCATGGTCATGGTTTTGCTTACCGCTCACGAACCTATTAGTAGTCGCGGCCGAGATCGACACCGGAGTCTTCATCGAAGTTCGTGGAGCACGTTCCTCTCCGAATCCGACCTGCCATCTTCGGTTTCATTATTGTCTAAACGATCTCCTACCCTAACACTCGAGAGCAGGCTAAGATGAAACAATGATTTCCCACAGCCGCGCAAAATGCTGAATCGGAACCAATGGGATTTGGTTTTGAGAACACGAATGTGGACCAGCATAGCTGCGCTCCATACGCCGAAAGCGCAACTCGCAAGAATCAAAAGGCGCAAGTCGGTCCTCTATGATCGCTGACACACCGCTTAGTATCTGCTTCACAGGGTTTGCCATCAAATGCGCCATATCCGAGTCTTGCAGCCTACGACCGTACAGCAACAGCTCTGCAGCAGTAGCGCACTCCCTGAAGGACGCAATAATGTCCGCGGAAGTCCTAATAATTACATAAACACCTAAAGCCAGCTTTAACGGCTAAACGTCGATCGGATTTTTTTTAACAACTCCTCCGGTCTGATTTGCCTACTGGAGTTGGGGCTACGTTCTAACTTTTCTGACACGACCAACCTCAACCGTGGATAAGGCTGCGCGAAGGCCTGGGGCGTCTCCACCTCAATATCTACTAACCCACTTCGTGAAGAGTCTAAGTTATGCCTGTTGCCCATCGCATTTCTTCCCAGTTCCCCGTCGTTTTTTGTCATTATTAACCGGGCAGGGTCCAGAGGAGAACAGCCACTAAAGTTTACGCTTGCTTTCATAATTCAATTTCCAACGGGTGAAATCGGAGATGACTGACTGCGTTCTTTTCCCGCCTTTGTCCCCGTCCCCAACCAATATTATCTAATGACGGAGTCAGCAATGAGAATTCCTCAACTAAAACTTTAAAAGGCTGAATTTGCCCCTTCTCCACCGGACCCGCTTTACGGAGTAGAGCCCTAACGGGTTTCGCGTTTAGTTTTCATCTAAGCTCATGCCCAGCGGCGGTTCTAACTCCGTAGCCCCGGCGGTTAGGGCCGGAGCCTGTTCTCGAATCTTTAGGGCTGTGTGTGTCACGTGCATCGCGTCTATACGGAGTACCTGCTCCATAGCCTTTGGGCAAGTTGTTGTCTGTCCTATTTCTGCTGTCAAACTGCATGTCGTCCAGCTTCACACCTCCGACGTGGATCGTATCCGTCACAAACTCACCAGTAATCTGCTTTCCTGCCAGACAGGTTAAGTTGAAGAACGTGTTATTGAACTTATACGTAGAAGAAGCGCTGGCGTCATACGTGCCAGACGCACTGCAGATGCCATCCGGACCACCAGGAGCACACAAGCTCGAATTGGCCGCATTGACCCAGAGGTCATTGTTGCCTGTGTCCAGCAAGAGCTGGAACGGCTGCGGGGGCGTTCCCAGTTCGATGTTGCAGAAGTAGAGGGTTTCCTGTTGAGAATTCTTTAGCAATTGATGTTCTTCTGCCAGTGTTGTTTATGAAATCGTCCCACGCTGACGGTTGCAGCTCTCTTTCGTCATAGACGGTCTCTCTGCGCAGGGTCCGCGATCTGCCTGCGTTCTATGCTCAATCTGACAACGGCTGACGCATCCCGTTTGTGGAGGGAGATCGCGTCCGCTGCTGGGGTGATGGACACCACCAGTAAGGCGAGTGACAGCAGCACCCCCCGCATGATGTTTCCAGAATTCCCCTGTAGAATAATTCACAGAGAAAGAGAAGCAATAATCTAGAAGAAGAAAAGAAGATGATATACACAAGCCAAGACAGGATGTGTGATATCGCTGGAGTGTAACGTTCTGTGAATGGAGAGAGAGACAGACAGGGATCAGACAGGAACTTATCATGAACCCACATGATAAACAAATGGATGAATTCTCCAAGGGAGACCAACCTTGTCATTATCCACCTGCGCTAGGTAGTTATGAGCCGAAGAGCACCATCTAAAGACCCAATCTTCTGGAGCATTGATAAGTTGGTCAATAAAAAAGGGATACTAACGCTCATTATAGCGCTGTAACCCTAATACCTTGGAGAGCTATGAGCCTAGCCAATTATCTATCCAGTCTAGAGATCTAGTAAATACAGCTGTTGCGCCACCCTGATTTATTGTACCGCAATGTACTGTATTCAGATATACATATTAGGAACCATGACTACTAACACTATACACAATGGGCGTAGCAAGGTACTATGGAAATCGTGAAGAGACGGCTAAATCAAAGTTGACACCTCAGAACATAAATCCTATTGGCCGTCTCCATCTCTATCGTCCCGCGAACTGCGAGTCTCATACTGAGTATGGAACGTAGAAGAGCTTAGCGAGCTTCTCCAACGCAGAGACAATCTATTTTGACGGTTATCACGACCCCAGCGTGGGACAATCAACAAGCTTGGCCTCCACCATGTAGTTGACCCTTGCATATGTGTACACTGGATATTAGGAGACATACACCGGAACTGTCAGGTAAAATAATTCATCGGGCACAAGCCTATGCTCCTGTTCCAAAAATACCACAAGATGGTAGCTGCTAGGATTGTCCTCATATGCTTTAGCTACAGGGTTAGGATATCTAACAAGAACTACTATACAACTGATAATTTTGCCATGTCTCTCTAGCAATGTCAGAATTCCTGCGGGACGCTGCCAGGACCCTAGGCAAACCAGCGCAGCCGGCGATGTCGGTGGACATGCCATCCAGAGTATTTAGGCAAGCATCCTAACTACTCTCAACAACAGCCGCAAATAAAAGCCGAAGATTTTAGCTGCAAGCCCAGGATCTCTCATCAACGCTCATTCGTCTATGGCATACCCTCAGTCCTATGCATATTCGACTTGCAGTACACTCAGCAGAGAACTCAGCCCCGGTCCGTCCATCAGCGCGAGCCACGCTTAGCAAAGAAACGGCTTCGATCCAGTTTAGTCGCCCATCCAGATCATGATTCGTCCCAGGAAAAGAAACAACGTGATGGGATCGACGTCATTTGCTGATGCAGTCTGACAGATAGCCGATCATCAACGGCTCCAAACACTAAAAGATGCCTATTTTGGTTTACCTCTACGTGCGCAACATATGCAGCTTCGATGGAATTTCAGTCGATTATCAATAGATTGGTCTTTTGAATTGAACGCTGGGCAAAACGGAGAGTCGGCCCTAAACTGCCCCCGACTCACCGGGGAGACTGACAAGGGCCGTGCTACCAGTCGGATCGTTCGGTTGTTTTGTCCCCCTGTCAAGCTTCAGCCCAGCTTCTCTCAGACTCCCACGGAGGCAGATCATCACTTACCACCCGCTTGGCCTGCGAGTCCATTTTGCTGGATCTCTGCGGAGGCTTACTGCACGTCACGGCATCTGCGCCCATGATCGTGAATGCCCCAGAGTCCGGCAGTTACCGGGCAGCCTGCATAGAGGACGAGCACTGCTAGTTGATACCTTCTAAACTGGTATGGAGCACTCCGTACGGGCGTAACTAGTGCGCAGACGTTGGGCTTTTTCTATGTGTCCCTGAAGGGTGTGGCAAAGGGAATACAAGGAGAGTGTATCCTGACCCTTGTTCAAACACCGCCGTCGGTCTCGATCAATGTCATCATCTCTTCTTCCTCCATACAACATAATCTCATTAGACGTGCCGGTTATCGGTCTTTTGTTTGTTGTTATATATGCGTTCTCTAGATTCGGAAGCAAAGGGACGTGTCTCTGCGCATGTCATGTGCACATTTCCGTGCTTCTAGCGAACATGTCCGATACATCTGACGGCTCGAAGTGTGAGCGTTCAGCGCCTCAACAACCTCCTCAGAAGCGTTGGCAATTCATCGATGCATCAAACGACAGTTCAGCTAACCTGACCCAGGTCAAGCGCCATGTGATGCAGGAGTATATAAGGCAGAAGCGGCGGGACGCGCAACATCGCGATGGAGCCGGTGATGCTCAGGGTGAAGGGCAGAAGTCACAACGAAAAAGGCGTCAACGGCAAAAGAGGATACAGGCTGCGAATGCCGCTGACATAGCCAGCGGCGAGAAGGGCGAAGATACTAGCGGAAGAAGAAAACAGAAGGGCAAAGCAATCTCAACACAAGACGATACGCAGACACAGGATGTCGACCCCGAGAAAAGCACCAGTGCAGATGATGTCGAGGAAATCGAACGGAATTTTGCCGCCGGCGCTTTCGAGTATGAAGACCCGAATTCTTTATTTCCCTCATCCAGCAGTGTTACGTTTCTTCCGCACAGGTCCTTTGCGAGTGTCGACGGACTCATGGATCCCTTTACCCCATCGCCGTCCTTGTACAGCCAGGAGAGTCAGAGCTATGATGGCCTGGCCGATGCTATATTGTCTAGATTCCAAGGCAGCGCTTCGGGCTCTCGCAGTTCATCGCCCCGGTCTTCTTATCGCGCATCTCCTCCACTGCAATCACCCACTCCTAGGACAATACTCAGCGCTGCTAGGACAGACCCGTTCGACAGCCTCCCGGTTCAGTTAGACGCAGAAGAGAAAAGACTCTTTGACTTCTATGTTAATGAGATGCCGGCATGCTCCTATGGGACGCTAATTCGGTCTCCGAAAGCCCACAACTGGTACACAGAGGTCTTCGTGCCGGAGGCAATGAAGGGTGCCGTCAGTTTCCAAAACACCATAATCGTCCACGCGGCAAATACGTGGGCCTGGGTTCGGAACGAGACTGAAACTAAAAACACCCTTATTCATCGTGGACGCGCGATCTGCATGCTCAGGAAACACATGGCTAAGAATCCAAAGGACATATCTGACGCTGCCATCGTCGCCTGCATGAGTGCTGCAGCGCTGGAGGATTTCGACCCTCGTCCGGGACACAAAGAGATCAGCTGGGTACATTGGCGAGTAGCAAGAGAAATGATCCGCAATAGGGGTGGACCTGCGGCCTTCGAGAACACCAGGTTAGCCATGCTGATCAACTGGCAGGACTATATTCTGGCAGGGTACGAGACCAACGGACCGAGCTTCTACTTCGAACATAACCCTGTGCTCTCCCCCATCGGCACCCCCGAGTCCTGGCCTTCCTCTAAATCCCAGGAATCTCGCTCTTTTATGCCGTCACCTCCTTATTTGACTTCATCTATTTCATCCGGCCACATACCTTCCTCTCCTACGGAAACTTACTACGTTCCCCAGATGCGCAAGCCACTCTCACCCACGGAAGAGATCCAACATCAATGTGAGGAATTCATCAGCTTCCTCAAGCGTTCTGAGCAGCTTGCTATGCACCAACTGACCACCCCTCCGAAGAAATCCGCACCTACCCGTCACACAGCTTTCCAGGACGGATCCCTCCTGTACCGGATCCTGGCGTCTCCCCCGGGCCGCCGGTTCACATCGACAGGAGACCGCAAACAGATCATCTCGCGCCAGGCATCGTTGATGATGCTCAATGCAGCGCTCTGGGACTACCGATTCTCAATCCAGCGGAGCGAGGTCTTCTTGAAGAGCCTAATTATGAAGGTCCTCGAGAGCGAAGTCGACATGAGCGGCTCCGTCGAGGCTCTCTTGCAAATCCTCCTTGCGTGCAAGGACGGCTTCACCGATGAGCCAGAAACATCTTCCCCCGGATCGTCGTCATCATCAGAATACCTGGACGCACCAGATTTCAGCCAATACTCCCCAACGGCAACGTCGGTATTTGCACGTCCCTGGTTCATTGGTCGGATGTTGAAAGTCGCGAAGCGGCTCGGTGTGGAATCGTGGGAGCGGTTTAGTGACGTCCTCTTCTCGTGCTTGACACTTGAAGTCCAGGAGCCTGTCGTGCCGTCGTGGGAGCAGGAGCTCCGGCGGGAGATCCTCGAGGCACCGTTGATGAGCTATGTCATGCCTGCGCTGCCGTCAGAAGCATAACACTGGCTAGGTTAGGTTCGTCCCTTATCTTTCTGTGGTGTATATATCTTCTCCCCTTACGTCCTACTAAGCGTTTTCTTTGGTCGGGTTTGACTCTTGTATTGGTGTTGCTTGTTCCCCCTATCCCTGGATGGATAAACGGATGAAGGGCAGGATACCGCGGCGGCGTTGGACGTACGTAACGTACATGCACATTCATGCAAAGTCCAAAAGTCGCACTTGTTGTTATATGACATGACACCAAGGCGTTATGAACGTGATACTCTGCTCCTTTCTGTGTTTTCAAGTTATAGTTCACTACTATATACCCACATGAAGCATCTATTGTTTGATATTGATTTTTATATTTACCCATCTACTTAATTTATTATATTCTCAAGTCAAGTTAAATCCTTACGCTTCATATGGAGTAGTAAAATCTTGTATATATGCATGAAGCAATACCCACCGTAGAGAAACCCATTCGCTATTACTTATATGGGAACGGTTAGCTTTCTTAATCTTGATTTCAAATTTCAATCAATCAACCAAGCAAGGTGTACGTATGTACTTTATAAACCACCTAGCACCTGCGTGATTAATATATTTACTGAATCCACAATTCTTGTCCTCATTCACATTGATAGAGTTGTTTCTGCGAGGTTTGTTCGGTCTCCGATCGTTTGAATGATATAATGTAGAAACAAGAGTTGATCGTTCCTCTGTTCCTCTTCCATCAAAAGTTTAAAGAAAGAGTCTGATAAAAATTCTCTATCCTCCTAACAAAAAAGAAGAATTCAAATTCAATCAAATCGCGCCCTACCTCGCGGAGCGGAACTTTTCAAAGACATCAGTCTCCAGACTTCAAAAACGTCAAGACTTCTCAGAATTTACGGCCTCCCTCTTTCTTCACTATCTTTAAAGGAATGAGAGAAAATCATTTCCGTATCGAATATATAAAACCTGCCAAAGTCTGTGGATGATGAATAATAACACAAGGCGTCAGTGGTTGAACGACAGACTGGCCTCCTCTCCTCCCCCGCGGCCGCGGCGCGCGGGAAGCTCCACCGCGACGCTCCAGCGTTCCGAAGCTGCTAAATCCTGCCGCGAAAGCTCAGGCCAAGACCGGAAACTAGCAGCGCGAACATCTTGCCTTTCTCTTTTCTCACTGTCTCACCGTCATGAACTGAACCGACGGTTTTATTTGATTTGGGATTGTCGTGAGTGCCGTGTTGGTAGAATATTTTACGCCCGACCGGAATCAGTCGCATCGCATCGTGTTCGTCCCGTCCGTCCTTTGCCTGGCGCAACGCAACGCCGCAACTTCGTTCCGCGCGCTCCAGCTATACGTCTGCGGCAGGCTTGGTTCATCTCATGTCATCTTTGTCGCTGGACTCCGACTCTAAAAATCCAAACTGATAGGTTGTCCGGTCTCTCCCCCGTCCGCGAGATACGCTGTCCTTCCCAGTTTTATCCTCCTCTCCGCCGCCTCCCATCGAAGAATTCCCTCGAACTGCATCCGTCATGATTCCGCGACTGAACGCTACAACGGACAGATTCCTGTAGCTCCGGAAGTCGTCTTTCTCGCTGATACAAGTCCAGCGACAACGAAGAGAAGCTACGGCGGATATCTCTCTGAACAGAGGTAGGGTGGATATCGCGAGGCAGCCTACAAGGATTATTCCAACACCCCCACGGCCGGCGGCGAAGACGCCCCGGAAACTTTCAGCAGGATGGACATGGATACAGACACCGCGGTAAATCCCTACGAGACAGATCCAGACAAGATCCCTAAAGATGATCCCTACCTACTTGCCCGAAGCGCTCACTACGGCCGCTACGTCCCTCGCCCCGACGACTTCACCCCCCGCTACAACTACTGGTACCAATCCGAGCCGGAGTCAATACCATATTGGAAAGAGGTGGTGGAGAAACACTGCACGCCGGAAAACTTTCTGAAAGAGTCTGGGACTCGGGAGGCTTTCGCTGCAGGGAGTGTGATCATCAGGGTCGACCAGGAGAGTGCGGAGGGACCGGCTGCGGAAAAATACTCCTTGCTAAATGCTAACGAGTTGTGCGCGGCGAGGAAAGCGGAGGAGGTCCTTAGGCCTATGGACGTGTCGGTGCCTCTGATATACTTCTGCGGGACTATAGAAGGGAAGAACGTCACGGTGGAGTCGCGGATACCTGGGGTTTCTCTGGAGGTTGCGTGGAGGTACCTTACGGCTGATCAGAGAGCTGGCTTCAAGCAACAGTGTCGCAATATTCTACAACGTCTGGGAAATGCCGGTTCGTCGCCTGATGGTCCCTCGTACGTCTGTCGCGGACTTAACTCGCAATTGCAACCGGAGATCCAACAGCTCGAGCGAGATATTCTCTTTAGTGAGAAGGAAGAGGGCGAAGACCTATGCTTGGTACACAACGACATGGTGCGATCCAACATCATCGTCAATGATGATCGGATTGTAGGAATTCTTGGTTGGCGACAGAGCGGTTACTTCGGCCATAAAAGAGCCGGGGCTGTACATTGCCAGCTCAGAACTCCTGAACGCACCTACATCAAGGGCGACGGAAATGAGCCTGGAGAGGAGAATGCATGGGCTGACCTCTATGACTCGCAAGATTTTGTAGCGACAAAGGAAAGCGCGATGACGAATGGCCACGAAGCCGCGGGACCGACGGTGAAGACTGAACCGTCAGTCAACAGTCTAGATAAGTTCCCCACGAGCACTACTGCAGAGGGCGCCAGACGGGGTTCTGTGAGTAATCTCGACGGGACTGACTTGCCCGATGAACATCCGACACCTAAAAAGATCAACGATCTTAAACGTGGTTCGAATTCACGGGCATCATCCTCAGAGCGGTCATCCCCTGCTGCTCCTACAAAGCCTGCCGCATCCAAAAAGCCTGCCGCCACCAAGAAGGGTACTGCGACCAAGAAGCCAGCTGCTAAGAAACGCAAGCTGAATGCTCAAGACGGTGATGGTGCTGAGGGCCGCCGCTCCAATACCCCCTCGTCGCGGGCGAGCAAGACCCCTGGATCAAGGAAGCAAGGGTCTGCATCTGTAGCGGGATCCCCGCCACCAGATGACAAAAAGAAGAACGCGAATGGTGCCGGTGCAGACGACGCGGAGGACGAGGATCACGAAGACGGAGATGAGGTCTTCTGTATCTGCCGCAAGCCAGACAATCATACATGGATGATTGGATGTGACGGCGGATGCGAGGACTGGTTCCACGGGAAGTGCGTCAACATCGACCCGAGGGACGCAGAGCTAATTGACAAGTATATATGTATGTATTCTCGAGCTTCTGTCCTCACACCTCTCATCCTGCTGGGCTTAATATTAACGGTAGCATTCAGGCCCAAACTGCCAGAAAGAAGGCAAAGGAAATACTACCTGGAAGCCTATGTGTCGACTGAAGGGCTGTCGAAAACCAGCACGTATCTCGAAGAAGATACTGAGCAAATACTGTTCCGACGAACATGGCCGGGAATTCATGCGCCAAAAAACGCAGCACCTGAATTTGATCTCGAGCTTCACGACTGGAAAGTCCGGCTCTGGCGGCCGGGGTCGTGGGGCAGAAAAGGGTAGCCGTCAAGGCAGCCATAGCGTTGAGGGCGATGAACCTCACAATGACGATGGAGGAGCCTCTAACGACGACGATGATGACGAGAACGAGGTGGAAGCGCAGGCCAGAAAAGACCGAGAAGAGCTCGGTAGCAGAGGCGGCGTTCTCACCGCTGGCGATCTGAAGGCAGTCGTCGACGGTGTGGCTTCAGCAGAGGAATTCCGCAAACTCGGAGAGCATATCGTGTCTCCTCCACCGGAGGAAAACACAGGCTCTGGAGCGGATGATGGGTGCAATAACAATAAGAAGCTTGGTTTGGACATCGACGTCAAGGATCTCACCTACTCTCCGGACGAGGCGACGAAGATCCAGAAACTGCGGAAACAGCGGGACGAGCTGCTCCACCGCAGAGAGATGCTTCGTGCTCGTGACACTTTCCTGTCCCTCGTGAAACAACGGGCAAAGAACGTGTTGGAGCGACTAAAGCAAGTCGATCCGAAAGGCGGTTGGAAGGATATCTGCGGCTTCGACTCGCGACTTTCGTGGTGTGATGAGGAGTTTGACGAGTGGAGACTCTCAGAGGCCGGGGAGAAGGCCCTGAAGGACGGCAACGCCGATGCCATCGCGCAGAGCAATCCACAGGAAGGAACCGATGTAGACGGCGATACCCCGATGGACGATGCCGAGAATAAGGACAACGTCGAGGCCATCGGTCGTGGTGTTTGCCTGAAGAAGCGCTGCGAAAGACACAAGCAGTGGCTCAGGGTTCAGCAGCAGGATATTCTCTTCGAGCAGAGCCTGGTTTCCGAGGGTCTCGTTAAATGTGAACGCGAGGCAAAGGCAGTCGTCGAGAGAGCCGTTCTTAGGATGTGGGCTGAGAAGGACAGTGCATAGACAGATGACTGTTTCTTTTTTCTATAGATCACTTCTCTGGTGTCCTCTTTTTTTTTACCATATCTCTTCTCCTTTCTCCCTTGTCTTAATCTTCGATCGATATGTTTTTGTGATGGCTCTTTTGTTTTTGCACAGTTGGGAAAGTTCTGGTCGGTAATTGGAGAAGAGAAGATATCTTCCTCTGCCCCAGGAACAGAAAAAAGAAAAGAAAAAGGGTTGGGATTGGAGTTGAATTCATATTATCGATAATTTGGCCATGCCATTGTATCATTTGCAGTATCATATCCATCATCATCTTGGGGGCCGGGCACGAAGTGAATATTCGGAAGTTTGGCGTCTTTTTTCTTTTTTTTTTTTCTTTTCTTTTTTTTTATGCATTGCACGTATTCTAGGCAGGACATGGCTGATTAGATTATTATCACATCTATGACGAACGGCTGGCTGCATGTGATGTGGATAGACAAGCAAAACTTTCTTTTGATATGCTATTTATTGTTGCAGTGACTCGTCCCTTCCATGTAGCAGATATTGTCAAATGATTTTCACTGGATCGGGATTCGATTTAATAATCATCCGTCCCTGTCCTGTCCCAGACACACCATCTTCCCACGCTAGCGCCTACACGGTCCTTGATGACCTCCACTATCCGCCTACCCTTGACGATCGAGAGGAGCAGATGGACGTCAAGGCCCTGATCCAGCGATCTGGAGAGAAGAGTCAGGAGGAGAGACGTCATGCCGGGACGGAAGAAGACGGAGTGGATGCCGTCTCCATCTCTGTCCTGACCCGGACCCGGACCCTGACTCTGACTCTGACTCTGACTCTGACTGCGGGACTGTGTCTGTTGTCCTCCTTGTCCTTGTCCTTGGCTTTGGCTTTGACCAAGGAACCTCCCCACCCCGCTCGTATTGACAAGCACCACGGACAGAAACGACGCGTACGTCCGCGACAGGTGCGTCAGGGTCCGCAGGGCGGGGATCAAGAGCGCGCTGCCGCGGAGCGGGTTCGAGGTGCGGATGACGCCCTCGGCTAGCGCGTCTAGGCCTTCGATAATGAGGAGGACGGGCTGGTCACCAGCCAGGTCCACTTCCGCAGGCTGTTGCTGTTCTCGTTGGCGTCGCTCCTGCTGGATCTTGTGCAGCTTATCCGCCACCTCACTGATGGCTTGTAGGGCGCTGGGGAAGTCGAATACGGGAAACAGCTGGACGGCGTCGAGGAGCTCGATCGCCTCGTCGCGGGATATACTCGGTTGGTTTTTGTTTTGGTGATGGCGGTGGTGGTGGGAGAGGAGAGAGGCAAGGAGCGCCTCGGGAGCGAATGTGCTCGAGTTTGTGGGGTATATTATGAATGCTTTTGGTTGTAGTTGTTCTGGCGAGATGCTTCTTCTGGTTCCGGGACTTTCTTTGCGAAGAAGGAGTGTTGACAGGAGGTGACGGGGGAGCTGAGGAACCGAATTAGCATGGGCAAATAAATTAGGTGATATCCACTGAAAGTAGGCAGAGAATCTCCAAAACTGGGGCATATTGAAGAAACCAAGGGGAATGATTTTATTGACTAAAGACATATGATTGAGCATATCATGATAGCTTTCGATGTTTAAAGAACAGGTCTTCAAGTCCAATACTGTCCAAGGGAATAAATACAACCACCAAGATTCAATAAATAGAAAGTAGCCAACCCAACAACGATGTATCAACAGGAGAAAAAGAAAAAAATAACTCACCTCCCCCACCCACTCCCTCCCCTCACCGAAATCATCCCCACCATTCCTGCTGCCATACCTCCTCTCCCTCAGGACCGAGAACCCAATAACAACCCCGCACCGAAAGACCCCTCGAGTTCCAGTTCGAGTCTGGATACCGTCCTCGATATCCGCTTTCAAGTTCCACGCGTGGACATTATCCTGCTGCGGCGCGGCTGTTGCTGTTGCTGTCTGTTCTGTTTCTTCTTCCTCCGATCTTGGTGCAGGTTGTAATGGTGTTGATGGTGGTAGTGGGAGGAGTGAAGATGCAAGGATTGGAAAGGCGGGTGGAGCGGAGTAGACGTTTGCGGATGGTGATGTGGAAGTCGACATGGCTAGCTAGGGAGATAGGCAGCAGAGCTGAGAAAAGGGGGAAATAATTGCTAGATGATTGATGTATGTAGAACTCCGTCAGATAGTAGATACCAGAGTAGGTTAAGTAGGTAGATATAGGATAAGGATCTGGAGGCTTGACGGAGACTGGCAGCAGCAGTACGCGACTTTTGTCTGAGCTTGTTTCTGGAAGCGACCTAGATGTCGGAGTTATCGACTGCTGCTCATCAAACAGAGCTTCTCTATAGACAACCAGGTAATTATTCTCATTTATAACTTGTCTCTGACTTCATTTTCTTCATTTTATCAAGAGATGCTGCATTAACCGATGTCAAGGTTGTCAGTTTAGTCGGGGAAAATCAATGCCAAGACTTCCGTTCCGCTCTTCAACCTACCTTAACAAACAACGCGCTGCACTTTCAACCCGCCTTTCCCTACCCGTAACTACCTACCTGGTACCTCAGTAAGGAAGACTACTCATTAATCGTAATTATACAAGAACTTTTATTCCGGCATGTACATGCTCGATCACCCAGCCTGTGGCTTGTGTATTCGTTGCAAATTGCTTATGAAAGACTTTTCCCTGGACAACACTTTGCAGGCAACAAGCAAGGTACATTTTCGTGTTCCGCTGCTGACAGCAACAAACTCGGTTCCTGCATTAGTACTCCGTCGGTCCAATGCCCAGCTCCACGGATTTTTTTTTTTAGTGTGTACATTAGATAGGTTAGGTAGACGGCACGGAGTAAGTAGACGTGTTACGGTACTGAAGTTGGTCCCTGCAAACTCCAGTCGGAGATAATGGCTCTGGTTACTATAAATAGTGGGTCTTCTCCCTAATTACCAAGGTACTGAGCACCATTATCGCTACATGAACCATGTTCCAACCCGTGCCATTGTTTGTTTTACCTCCTGACTACTCCGTACATTAACGAGACGGCTTAAAGCGCCTAAGCAACATGCAGAAGACGAATCACAGAAAGGCGGGAGAGCAATGGAACAGGCTCAGAATATGGACCGGAAAAGGTAAAAATGTGATAGAAATAAATAGTAGAGTTGTCTTTGTGAGGAGCCTAGGATATTAGGGCGAGGTAATACAGAGACAGAAAGAGAAAGAAAACACGTCCAGTCGATTAGAAGAGCACCTTTTGACCTGCCCACTGAACTGAATTAAAAAGAGGAGAACGCCCATAGGTTGTGGATGCTCGCGTCAAGCGAGTATCGGTATCGATTTGACCCCACGCGACTGTGATAGAAAGACGCTGCGAAGGATGCATAAGAATAATGAAACCACTCAATGTGTATGAAAGACGAAGGACAAACGGTAACGCTTTGCACTAATTGTGAAGAAACCTCCTTGGCGAGAAAACGAAGTTCAAAGCGGCTAGCAAAGCCTTGACCTGTGCAGTTTGGTCCCTCCCATAATAGATAGAGAGAACGACTTGTCTTCAAACTTGAACAGCACGAGAGGCAAATGTCGGATCGCGAACGATAGATACGCTCACGAGTCAGTCGTCGGTCGCCTCTCAGGTCTCGGCTTCCTCAGACTCTTCATGCGAGTCATAAAGCCACCGCCGCCCGCCCTCGTCTCGTCAACTCCACCAGAGCCGTACGGTCGGTCATTTGAAAGGTTTCTCTCTAGTCCGTTCTCACGCCTCGGGCTACTTGCAGACCGCGATCTTCCAGCAGATCCGAGGCTGGACCTCGACTCCTCAGCGAGCTGGATCCTGGCACCTTTCTTATCCCACTCGTCATCGTAATCTTGGAAGAAGGGGTTCTTTTCGTTGACTTTCTGCGCCTGGCCGGAGGTCGAGGGAGCGACGTACATTGGCTCAGGAGAGATTACCCGGCTTCCTCCGCTTCTGTTGATGCCTCTAAGTTTCTGCGCAAGACTCTTCTTCCGCTGTAGCCCTCCGTTCTGACTCATCGATTCGTTTTCACTCTGGCGTCGCTCGATGGCCGCACGACTGGCTGGGGCACCTTCTAGGAAGGTACTAGTCCCCAGACCCATGCTCTCTGCCCCGTGGACCGGTTCCACACGTACTGTAGAATTGAAGCCTTCGCTATGGTCGTTTTTACGGTATGAATCGTCATAGCCGGTCCCAGCAAAGTCATTATAGCTTTCCGTTGTTACACCGTGAAACATGTCCAAGTCAATGTTGGAGTTGTTTGGTCCAGCACCACCAAGTTGCATGTTTTTCGAGTCTTTCGGGAAAGCCTGCATCGGGGCGTTACGATGACCTTTGCGATTGCGATGAGGATTACAAGCATCAAATGGTCCATCGTGGTGAAACACTAGTCAAGAAAACGTCAGTGCCTGGTCCAACCCCGGCGACGGTGACACTCACAACCAGTTCCGTAGATACTTGTGACATCCAATTTATCGATCACGTCAAGTTTGACGCCAGGTCTCCGGGATGAGCGAGACTTCCCATCCTTATCCTTATGCCGCGCCTCTCGCTCCCGATGCCTCCTTTCCCTCCGTCGCCTTTCGTCCTCAGGGTCAAGGGGCTTCGAAGGTCGGTCCATTATAGAAGACTCTGAATTTCGACGAGGACGTCTCACATCGCGGGATCTGGAACGGCTGGCGGCCTTCGAAGAGTCCGGCGGGTCCGCAAAGATATCGAAAGGGTCCGAATTCTGACGTTCAGGGCGCTCCCTAGGAGGGCGCTGGGCTGGCGGTGGCCCTCTGCTGCTCGAGGACATCTTTGGTGGCTTGTTCTCTGGGCGTGGCGGGGCTGGCTTCCGGCCGTTTTGTTGAGAAGGGGGATCAAGTGAAAGGTTCGCCTAGGAAGTGTGGTTAGGAATTACAGGTGGAAACTTGAGAGAGAACTGCAAGACATGAGACATACAAAGAGTTCCGCTGTGTTCCCCATGAGGGCTGGCTTCTCGGGTGACGCAGACATCCCGCCTGACTGGAATTCTGTGTCGTCCAAGAAAGGATTCGTCGACAAAGGCCTTTGACGGCCGCTGGGAGCTGGAGAAACGGGGCTGGACGGAGACGCAGTGCGGTTCCTGAAGGGGTTGTTGGAACCCAGGTTGACGGTCAGTCGGGGAGAGGGTTGGCGCTCTATAGAGTCAGGTCAGATCGTGTTAGTTTTTTATCTCTCTGCAGACTTTCGAAACAGGGCCCAAAGGAGGGGACGGGAAGGGGTAGCCGCCGCACTTGAAACGGGTTGGCCGTGCGACGTTAAATGTGAGGGAACTATGTTTGTCCGGTGGAATTGGAAGGTTACGAACCTGGCGCGGACAGCGGGGCGAGCGACATGACGGGAGGATAAGGGGACGTTTGGGACTGTGTCAAGTGTGATAGGGAGGTGGGCAGTGCCTGGCAACGAAATCCAGCAGGGACTCAGTTGGGAACTGTGCTTCAGCGCGAAGCATATATTATCGACAGAAGGCACAGGAATGGAGGAGACGGCCGTCCAGAGTCGTTCGCAGGCCCGATCGATGGCAGCTCTGTACGGGGGATTTCCTGCTCGTTCGTCGAGGCGCAGTGGCAACGCTACAGTTCGGGGAGCTTTTTGAAACAACGATCGCTCTGGCGACGGGGAAGATTCGTCAGAAATCGGGCGTCGATCCCTTGGGGTTTCGAGCGTGGCAAGCGCTGGATGTGTCCGTGAGAGATGGGGCCTGCTGGTCTTTTTGTCTCTCTCTGGCGCGCGACGAACCCAAGAGGACTGAGAGCCAGTCGGTTCTCTGGTATGCAGGCCAGCGATCGATAAGAGAGATCTGCAAGGTTCCGCGCAAGAAGACGGCGACACCGGTTGTCTGGTCTGGGCAGTGGAAAGGAGAGAGACGGTATCTTAAGCTCTGCGTTCGAGACAAGAGCTCAGGAAGACAGCCAGACGACGTGCCTAGGGGTGCGATGAGGGGGAGGGCGAGGAGGGAATGCAGGGGACGAGAGGATGGCAGGAGGACAGGAGTACGAAGTCTTGCGGCCCACGACCCCACAAGACGACTTTTTAGGTTAGCCAGTCAGTCGCGCTTCTAGCCTTCTACACAGCACAGCAGCTAAAGTATTGATATGTGCCAATTGATGGGCTGGTTGTCGAGCATTCGAACTGCCGGCCGGAGCGGGGAGTCCAGGGGCAAAGGAAATCGAACCCTCCAAGTGGGTGGGCGCCGGCGGCACGCCAGAGGAGACCGCGCGCCAACTGGGTCTACGCTGCTCAGGGGCTCCCGCGCCGCGCTGCTCCGTACCTGCGCACGCTGCACACCTGTCCATCGGCTATTTTTCTTTTTTTATTTATTATTATTTTTTTTCTTCCGGTTTTTCTTTGTCTCTAACACGGCTCTGTCCATGCTGCGCTAGGAGAACTGTTGGCCATGTCTCCTGGCATCCTGTCGCTTGGCTCCGGAGAAAGCTGCGGAAAGCTGACCGTCCCCGAGACCACTTTATGGTACGCTTCCTCTATCCGACACGGCGGTTTGTCCCTAGCTTTTCTCCGCAGGCTACTACACAAGCGTCGTTCCCCGGAGTTCTGAGAGGCTTTAGCCGAACATTTCATCGTGACCGTCAGGCAAAAAGTTAAAAACGCTGGGAAGTTCAGCAGTCTTTTGCCCAGCCACGGTATGGATATCCGCAATGCACTACAGGGATGGATCTCAACCTTCATGGCATCTCTGCAGAGGGATGGTGCAAGATGCACATGCCATAATATGGGTGCTGTTATAATCCGATCTGAGAAACTGATTGGGCAGTTTGGGATTGTCTCAGAGCAATCTATCCTTCGCACCCGTTGGCCGAGATGCAAGCAAAAGGTGCAGAGTACGCAACAATAATAAATAGCACACCGTCACAAATATCTCTCCATCTGCGTGCTCTTCCAAGGATCGCCACGGGAACCACAGCCCGATGCGCGCAGGAGAGATTTGCCGCACAATGGCAAATGTTGCCCTGGCGGTTGCGTGCGCACAGTCCTCCCTGAAGCATACTGAGTTGAGCTAACCCACGTGCGCCTCGCTCCTAGAGGATTTATCTAACTGTCGAGTCCTGTTCCCTCTGTTAGATGTAGGGTTGTACCACGAGTGTCCGCTGCAGCACAATCACTCATTTTTAACCGCCCTTCTGTCTCTTATTCAGTACCACACTACTTCAACTCGAGCACTGCGTGCCGTGATTACATTGTCGTTGTGTCCGCCACGCAGGAAAACGCGGCCCACGAATCCACTGGACTCCTGGAGCCAAGAGGTTGTTGACAGGAAGATCAGTACCCTTCACGGAACTCCGCTGGTCCTCGAACTTACTACGTACGGTGTAGTCGTGTGTCGCCTCAGGCGTTGACGTACTTTAGCGTTGAGTTTGAAGCTCCATTCCCCTGAAAGGGCTGCGAGAGCAATTATTCCTGACCCGCACGCACTACAGATTATCCGTTGCGCTGGACCGAGATCGTCGGTCTCGCTGAGATCTCGTCCATAGGGCGGGCGCGACAACAAAATTGGACGAATTATTATTAACTGCGAAATCCTATCTAACTATCTCCATTTTTCTTGCTGACTACGGAGAGTATTTAAGTGTCGCATTTCTCTCTTGCTTTGGGATATGTCCAAGGTATGAATATTGTACCATTGATTTTTCCTTGGCAGTAGCTGGGCAAATTCCTTCTTGAAAACCCCCTTACTTAAACGCATTGTTGATCAACGGGAGTGACTGGCAATGGCTGGCGGAAGGGTGCATGTCCGCGGTTCAGCAAGGGTGGAGGGGTGGAGAGCTTGCAGTTGCTACGTAATCCGGCGCCATATCAGGGAACTCACATCTTGGTGTAGAAATGAGATTTGAACACACAGGGAAATTTTTGACCAGTGTCAGATAGAGACATGAATAAAGAAAGAATTGTAAGTGATTTGTACAGTACAATCGATGTGCTGCGTGGAGGGGACAATAGATGCGGCCGCCATGTGAGCTGCTACTTAATAGGTTAACCAGTGCTGCCATGTGACGCCTCTTGTAACGCCCGTATTTCCTCCCGCCGCCTTGACATGAGAAGTGAACATCGCATTGATCGCTACCAGTACCACAAGGAGCCCAACGCAAATCCCGCATAACTTCCAGCCCCGCATTGACTTCTTCTGCCTTATGCCCGCTACTCTCTAGGCACTTCAATCTGCACACGACGGAGAAAAGAGACCACAGCACTTCGTCTCCGTCCGCCATGGCCCAACAGCAGCCTGCTCCGTCGACCAACCCGCAGCAACCCCCACCACCGACTCTCACGAACCCCCGCTTCACCCTCGAGCTCGAGTTCGTCCTGTCCCTCGCGAACCCTCACTATCTGTCGCATCTCGCGGTCAACTACCCGAACCTCCTCGGCACGTCGAGCGAGAAAAGCGACGACAGCGACACCGGCACGACATCCTCCCCCGACGCGCAGGCCTTTGCCGCGTACCTCGCCTATCTCTACTCCTATTGGAAGACACCGGAGTATGCGCAGTTCCTGACGCACCCGGGGGCTACGTTGCGCGCGCTGCGACTGCTGCAGGAGGAGGCGTTCCGTCGCGACATCATCCGTCCGCAGGTTATCGAAGGTCTACTGGGCATGGGAACGGAGGGAGTCCAAAGCAGTCAGGATACTGAGCCAGCTGCGGCTGGTGCAGAGCAAGGAACGGACAATGCGGAGAGACAGAATGGGGTGAAGACGTGAAGCGTTGAGGGGTTTATTTGGATTGTTGTTGCCTTTACGGCGGGCTTTCAAGCTCCCTGTTAGAAGAGATACTTGCCTGGGGGACAGACATGTCACTCTATGACCAGCAAAACCAGATTGGACTATGTGGTCAGCCAGAAAATCCCCGGATTGTTGGGATATCAACAACGCACGTCTGCTGATCGCCAGACGTCAGTCGGGAACGTGGGGAGCTTGTTCTATGCGATCATTATGAGGTATGACGACAGAGGTTGGGTCTGGGCCACGACAAGCCTTGGGAGAGGAGGCCCGGCGCCTCGGGAGATATATAAGTATGCACCTGTGGTGCTGGTATGGTGGTGATATGGGAACGAGGAACCTGGGCGAGATCCAAGATCAGAGGGCCCTTGGAAGCACCCATCCAATCTAGAGTACTACAAGTTAGTAGATAGAGAATTTGCTTGGATCTCAAAGATCGGTATCAGCCTAGTATCCAATCCACGGAGTATTGTTTATCCCAATCTGCCTTGTGCTGGGCGGCAAGAATAACAGCCTCGTGCTTGCACCCTCTCTGAGAGTGTCCACGAACAACCAGAGACTACCTCATTCCATCGTCTCTCGATTATCACCGCATAAATCGCATATCAGCACTGCCATCGCGCGACGCGCCGGGCACGCGAGCGGGAGAGCCCGTTGAGGAAAACCCTTGGCGCGGCGCACGGGTCGGTGCAGGCAGGCCGGATCGGGGGCAGCCCAACTACGCCGTCTTTCATTAAGACCGGCAAGTCCGTGACCGAGCTGCGCAAGCCTGGCCCTGCCAGGATCCTCCCTTTCCTGCTGCTTCTCCCCATCAGCTTCCTGTGCAGACGGCCTGTCTCGCACGCCTGGATGGGGTCTCAGATGGATCAAGCCTCCCCTTCATGACCACTTTGCATCCTCTGCTGCATCGGCGGCTCCGCCAGCAGTATTCCCACGTCTCCCGACGGACAATAGTGACCACGTCTGCTCTACGACGTCGCAATTTGGATGCCTGACCGCCATACTCGCGACTCTATATTTTTCTTTTCCTTTTTTTCCAGACGAATTCTTCAAAAGTGCTAGCAATCGGTCGTTCGTTCTTTCTTGTTTTCCTTATTTCGAGCGCGGTGGTCGCATAACCCGCAGCTCCAATGAATTCCGTTCGCCAGTCATGTCGGCCAAAGCATCAGGTCCTGATCCTGAAATGCTATCCCCGGTTCCAGAAGGGCGTCCAGGAGGTCAAGCCCAACTCCAGTGAACTTTCGTACCTGCTGTATTATGCCAGCACGCGTCGCAGCAAGCTACAGAAAGTCGGAGCCTTCCTGGAGAAGAGGGCGGCTAGGGATGTCTGGAGGGGCAAGATTGGGTGAGTGCACAGTACTCGTTGAAAATGCATAATTATACCGCGTTGCTTGGTTGACTAATTGTTCCTTCACCGTTTGACAGCAATGTCCAGGTTACGCTCCAGATCCTCACGGCGCTCATTGAGAAGGTGCCGCGTGACCTGCCGCTCTATGCATCCTCCGTCCTGACGATCATCGAGACGGTTATCCGCTCCTACGACATCTCGATGGTGGAGGAATCGATCTCTACCTTCGAGACTTTCTGCAAACATCAAGATATGGCTGCCCTGGCGGCGGAGCAGGAGTACACGAACCTGTTTCACGACATCGTCCGGACTTACGCGGGCTTTGCTACTCCGGACCCAACGGTGCCTTCTAAAGTACCCTTGACTCCTCCGATGGTCATACGGTGGAGGAACGCAGGTCTGCAGGCGATCAAGAGCGTCGTCAGCTCAGAGGGGATGGGCGCTGATGGTGGGAAACTGCTGGGCATCGTCATGCCGGTTATTCTGCAGAATCTATATTCTGGAGAAGAAGATGTGCTTGTGTCGCTCCAGATGAAAGCTCACAGCTCCGAGAAGCAGGAATTGGAGCAGGCACGGCGACAGAGGATGAGCATCGGAACGGTGCAGACGGTTGATACGGCTGATGGCAACCCGGCGGACGCGGCGGGATCTACAGCTGATGCGGACAAAGCTGCGGAGGTTGAAGTTCGTGTCCTGGCTCTGCGGTGTCTTGAACGCATCTTCACTGCTGGGAGTAACCGGGGCCAGCTCCGGATCGCAACTGCGCTTGTGCTGCAGTTTATTATCAGCAGGAACCCTAAGAGCACCAGCGAAGCCGGTCAGACAGAAGCAGGCGGCAACTGGGCTACGTCCTTAATGGAGCTTGTCGCAAAATGGGCTCCCGTTCAGGATCGCTTTATCATCTTGGTTACTGCCATGGAGATGTTGCTCGACACCCCTACGGTTGAGGACAAGTTGGAGCAGCAGCTTACTCTAGTATCCATGATCGATTGGTTGTTGAAGTCGTCGATCAACATGATTGGACTCAGCATCATGGATGTACTTCTAGGTCTTGTCCACCATATCCTGCTTCTGCTCCAGCTTCATCCGCCAAATCTGAACACCCAACCTAGCCCGCACTCTTCTTCGGCGCATCAAATCGAAGAACAAAAGGAGTCTTCTGAGGAAGCGCCAGTAGAAACAAAGCAAGATTCACAGGCGTCGGGAACCGACATAACTGCACCTCCTTCTCCTACCCGACGGGAGCTGCTTGCAAGACTCCAACAGTGTATAGGGGATCTTGCAACGCACGTCTACTACGCTGATCAGATTGCAGACATGATCAAGACGATACTAGCACGTCTCAAGACACCAATAGCATCTGACGTGTCTGCTATCGAAAACCCCTCGGAAGCAGCTACAGCAGCCGCGAATTCTGCACACTTGCACGAGGACCAGAACGCGGATCCGTTCTTCTCCTTCGCCACTGCAAGGACAACTGCGTTGAAGGCCATCAAGAACATCCTCATGGTAGCGAACGCGAAAAAGCCCGTGCCTGGGGCTGGTGTCGAGACGCGAAACAGGGTTGGTATGCAAGCCTGGGAGGGAACGCAGTGGCTGCTTCGCGATCCAGATCGACAAGTACGCCATGCGTATGTCGATGCTTTGTTGCTGTGGCTGCAGTTTGAGACGGACAAGAGCGACCTTCGAGTCAAGGGTGACTCGAGGAAAGTTTCTAGGTCGTATGGGAAGCGTGAGACAGCAGAAACCGCAGACAAGCCGTCCAAGCGAGTTGTGTCAACGACTTCCCAGAGGGAAAAGGCATCGGCTGCAGCACGATCCAACTTCCTCCAGCTACTCCACCTCGCGATATACGACAACGCGATTGAATCTCCCACAGTGGAGTCGGACGTACTGCTCCTGCATCTGCTTCTTGTTAACCTCGTCGAGAATCTTGGGGTCAACGCTGTGAGGCATGGGCTGCCTATGATCCTGAAATTGCAGGATGACCTGGCAACAGTTCAGTCCCTCAATTCCTTCTCTTCAAAAGTCAACGTTGGAAGTCTTATTTACGGGTACCTTTGGGCGCTGTCCGAAAAGTTCGAATTTGAGGCATCCAATGTCGGCAGAGCTATTCATGGCGAGATTTCCAACCGGCAGCAAGCGGGTGCTTGGTTTGAAGTGGTCAGATTACCACCAATCTCTCTGGACCGTATCACTCCTAGTACGGAGTCTAAGGCCGTCGCCCAGAACATGGAAACTCCAGACGTGCTTGTTCCATTTACCGCTGTCGACGAGCTTGTCCGGGAAATTGAAACGGCTTACAATACCTCGCCGACGTCACCTGCGCAGAGTCCAGTGGCTTCCCCCGGACGAGGATCCGGCTTGCCTCCGTCGGGACAAGGCCATGGTACAGCGTCAAGCGCGAACCCGGGGCAGGATAATGTTCTTCCTTCGGACATTACGGAGCAGATGCTTTCCCGCTGGTCGAAGGAAGCCTGTCTAGCGGCTCTGGAAGAAGAAAATGCGCGGACGTCGTCATTCAGTGGCTCCAGAACCGGGACTTTTGGTGCCCGTAACCACATGCAGCTCAACAGAGCCGGAACTTCCTCACCAACCGGTACAGGCTCGCCTTCTTCCGCGGCTCGCCGTCCTGCTTCCGGCACCTATGGACTTGGAGGTGCAGGAGGTCTTCAGAACCTGCGCCGCACGAGCGTGCCTGAAGGTACGCATACACCGGCCACCAGCTCCAGCAAAGATTCCACCGTCCGTATGAATGAACTGAAGCGTGTTCTTTCAGTCACCAATACTGGCAATGTTCGACGTTCGAGCCCGCTACGGGGTCGTCTTGATGCTTCAAGCAGCAGTATCGTGACCTCAAGCAGCGAGAGCATGATCAGCGGCGCATTTTCGGCGTCAGATATAGGCCCCAGCGAACGTCTTCCCAGCAGATCGCAATCCCTCAAGGAGGAAGGTGCGAAATCTGATCCAGAAGGATCGGACACGCCTCGAGCTTCGATGGCGTATCTCGCGGGTGAGGAGAATACAACGTCGAACCAATCGTTCGGCGCAAATGGTATCCCTCCTGTACCTCCGTTGCCAGCCAATCTGTCGGTCCCTGGTGGCCGCTCGTCATACTCTGACCGCCCCTCGACGGCTCCGGCTGAATCGCGAGACTCTCTCAAGGGAGGGTTGAATGTATCCCCAGCACCGCGCCAGAGCAGATCTCTAAACCGGCAGAAGAGCCGATCGAGTACCGGCCTCGCAAATGCTGCTGCAGGCAGGAGACGTGTTTCTTCTATCGCCTCGAGTGTGTATAGTCGGAGAGAGAACGAAAGCGTAAGCGAAATTGGTAGCGCTGGCTCGACCACGAGCGCCGGCCCACGGAACGATGTCGAGGTTTTGTTAGATGGGATCGACGGGATACTACAACTCTATGAACGCAGAGATAGTGCTGGGCAACTTCCACCTACCCCAGGCGCGACCCCCGCGGTCAACGGAAAGCCCACTTCGTCCCACATGGCAGAGACGAGAAGCCTTATCGGTAGCCGAAGGAAGTCTCTTGGAGGAAAGAGCATTGGTGGAAAGAGTCTCGGTGGAAGAAGTATCGGCGGGATTGGGCGGCCACCTTATTAATCGGCCATGTACAGTTTCTTCGACCTACGATATTGCGTACTGAGTCAATCGTTCTGTTTCTCATTCATCCTTTTCAGTCTGCGTTTGAACAGCATTCGTTTGCTATTTTCCCCTTTGGGGTTCTGCCTCACCTACTCTCGTTCACTTTAGATCTTTTTTCCTTGCCTGCTGTCCATACTGCATTTGTATTCAGTTGATTCATCGCCGAGGGTTTTTGTCCTGCCTTGGCGAGTTTTCTTTTGCCCATGTGTACTTTTGCCACCAGTCTTGTTTGTTCAACACCCCCCCCCCCCCCCCCCGACGGCCGTCTGGTGCCAAAGCATTTCGTTCTGTGCGCATCATATATCTTTGAATGGGTTGTTATTCTGTTTGTCTACATCATGGTCGTGGGATGTTATTAGAATCGGATAGTATGTAGTAAAGTAATATAAAATGGTCAGAGTTTCAAAACCCCTTCTTTCTAACATTGTAGATAAAGCTGTCATCATGTTCGTTTAGGAAGCTGCATACAGCTTGGAGGGAACGGCTGAATAGCCAGCGAGCCAGCTACGCACATCCGTCAGATTTGATCGAAGACTGCTCCCATCTGTCCTCTCGTACCTCTCTTCACTGCTGTTTACCCCGCTTCATAGTTCATTCATCTGCTCCTAGCAATATCTAAGCAGTGACTTGCAGCGACAGCTACTAATTCAATTCAATCCAGCTCAACCAGACAGAACACATTCACCAAATGTTTTCTTTCTTTGAATCGTAAAGCACCTACCTATTCTCTGTACAGAAATACAGTACTACGAGGACTCCAGTACTGCGTTTTCCTACGGGTATGGTTGGTTGGTTGGTCCCTCGATTGCATGGTGCTATGTAACCAAAATGGCGCATTTGAGCATAGAGATCATGTCGAAAATGCGTTAGCTATGTATGTACCTAGGTAGGTAGGCACTTCACGTACTGTACAGTGCAGTACGCCGCCCCCTCCATTTTCGTTATTGACCTGGTGGTGAATGAGTCAGAGCGTGGTGGGGGTGTGGGGTTGGATTGAATTGAATTATTAAAAGCTTTTGTGAATAGAGCTTTTATTATTTTTCTTCACTGAATAGTTCTTAATACTTACTTCCCTTACTAACAGCACCGTTGGTAGAAAGAAGGCTTCCAATTTGATTCCATCTTAGTCTGCGCGGGACAACCTAATCAAGAAAGTTAGGTACCATGGGGGGGAACCGTTTTCTACTTTAGATTTATCCAATTTCGCTCTTTCCTCTCTTCCTTTCCTACCATATTCATATTCTCCTCGGCTTATAACGACCCCACCACACAAGGGAGTGTCATTTCGAAACGTTATCGAGACTGGGTATGCCATGTACACTGTTCTATAATTCTATGATCGATACTACCCTCTACCGTTATGTGAAGGCGTCTTTCTATACATGATTGTATTTTTTGACGGGCTTAGAGACCCCGCAGGATCGGACTGTACGGACTATGCTGGAGGTATCGTTCTTAATCTCGCGGTCCGAAGCTCTGTGTGATTTCTGCAGCATATTAGCGCAGCACGTCATAATATGCTGCAGTATGATTTTCTGCCATTTGCTCCAACCAGCTCCCAACGATGAATCGACATGATGTGTTTTGTTCTCGCTTTCTTTATCTCGCTTGGAGAATCGTGCCTATGCGGGCTCTCGGGGCAGCCCAAGCATGGGCCCCACGCACTGTAGCTGGGTCTATAAGCACTCTGTACGAAGAGATCCTTTTACCTAAGGTCTATCACCTGCCTGATTCTCACAAACTCTGCATGCAGAGGGTCCAAACAACCTCAAGATGTCCCCACCAACGCAAAGGTTTTTCCACAGAAGTCATTTGAATAGTGTGCGTACTCCGTACCACTAATATCATTTCCGGGACTCCGTCTGCGGCTGAGCTGAACAGCTGGGCTGTCGGTCATGGAACAACTTATCATTACAGTTGACCAGCCAATTTGAGACACATAGTGAGACTACTGACGCTTGTAGAGTCAAAATTATTTGAGTGGAGTTGTTGGGTCATTTAACTTTCAGGGATTTTCATGGGATGTGATGGGAAAAGGGGGAAAGCAATCACTGCAGATTCAGCTGCGCCATAAAAAAATTGGTTAAAGTGTTCCGATTGTCCTACAGAGCGGTATTTTAGGCTATTTTAGGCACGATTGGAACACCGCGTACCAGCCCGAGGCCAGACCTGCGCCGTGACAGACGATATACAGATCTCGCTCTCTAGCGGAGACAAGACATTCAACTCTGTCAATACACCACATTTAGTCACAGTCTGTTCGCACCCTAATGGGCTACGAATTTGCTAGGCCTAAAACGGCACTAGGTACATAAGATGGAGACATTGTTGGCCAAAGGCAATATGCCACCTACTACCTGCAGTGAAGGGCACAGTTTATGCTTCTGAATATCTACGGAGTACACGATTGTGGATCCGTTAGTACTTCAGATTATTGACTATCTGATCCTGAACTTGATGAATTGTCAGCTGAGACCAGGCTAATCGGCTGACCTATCTCATGCCGTCCGCTTGCTTCCTTGGATATTGGATCCCACTTTGGCTTGCAGTGTTGAAACAGCATACAGTTCCTATCAGCAATGTCTTCAGAAGATATTCTGTCTATCCTAGCACTTCATGTCAAGCTTTAATAAGTGGTTAGGACTTGTAGTTAGATGGATTCAATCAAACGGACGTCAGAGACCAAGAATCATGCTACTCAGTGGTCCCCGAAGGAATATCGATGACCAACGCTCTTGGGCAATTTAACTGACAAAGATCCGGTGACTTCCTCCCCCCGTTACAGTAATTGTCGCCGTCGTCTTATCCTTCGAAGCTACTCCCTTCTGGACCCTTTTCCCATCCATTATTATAACTGATGGCTGTCTTTTCCCAACAGGAGACGGCAGCACCACCTCCCCCTCCGTACCCTCAGGTACCTCAAACTGCAAGACATATGACGCACCCAGCAAGCTCAAGCTCCTCTTCCACGACGCCTTGAACTTCCCCAACGCCGTCACAAACCCGCCCTCGACGGACCGCAGATCTCCTCTGCCAAGCTGGGGTGCCAACCTCCACCTCTCCCCCAGCGGCGCCGTGACAGACAAACCCAGGACGTAGTTCGTCAGCGCAGACGTCGGCCCCGACGACCACCCGTGCGCGTGCGACGTGTACGACGCATCGTATCCGTACCCGCGGCTGGAGCGGTACCCGAATGTGCCGTTCGCCAGGTACCCCTCGACCGCGGTGCTCTGGGTCCCGTTCGGGTTGTCGAGGTACCAGCCCCAGCTGCGGCGGACAAGGTCGAGGGCGCGGTCCGTCTCGCCCGCGACGAAGTGCGCCTGGATCTCGAAGGACGAGATGAAGGGGCATATGTTCTCGGGGAGCTCGGGGGCGACGGCGCCGATGGGCGTCCAGTTTTTGGTCAGTCGGTCGGAGATGCTGGATGCGCGGTCTCCGTGTTCGGTAGCGTCTACTACTCCGAAGAGGAGGGCGAGGCTGTTTGCGTCCTGGGGATGGAGGGATGTGGAGGTCGCGTTGTCTTTGAATGCGCCGTAGGCAGGGTCGAAGCATTCTGCGTTTATGGCCTTTTTCAGGTCTTCGGCTCTGGATGTCCAGGTGGTTGTTAATCCGGTTGTGTCCCCTGCCCAGGTGGCGAGGTCGGCTCCTGTCTTGAGAGTGTGATATAGGCTGATCACAAGTTAGTTACGCGCTTTCAATTTTTATGTAAAGAACATGTATGATCAGAATTGGGTAACTTACATCATCTGCGCTTCCGAGTTGTTGAATCCTTGCTGCCACCTCGCCCAGTCGCGGATGCCGGTGACATTCAGCAAGCCGCTGTCGCTGTCTACTTTACCGTAGATAAAGTCCATGGCTTTTCTGTATCCGTTCCAGTTCCTGAGAAGGAATTCCGTATTGTTCGTGAAGAGAACATAGTTATATGTCCCAATCATGGTCCACATGTGATATGTATCGGAACCCTTCTGGCTCAGGGGAGGCCCTGATTCATCGAAAGCACCGGTCGTCTCATCCTATTTATTATTAGGTACCTGTTTATCAGACCCAAGGATCGTTGGCCACATCATGATAATTTGAACAGCCATGGGTTCATTCCAAACTCACCTGATAATCATACATCACCTGCAACGCATTCTTCACACTCTCCAGATCCCCCGTACTCACAGACGCCGACGGAACCGCGACGCCCATATCCCCCGGCCACACGGCACGATCCCTCTTCGCGCCATCGACGATGATCGTCTCCCCCGGTCCCAGGATCCCATCGTTCGCCCACCCCGTCGTCTCGAACGGCACCCGTCTCCCCGTGTTCACGGGCACGGCGTTCGTCTGCAGCGTGTAAGCCCCGCTGTACCAGATCCGATTGAGGAGCTCGTCGTCCGAGTGGAAGTAGCCCTGGTACGCGCGCAGGTTGGGCCAGGTGGGCTGGAAGGCGATCTCCAGGGTGATGTCGTCGATGTGGACTCTTGTTGAGGAGTCATTATTCGTGACCAGGAAGACGGTCATGTACCGAAATCCGCCGCGAAGGTCACGGTCCGGCATCACGTACTTGGCTTTTCGACCTGGATTCTTTATCTTGTGATACAGGGCACCGTCGGGACCCTTGAAGGCGCCGTTCGAGGAGTCGGACCACTCCCCGATCCAGTCTTTGGCTTCTGTGAAAGCCAGACCGATTGCTGCCCCGCTGCTTCTTGTCATCGAAGTATAATCCAAAGCGACGATACCGCCTACTTCGATGCCGAAATCGAAGACGATCTGAGATCCGTTTCCTGAGAGTGTCAATGATCTACCATTATTTAATAGATCCTCAAAATCGCCCCCATCTTCTCCTCCAAGGCCCGATAAGATCTTTTTCGGTCTTACTATTCGCGAAGATGGGGCATAGATATTTTTCTCCCAGGGTCCCGGAAAGGCGGTATCTGCTGGCCCGCTGCAGGAGACGTTTCTCCAGCAGAAATTATTTTGGGCCAGTGCGAGACTGGAGAAGAGGAGGAAGTGAGATAATATGAGCAGTTGACGTTTACATTCCATTGCATGAGCTGCTCATGTGCTTGTTTTCTTGTATTTTGGTGATGAGAAATTGGAAAAAAGGATCAACAAAGATTTACATAGATAGAAATAGATTAACCCCTCGATACACAAAATGCCATTATCACCATATGTGGGGTACATCCAATTAGTACCCTAGGCAGGTAATTAAGTACGGTATTTTTGCAACAAACTACTAATATTACCCCGAACAGTCTTAAACCCAAGAGACAACGAAGTGGGGGTCCTTCAGCGAGCATCACAAGGTGCGCCATTCCAAAGCCGAGTCTACGCAATTCAGAATCCCATTCCTTCCTGAACTGATTGAATAGAGGCCCAGTCCATTCTCTGTCTAGGTGAGCGGCGGAACGTTCCACTTCCCCAGTTAGTTGTCAGTTTGTTTGCGGAGAATTCACTCTCGATCTGCAGCGGAGATAATCATCGATTGGCGGAGATAATCATCGATTGGTGGGAATTTTCCGTCCGGACGTCAAATCTAGCGTTTTTTTTTAAAAAAAAATGGTCTAAAACTACTGTACTCCACCAAGATGCATGGAACACCAGGGGCCCGTTCGCGCCATTAGCGATTTTGTTTGGAAAGTGATCGACAGAACTAGTCCATCTGTACCCCGGAAATTCTGGAAGATCAAGAGACCGAGATCCCGATCTCATGCGGGACGGTGGGGAAGGGCTAGCAGTAGAAACTAAGGCATACCATGGAGTATACCTAAGGTACAGTATGTTACGACGCGCAAAGCGTCAAGGGCCTGAGGTGTCAGTCTACTTCAATGTTTTTTTTGGAGAAAAAAAATTCCGGTCCACCCCAGGTCCTTTCACAGAGCAAGCTTGGTTTAGACCGGCTCGTCGAAGGGTCTTTGACAATGACTCCTTTTCTTTGAACAGCATATCCCAATCCCAATTCCAATTGATTAGTTAGTAGGCATTACCTCGGGGTATCTATGAGAAATGCTAGCTTGCGAAACGAAGATTCAAGACCTGAGCGCAGATCAATTACCACTGTACCCTTCACCAAAGGTACAGATAAACGGTAAATCGTCCATTCCGTCTCGGACCCAAAACCCCAGGCCTTCAGTTTCGACTCCAGGCCTGTTGCTATCGGCCTCGTCATTCACAACAGCTTCAACGGGGCACCAGAACCGTTCCCCGTTCCAGCTTTTCGGGCTCCTGCCGAAATGGGCACCGCTGCTCTTGGCCCTGTCAGAGAGTGCCTTGTACACGCTGTGCTGAGGCGCGAGGTCAAAGTCCTGCAGCTGGGGCCCAAATTCCCTCACGATCTTCTCAGCACCTTTCAGGAGTCTCTCGAGGTCCTTGTGGGGTTAATCCGGGAAGCTTATTCCGCCTCTGCGATCCAATGTGGATCGACCAGTACAGCTCGCGTAAATGCGGGAAGCTGCCAGACGTCAGAACGGAGACCAAGGAGTCAAACACGGCCCAGTCTCGCTCTCGATCCTGTCTTGGACCGAAGAAGAGCTTGAGTAAGCAGTTCAGCTCCAGAGAAGTGATGCTGGCCAGGTGCTGGGGAGGGATGAGTAAAGGTAGGTGGAGAATGAGCGGGATGCTGCTTATGAGGATCGTATTGGTTGAATAGAGGATTCCGATGCCTTCGATGTAGCTGGATCAGGAGATGCGTGTCAGTGGCTAAGGACTCTCCGAGAAGCCAGGTAAATGCTTGGTCTTTATGAGTGTGGTCAGAAGATCAGAGTTTGCGGCACCCTCCGCGCCCCTGTGAGTGCTTATCTCTTTCATCTTAAACATTCAAGGAAATAATCGGATTAATAATAAGGTAAATGGTATCAAATCACAGAGGACTCCAGAGTAGAATTATGCTGCTTAACAGGATCTCCACGCGGACTTACCCAACCAGCTCTTTGCTCCACGTTGAAGAAGAAATCACAACTCACGCTTTCCGACAGCTCAGCAACCACCCCATCACGCCCAAGAAGCACTTGCCCGGCTTCTCCCCGGGATACATATAGCAGGCCGCGAAACCTCCCCGGCAGTCGTCCATCCACGGCTCCAGGAACGTGGTCCGATGACAAACGGAGCTCCACCAGCGCCATCCCTGCGGCTGCGAGTAGCGGAAGAAATCCTGAGAGTTTGCTGCATCTATGCCCCCGTGGTCGTGGGGCCCCGTGCCCACCAGGTCCGGGCCAGAGAACGCAGGTCCATGTGCACGGTGCGCCCGCCGAACGCGCAGACGTAGATCTGGTGGCGCAGCTCCAACGGCAGCTTCGTGAAGAACGTACTGGCAGCTATGGCGGCGCTGGGGTCGGGAATGGAGAGGTCGAGAGAGTCGGACGTGAACGAGTACAAGGGTGCTGATAGGCGTGGGGGCCGCTCCTGGAACAGGACGGGCAGTTTGTCTATTTTGATGCCTCGATCGCGGCGCAGCCTGCTGCGAATCCATTTGCGGAGTTGAGGCATCTTGAGCGTTGTTGCTGTCGATGGAGATTCGATGGTGAGAGTGGGACAAAAGGCTGGACTTTGGACAAAGCTCTAGCTACAGGGGTCATCGTGGCTGTCTACGGCGGACTTTTTCCGGCAGCCTCCACACGAACACGGTTTAAGGGACTTGCTCCAGTCTCCACAGTGCCCCAGGTTTGCGGGGAATGATAAGATCTCTGGCATTATATCTCGGCTTAAAAGGAACCGAACAAATTGTTAGGAATTTGGAGTTTACCCGAGTCCCTCGTCCCCTATTTCGGCCGGATAAAAATGGGCCCACAAGTTATAAGGAAACTCAGTACAGATGGACAGTCAGACGAAATTGAGGACCCAGATGAAATAAAATGAAAATGCGTCTGTTTAAAGCTTCCTTGTCTACTGTCACGCTGCTGCCGTGGCTAGCAGCGATTCCAACTGGCAGCGCGTTGACTGTCGATATCGGTAACCACGGAGGACATGTCTGCACAGTCAACGCAAATGGGCACCAAAAGGATGACGTCCCAAATATCATGAAGGCCTTCGAGCGCTGTGGAAATGGCGGTACAGTTGTCTTCCCAGAGGACCAGTCTTATTGGATCGCCTCGAGGTTGAATCCAATTCTGAACGATGTGGTGATTCATTGGCATGGTCAATGGACAGTGAGTCACAGCTACCAGAACATATGCGCTGGAGCATATGGTGATAATGGCTGTGGTCTTTTAGTTCTCCGATGATCTCGACTACTGGCGCAAAAATTCCTACCCGATCGCCTTCCAGAACCACGCTGCCGGCTTTGTCATCACGGGAAGAAACATCACGATAGACGGCTACGGCACCGGAGGCATCCACGGCAATGGAAATGCCTGGTACGAAGCAGAAAAGGGTGAAACACAACCCAGAAGACCGATGCCGTTCGTCTTTTGGAATGTCTCCGACGTCGTCGTCGAGAATTTCTTCATCAAGCAGCCGCCGCTGTGGAGTCTGAACATCATGAACGGGACCAATATGCGGTTCAACAACATATACTGCAATGCCACAGCATTAAATGCGCCGTGGGGAAAGAATTGGGTCCAGAATACGGACGGATTCGGTGAGTGTATCCCATCCTTCTGCACAGGGCGTCTGTTAGTGACCGTTAGTTACTGGTTCAGACACGATGGATGTCAGCAACGTTCAACTATCAAATCTCGTCTATCAAGGCGGCGATGACTGCATTGCCATCAAGCCCCGATCCTACAATGTAGATATCCGCAACGTGACGTGCGTTGGCGGCAACGGGGTCGCGATTGGAAGTCTGGGTCAATATCTGGAAGATAACAGTGTTGCAAATATTTTCGTTGACAATGTGACTGTATGCTTGCTCCGTGCTTATCAGTCGATGTTTTGCGATTCTAACCACTCTGGATTACTTATCAGATCATCCGATACAACGAGGACATGCATAACAGCGCGTATATCAAAACCTGGGTTGGAGCCCTAGTGCCACAGAGCTTCTACGAGAGCGGCGGTGTCCCTCGCGGTGGCGGCTGGGGCAGCGTCACCAACATCCTCTTCTCGAACTTCAACGTCCAGGGCGCCGACTCGGGACCCTCAATCACACAGGACAACGGCAACAACGGCTCGTTCTCCGGAACGAGCCTTATGACCATCTCCAACGTCGCGTTCGTCAACTTCACGGGGTACACGAACAGCGATTCGGACGTGACGTCCAAGGTCTCCTGCTCCAATGTCCACCCGTGCTATAACATAGCGTTTGAAAATGTCGCCATATCCCCTGGGAAGAACGGGACAGCACCGGGGAAAGGATCGTGCAAGTATACCGCGGATGGCGGCGTCCATGGCCTCGATGGCTGTTGATAGCATCTTCTGCAAGGAAGAGTAACCTAGGCATGTTAACTAGCATTACTAAATGAAAACCCCATTGCTTCAGCACAACACTATGGATCTGGAACCGCAAGAAGCTCCGAGGCAAGCCGTGGGGGACGCGGTCCATAGCGTAGCAAAGTCATCATCGCAAGGGCGCGGGGGCGGGTATAGGCGGGAAAAATGGTCCGAGCGCGTCATCGTCAGGGACCGCGCTTGTTAAAAAGGGACATAGATACTACACCCCGTCACTCCTGGATTTTTTCCACAAATCTTATCAGAAATTTGCTTTTGTTTTTTATTTGAAACGGTGTCTTTGGTTTTCTTAAGCTGCGCCTGCAGTCCTGGTCAACAATGGGCCATTCAGACCCGTCACAGGAGCTCAAGAAGCCGTGGGTCAAGACCCCACTGATAGAGTCGGCCGGTCTATCGAAGGAAGCTGGATGGTACAGTACATCGAACGTTGGACCTCGGAAAAGTTATCCAGTGCTCATATTCTTCTGCAGTAGAGTCTTTCTGAAACTTGACCTGCTTCAGCCGTCTGGATCGTTTAAATCTCGGTAAGATTTTTTTTTTCTCCCAGGTTTACTTAGTGTCTACGGTTTACCATACGTGATAAGCTATCTCTGCGCAAACTGATGTGGAAGAATATCTTCTCGTGTACTCCACAATCTTTCACAAACTAACACCCTTCTCTTCAGAGGCATTGGCAACTTGGTCCTCTCCCATCTCTCCAACCCATCCAGTCGTGGCAAAAAGCTCCATTTCTACAGTTCCTCCGGCGGCAACGCAGGTCTCGCTGCCGTCATAGCGGCGCGGGACCTCGGCTGCCCATGCACCGTCGTCGTACCCCTGAGCACAAAACCCATGATGGTCGAGCGATTGCGCGCTGCCGGTGCGACGGAGGTGATCCAGCACGGGGAGAGCTGGTTCGATGCCGACACCTACCTGCGGAAGACGTTCATCGATCAACCTGGAGACGACGACGGCAGCGACGCGGACGTCAGTGTCCGCGCCGATCGTGAAGTCAAGAACGTGTACATCCCTCCCTTCGACCATCCCAAGATCTGGGAAGGCGTGGGCTCGATGATCCCCGAGCTCGTGGAGCAGCTTCCGCCCCGGGACCCGAGCGATACCACCGCGCCCCCGTTCCCGGCGGACGTGATCATCTGCAGCGTTGGTGGCGGCGGCATGTTTAACGGGATCATCGACGGTTTAGAGAAACATCTCCAGGCGAACCCTCCCCGCAGTCGCAAGGGGCTGAGGAATATCCACGTTCTGGCTGTCGAGACGAAAGGGACGGACTCGCTTGCACACTCCTTAAAAGCAGGTTCTCTCCAGCCCCTTCCAGCCATCAACTCGTTAGCAACCTCCCTGGGAGCACTCTGCGTGGCTCCTCAGACCCTGAAGAACGCCATGTCACCCCCCGCTGGTGTCGATGTCACCAGTGTAGTTGCCTCTGATGCAGAAGCTGCGCGAGGCGTGATCCGATTAGCCGATGAGATGCGGTTGATCGTCGAACTGGCCTGCGGTGTTTCCGTCGAGGTCGCTGCAGCGGAGAAATTGCGAGAGGTGGTCAAAGACCTGCGGCCAGACAGTCGGGTCGTTGCTGTCGTCTGCGGAGGGAGTAACATCACCACCGAGATGATATCCGAATACAGGAACCGGCTGAAGGATGGCTGGGTCTAAGCACCTGCGTGTGTATACAGTACCCGTGATTTATGACATAGACGTAGAAAGATGGCATGTGCAACGATCTAGAATTAGAAGTGTACTGAATCGCATTGTTGCTAGAGACTCTGAATTGACCACTGTGCACGGATCCTAGATGCGCTCCACCTAGGTCGATAAGGATCGTGCAGGTCCTTGCAGCAGCTTAGGATAGCTGGAGGAGTGGTTCCTGACTGGGCAGATCCGTGATAGGGTTGCATGCATAAATGCCTGGCTGATAGATCTGTACCCACTGTACATGTGTACACTGGCGACCGGCGAGCTCCGATCAAAGGGGCAGGATAAAGACATCCATAGAGTTTAGATCCGGGCTGCAGCTGCATATATTAAGTCTCAGGGGACGTCACATCAAGTTATCAATCAGCTGAACTCCTGTTTGGGCTGATAATAGAAATATACCTGGATGGGCCTATGAGCGCGGGGACGACAGACTCGGGGGACTCCGACAGCGGCGAGCCGAACTCAAAGCATCCGCTGGAGACCGGGGGCATCTTCTTTGCTTTCCTAGCTCCAAGATCTTTATCTCTCCTGAATCCTTATCTCCTCGATCTCATCTCAGGAATTGCTACGCACGAATCTTGCATTTTCGATCTGCCGTGAACGATCCACCCCGGCGTCCCTGCGTCGGAAGCCGATAGTCAATGTCACTGAGTCTAGCCCCGCGCACAGAGGCCCGAAAAGGAAAGTCTGGCCGGAGATCCAAGATGAGGTGAGAACGAAGATCCCGGAGAAGCAGAAAACATCATTACTGCATGGTTCACCATCACGCGGGGCAGCTCTATGCACGATGATGTTGTACTCCTCTGCTAGAGCTGCCCGTCATGCTGCTTGTCAGACTGTCAGCGAGATCATCAATACCGTTTCCCAAGCCCGGCAGCATCTGGACCATGCCTTTTGGGCAGCACACTAAGGACGCCCACGCGACCAGAAGCCTTCTGGCATCCGAGCTTCTATATCGAGCCAAGTGCCCGCGACAAAAATTTTGCAGTGCGGCGCCGTTGGTGCGCGTGAGCTTTGCCTGGACAGGCGCGATTTTCCAGCAAGACCGTGGATCGGCGGGAGCGCCAAGGCTCGCCCTGCGTGGCGGAGTGAACCGAGAGACGCATCCAGAGCATCGTATGGCCTTTATGGGCATCAATCACTGCTCGTTCTCTTATCTAGACTGCGGGAGCTATCCCTAAGCGCCGCCGGGCTGTCGACACGAGGACCCCCACACGGTGCGCGCGCACAGGTCCCGTCGGCATGGAGGAGCTCCCTGTGCCGCGGTGTCACAGTCAGAGCCTGATTTTCCAGCTCGGGAAGGCTGGCGGGTGATAAGACTCTGCATTCTTCATGTCATCGACGAGACAAGACCTCTGCGAAGGCCTCAACCGGTGCACGCCGCTCCGCAGATCTCATCCTAGGGTCTCTCCGCTCTGACGCTCGGGGCTTGGGGTACGGAGTACCTACAGGTACTCGGGAGGTACTTATTGGCTGCCGTGGACGCTCGAGGATCTTGTCAGGTGGTGCGGGTTCCTCCCTGCCCTCAAGTCCCTCTACCTGGCCTCATCGTCAGTCCTGTGTCCTGGATTCTACGGATATCCGCTGTGAAGGATGTGGTCCTCCATGGAGGGATGGACTACGTCCATCAATCGTGCTGTCGCCAAGAGCGTCGTTGGCCGTCGCTTCAGGCTCGAAGGTTCAGGGCATGTAAGTTGGGATCCGTTGCCATCTTGGATTGGTATCTGTAAGCTAACGCAGCTGTCTGCAGCGATATGAACGCAAAGGGTCTCGCTTCCTCACGGAAGTCCGCGCGGGCCTTGCGACCTTTTTCGCGATGGCCTACATCATCTCGGTATGTCCGAATTGACAACGCTCATATCTGGCGTGGAAGGATGTCGGACAGTGGTGGATTAATTTCCCGGATAGGTCAATGCGACAATTCTGACGGACTCCGGGGGTACATGCGTTTGCAACGATCCCGATGATCCGACATGCAAAAATGACACCGAGTACAACCTCTGTCTCAACGTCATCCGGCGGGATCTCATCACTGCCACGGCCGCTATCTCCGCATTGTCCACTTTCTGCATGGGTCTGTTCGCAAATATGCCCATTGCATTGGCGCCTGGCAGTACGTGAAACGGGGCATGGTTTCTACAGACAAACTTGGTATCTAACGTCTTCTGTAGTGGGCTTGAATGCATACTTCGCCTATAACGTCGTTGGCTTCCACGGCACCGGCCCGGTCCCGTACCAGATGGCCTTGACTGCGGTCTTCGTGGAGGGGTTCGTCTTTGTCGGCCTGTCTCTGATCGGTTTACGTCAATGGCTTGCCAGGGCAATCCCAAGGTCCATCAAGCTGGCATCGGGTGTGGGAATTGGGCTGTACCTCAGTACGTTTTTGAAGCAACTAGCAAAGTGAGATTGCTGCTAATTCCTGCAGCTTTGATCGGATTGACCTACAGTGCGGGTATCGGAGCCATCACCGCCGGTGATGGCACCCCCGTCACCCTTGCCGGTTGTCACCCGGACCAGATCAAAGATGGCCTCTGTCCCTCATCGGATAAGATGCGCAACCCTACGCTCTGGATCGGGATTTTCTGCGGTGGTGTCCTGACCTGTCTCCTGCTGATGTACCGTGTCAAGGGCGCCATCATCGCTGGAATCCTACTGGTCTCTATCATCTCGTGGCCACGTCCGACAAGCGTCACGTACTTTCCTCATACCGCTGAGGGTAACGACGCCTTTGATTTCTTCAAGAAAGTTGTTACTTTCCACAACATCGAAAAGACGCGTAATGTCCTGGAATTCGATCTTAGCGGCGTGAGCGGGCAGTTCGGGCTTGCCTTCATCACGTTCCTGTACGTTGATATCCTCGACTGCACGGGTACGCTGTATTCGATGGCGCGATTCTGCGGGGCGATCGATGAGAAGACGCAGGACTTTGAGGGCTCTGCGATAGCATACTTGGTTGATGCTTTCAGCATCTCGATCGGTTCTCTGCTCGGCTGCTCTCCCGTTACAGCTTTTGTCGAGTCGGGTGCTGGCATCTCTGAAGGTGGTGCTACTGGTATCACCTCAATGGTGACCGGCATCTGCTTCTTCATCTCCGTGTTCTTTGCTCCGATTTTCGCGTCAATCCCTCCGTGGGCTACGGGCTGCACCCTGGTGCTTGTGGGCTCGATGATGACCAAGGTGGCCTCCGAGATCAACTGGCTCTACATCGGAGACGCGGTTCCGGCGTTCGTTACCATTGCCGTGATGCCTTTCACTTATTCCATCGCTTACGGTCTGATTGCTGGTATCATCACGTACATCCTTCTCAACACCATTGCCTGGGCTGTTGACAAGGCGAGTTGTGGCCAGATCACCCCTCACAACAGGCATCTTAAGGACCCGTGGACGTACAAGATCCCGGGTGGCATTCTGCCCGGATGGCTTGTTCGTCTTGCCAAGGGGTAAGTTTCTCCGGTCTCCTAGACTATGGTCTTGTTGATTGCTGACTGGTTTGTTTTCTTATCATTGCAGGAAGAAGGACTTCTGGCGACCGTACGAAGAGGACGACGTCATTTCGTCTTACTCTCCCTCCGATGGAGCTCAGGGGAAAGCTGCCACCCTCCCCGCCGTCGTTGAGAAGAGTTCTGAAGGCGGCGAAAGTGTGGAGAAAAACAAAGGAGCGACGATGTAGCGTGTGTAGGTTTTCTTTCTAGGCTAACGAAGAGAATTACTCTGCAGATTTGGAATGGAGAATGAAAGCATCGTGTAATGGGGATGGTGGTGGGTATGAAGGGAATTGGAGATGGAAAACGTGCCTGTTATGTGGGATTTTATATAATCGGACGTACCATGTTACTGTATACTAGTGTTGTCGATTAATGATTTTCCACAAATGCGATGATCTAGGATTTTGAAGAATGGGAATCGTTAAGTCTCACAACTGGGCTTCTAATGTCCTTAATCTCAATGTATTCCCTTTCAATTGCTGTCTTCATTTGCAGTTCTTCTTGGGTCATCGCCTGCTTCAGATAGCTACAACGACAGACAGACAACCCAACCCGTTTACGTATCGCTAACGATCTAGATGCCGCAAGGCCTCTCTAGAAAAGACCCAGGAGAATTTCCCGATCCCCTTAATCTTAAGCCTCTCAGCCAGCGTAACCCACCAATTGTCACATAAAAAAACCCTCACGTAAAGCACATCGCATGTGTGCGAAAAAAGAAAAGCAGAAGTAATCCTCACAAGCCAGTGTGCAATGCATCATCCGCGAATCGAACGCGGGCCTCATCGATGGCAACGATGAATTCTACCACTAGACCAATGATGCTTGCTAGCTTGTTGAAGGGTGGTGGATTCCTAATATCCGCCATTTCTGTTGATTTATTTTTTTGTGCGGTGCGCTTTTCCATTTTGGGAAGGGTAATTGTCGCCCGGGCCAAGACAACGGTTCCCCCGCTAAGCGCGGGCGCGTGTAGGGAACGCGTCGGCGGGCTCAGCGGGCAGAGGTTTAGGTAGGTTAGGTAGACGACGTCGACTCGGCTCGGGCAGTTTATATCGATATCCGTATCCGTGTGGAGTAACTACTTTCTAGTTTAATTTGAATCTTTTTTTCTTGCGGGTTGGTTTTTTTTTCTTTTTTTTCCCTAGTCAATTGAATCTCCCAGACGGATATAACAACGCCATGCCTCTTGTACGGAAACGTCGCGCGGTATGTTCTCCATCCCTCCCTCCACCTCTTCCGGTCTTCTATCTACCTAATCTATTCTATCCCGCAGCATGCATCATACATGATATTCCAATGAAGCAAAAAAAAAGTTGCTCATATCGATGATAACCTACAGGAACCAGACCCCGAACCAGAACCAGAAGAATCAGCTTCAGCTAGCGACGATGCCTCGGAAGAAGCCGCAGCAGAACCCGCGTCACGTCGCCGTCGACGAATAGAAGAAGACTCTGACGACGAAGACTCCGCCAGCGACGATGAGGAAACCCACGCGCCCAGCAGCACCGACGTGATGGTGAAGAAGCTGGTGCGGCTGGCCCTGGCGAGCGAGTACGCGCGGCAGCCGATCCGGCGGACGGACATCAGCGCCAAAGTGCTGGGCGAGCAGGGGGCGCGGCAGTTCAAGACGGTGTTTGAGGAGGCGCAGAAGGCGTTGAGGGTGCGATTTGGGATGGAGATGGTGGAGTTGCCGGGGAGGGAGAGGGTGACGATTAGGGAGAGGAGAGGTAGGTCGTTTTTCTTTTGTCGTTTATGGTCTTCCTGAGCGGCGTATCTGCCAATTAGTCTTGCTTTTTCATTTATCTGGGAAGTCCAAGGCCATACGAGTACTTGCTAACTGGTGTCGTTTTTCTTTTCCAGCCGCCCAACGCACCGAAAAACCCTCCTCCGCATCCACCAGCAACAAATCCTGGATCCTCACCAGCACCCTCCCGCGCGAATACCGCACGCCCACCATCCTCCCCCCGACCAAAGCCCCCTCCTCCTTCACGGAAAGCAGCTACACCGCCCTCTACACCTTCCTCATCGCCGTCATCACCCTCAACGGCGGTACCATCCCCGAGCAGAAGCTCGATCGGTACCTGAAGCGGACCAACACCGACACCTATACGCCCGTCGACCGCACGGATCGCTTGATCCAGCGTCTCATAAAGGATGGATATCTAGTTCGGAACCGGGAGATGGATGGTGGGGAGGAGGTCATCGAGTACATGGTCGGTCCCAGGGGGAAAGTGGAGGTCGGGGAGAAGGGTGTCGCGGGGTTGGTGAGGGAGGTGTATGGGAGGCCGGATCCTGCGAGTCTTGCCGCCGCCGGTGGTGGTGGTGGTACTCAGAACGGTCGGACGGCGGAGCAGCAGGAGGAGATGGAGGAGTTTGAGAGACGGTTGGAGAGGAGTATCGGGACGAGGAGGCGGAGGGCGGCAGAGGTTGATGGTAATGGTGATCAGCAGGCCGGAGATGGAGGGGATGATGGTGATGCTGCCGAGTCGGGAAATAGGAGGAGTACGGGTCGGCGGGCGAGGAGACGTGGCGGGGAAGAGGAGGATAATGATTAATTTTTTTTCTTTTACTTTAGACGGGTTTGCTGTTCGTGTTCGTCTTCCTTTCTTTTGTTGGGCTATGTATGTATGTATGTACTGTACATTATGATATCCCGTCTAGCTAGTTTAGCTGGACGACTATGCGGCATAATGGGATTCGGTATATCGTATTTATGTTTATAATATAAACCTTGAATATTTTCGGACATTATTCGCATCGATTTTCGTTATTCATTTATTCCGGGGAGGCAGTAGCAGTGTCCTTTTTTTTCTTTTGTCGAACTGACCCTTTTTTGATGATGACGCGAGTAGAGCTGCTTCGTGTCTTATCTTATCATGGAAATATATATAATATATATTTCTCTCTCATCATACAGCTCTGTTTCCAAGACTCTACGCGATAAGCGAACACAACATGGCATTCGGGCCGGTACGGGGGCTATTATAAATGCATCTAGCTTCTTCTCATATTGTCTATCTATTCATGGTTCTTCAATCGAAATAGTTTCGCCATCTATCTCAACTGGATGAAGGCGGAGGTAAGGTATTGATCTTCTTCTTTCTCATCCATCTCCAGGCAGCAATATTAAGATCCCCACCCCAGGAACGGAATTCGTGTTGTTGAAACTTGAGACATCGAGGAGAATAAATGAAGAAATGAAATATTGACATATTCTATCTACCTACCTAAGTTACCTAGTTGGATTTTAAGATTTTACTGGAAAATATCTAAGAAAAAATAATAATAATAAATCAAGTTGAAAGATGCGTTCAGAGACATAGCCACATGGCTGAATTCAGATCGTGACACATCAAGACATGAGAAAGTAGGGTAACTCTAGAAGTATGAGGCGACGAGAACGCAGGCAAAGGACAAAAGTCCAATGCGTGTAATGAAAAAGAAGAGGAAAAAATGCGAGCCGTAATTCATGGAATCGACCTAGAGTGTTTTCCCACGTTTACAGATGCCCACCAACACCCGTGAGGTGAAGTCCGATCAATGTAGGAAAAGGAAGGATGGAAGCTCTAGGGAACGGGTACGGAGACAGAGAAACAGTACATGATCGTCATCGCATCAAGACAGCCAACCACTCATCGGCCCCACTGAAACTAGACTCACTCCAAACGCCGGCATGGCATACAGCAGCCCTTTCTTTCCTACACTTCAGTCGCTGTCACTCCCGCTATGCTCTGCCTCGTCCTCCTCAGCGTCCTCTGCCTTGACGCCCTCGGTGAGGATGTACTCGGCCTTCTGGAGCGCGAGCTTGATGTCCTTGATCTCCTTGCTGTCGCCGTACAGCAGATCGGCGGCCTTCTGGCCGTGCTTGTTCTTGACGCGCGGGTCGCAGCCCGCCTCGCACATCATCTCGATCATCTCCAGGCCGAGCTTTGAGTCCTTCTCGTTGGCGAAGCGGACGGCGAGGTGGAGCGGGGCTTCCTTGTCAACGCGGGTGAGCGGGTCGCACTCGAAGTACTGGATGTCGAAGAGGGCGTCCATGACGTCGTCTGCGGGCGATGGGGGGTAATGGCTGGTCAGTTACGGTGCTACGAGCCCGAGGGCAATCGACTTAGTAGATAGACAAACTCACAGCTTCCGTACATGGCGCAGATGTGAAGCGCGTAGTTTCCGAGAGCGTCCTTGACATCATTGAAGAATGCAGCGACCTCCTCGTTGCTCTTGTCCGCCATGCCGTCCAGCACCTGCTCAATGAGGTGCGGCTGGTCACGGCGACAGGCCTCGATGACCAGCTCGCGTGGGGAAGCTCCCTGTTTCGAAGACGGAGTCAATTAGCATCTCAGGGTCGGACAGGTCGGGCTCCGGCTGACGGGCGTCCGGTTGCTTACCTCGTCGTCCGCCATTGCTGTCCAATATGTAGGAGTGATTGTGTTAAACAGGAGACGAGTGCAAAAAGTGCCGTAGAATTGTGTAAGTAAGTAATCGAACGCCTTATAGAGACTTGGTGTTGAATCGCGGGCGGAGGTGGGAATGTATTGATCGGAGAGGGTATGATGGGAACAGGACACGCGTCGCTGGGGTATTTTAAGATCCAAAAAGAATATAAGCTAGCAATATATACAGAGAAAAAGTGAGAGACAGCGGCAGCGCAACTCTCACACAGACCGTCAGGTGGACTGCGTGAAAGCCACCTGATCAGGGGATGTTGATTGTGACGCTCTACAACGCTACGATGCGATGCCTACATGTGCCCAATCATCCAGCTGTGGATGGTATCTCGGATCATCAGATTTGCCGTTCCGGTGCCTTGTGCTGCCGCGGCCCCCCGCGTCCTAAGCGCGCGTGACTGCCTAGCCGCGCGTCAAAGAACCTCCCCTTCCCACGCAGTGACAATACTGCACGACAAGGCCCCCTTGCTGTGCTATCAAAAACACTCCTGTAGGCACAATTCCTGCGCTGGCTGCCTGGATATCCTGCAGGCAATGGTCATCTGCCCTCCTCGGGCCTAACCATGTGTTTCAACGACGCATCCTCGGATCTGATGCGCCTGTGAACTGGTCAATTTTCAAGATGCCGTTGACATGTAGGTCCTTCGTTCTACCCAGATCCCGTCCTTTCTCCTCGTTGAAACGGGATGTGATGCTTATAGATACATTTCAATCTTTTTAGTCTGCCCGAATTGCAGCAATGTCCTTACGATCTCGCGCGCCGACCCTACCCCTCAGTACCCGCTTGGAGTGAACCGCTTCGAGTGCCGTACATGCCCGTACCAGTACGTCCTCGACCGAGACTTCTTCGAGAAGACGGAGATGAAGCAGAAGGAGGTCGAGGACGTCTTTGGAGGCAAGGAGGAGTTCAAGAACGCTGATACCATAGCTAGTGAGTCACATTTTTACAAGGATGGACTGGTGACATGGGTTCTGGTTGCACGCTGACACTTGCTTTTTTTTTCAGCTCAATGTCCCGCAGAAAACTGCAACGGGGATCGGGCGTACTTCTTTCAGCTACAGATTCGTAGTGCTGATGAGCCGATGACTACGTTCTTGAAGGTACGTTTTTGTTCTACTCTTTTTCAGGAGCTTTTTTTTTCTGCCCGGTGTTACAGTAACGTTGTTGGGGGCCATGCTGATCTCTAAACGGTAGTGCACCACGTGCGGGACCCGGTGGAGAGAAAACTGATTTATCATCAGATATCTCGGGAGATATACGGGTAATTTGTTGGATAATGCTGATTCGTATGCTTGTAAAAGTGTCCTTTGTTGATGGTTTGGTACTAGGATAGAGAAACTAGAGCGTGTAGTAGATCCAGAGATACCCCTCAGTTAGGGCAATTCTCCTTGTAGAAAGCGATGCGGGGCACCTTGTGGACGTATCGATCTGACATCAACCGCATCAGAATTTTTTCCACACAACGCCATCGAGGCAAAAACGACGGCTTGAATAATGGATCCCGAAGAAAGCCCTGTTCATCTTTCTCCGGTCTGAGGATAGTGGCAAGGGGAAAAAGGTCGTAGAAAGGATAGCAGAAAAAATCTTTTTCTGCCTGTCCGCGTCGTGCTCGACAGATAAGTGGATCGTCGCCTCCGCTAGCAGGCCGCGCCACAGCAGGCCCAACGGCGGCGGACAAATAGAAAGCAATGAAAGCACCAGGATGTTGCTGGCAGGAAAGTCGTCGAAAACGCACAGCGGTGTGGTGCTGGCTCTTGCTGCCCAGTTCGCTGCATCCGGACCCGTTATTTGAGGGGAGCAGAGAGGTGACCAGAGTCAGAATAGTGGGTACAGCCGGGCATCCCAGGGATCGCGGCTGCCAGAGAAGGCGGCCGACAGGATGCGCCCGTCAGTTCTCCCGCGGCGAGAGCGACCGCGACTCCGCTGGCAGCGTGAAGATTCTGCGCTGGTACCGCACAACGGAGGTGGGGCCCGGCCCCTCCATGCCCAATGATAAGCGCCGTGCTGGGAGGGCTTAAGCCCACTGCCTAGTCGCCTCCTCGCTTGCCCCTCCATATAAGGATTTCCCCTCCTCCCCTCCCACAAATTTTTTCCTCTTCCTCTCCCCGTCTGCCTCAGTACGTATATCTCCCCCTCCCTGCTCTCTGTTCTTCTTCCTTCCTTCAACCTACTGACGACTTCTCAAGCACCTCTACGCATTGGCCGTAGTACCTGAGCACCTTCCTGAGCTCTTCTAGTATCTTACAAAGAAACTACAAGAGATCAATCTTCTAACACACAACCGTCACCATGGGGTAAGTTTCCATCGCTGCCGTCGGTGCTCATCCTTCGAATCCATCGCTAACATCAATTTCTCTTGTGCAGTAAGGAAGAGAAGACTCACATCAACATCGTCGTCATCGGACACGTCGACTCCGGCAAGTCGACCACCACCGGTAAGCACACCTCGAGAGAGATCCTCGTCTGACGACAATGCGATACTCATACATTCACTATAGGTCACCTTATCTACAAGTGCGGTGGTATCGACTCTCGTACGATCGAGAAGTTCGAGAAGGTATGCACACACTAATATTTTCGCAAAAATCTCTGCACCCCCCGCCGTTGTGTGGTGGGGGAGGGGTTCGTGTCTCGGGTATCACGCACATTCGGCTGGTTTCAAAAATTTTCTCGAGTCAGCAGAAATGGGCAGCCTGTGGCAGGACACAGCCCCTCCTTCATCCCATCGTGCGGAACTTACTGTCGCGAGTAACACTACAGATGCTAACTATCGCTATAGGAAGCCGCCGAACTTGGCAAGGGTTCCTTCAAGTACGCCTGGGTTCTTGACAAGCTCAAGGCCGAGCGTGAGCGTGGTATCACCATCGACATTGCCCTCTGGAAGTTCCAGACCAGCAAGTATGAGGTCACCGTCATTGGTATGTCTACCTGCCTCGTGTCTTCTCCCTGCCACGCAGCCATTGCTAACCATCCCATACAGACGCTCCGGGTCACCGTGACTTCATCAAGAACATGATCACTGGTACCTCCCAGGCCGACTGCGCTATCCTCATCATTGCCTCCGGTACTGGTGAGTTCGAGGCTGGTATCTCCAAGGATGGCCAGACTCGTGAGCACGCTCTGCTTGCTTTCACCCTCGGTGTCAAGCAGCTCATCGTCGCTCTCAACAAGATGGACACCTGCAAGTGGTCTCAGGACCGTTACAACGAAATCGTCAAGGAGACCTCCAACTTCATCAAGAAGGTCGGCTACAACCCCAAGGCTGTTCCCTTCGTCCCCATCTCCGGTTTCAACGGTGACAACATGCTTGAGCCCTCCCCCAACTGCCCCTGGTACAAGGGTTGGGAGAAGGAGACCAAGGCTGGCAAGATCACCGGTAAGACCCTGCTCGAGGCCATCGACGCCATCGAGCCCCCAGTCCGTCCCAGCAACAAGCCTCTCCGTCTTCCCCTCCAGGATGTCTACAAGATTTCCGGTATCGGTACTGTGCCCGTCGGCCGTGTCGAGACCGGTGTCATCGCCCCCGGCATGGTCGTCACCTTCGCTCCTTCCAACGTCACCACTGAAGTCAAGTCCGTTGAGATGCACCACCAGCAGCTCAAGGAGGGTCTCCCCGGTGACAACGTTGGTTTCAACGTGAAGAACGTCTCCGTCAAGGAGGTTCGCCGTGGTAACGTCTGCGGTGACTCCAAGAACGACCCCCCAAGCGGCTGTGCCTCCTTCAACGCTCAGGTCATCGTCCTCAACCACCCCGGCCAGGTCGGCGCTGGTTACGCTCCTGTGCTTGACTGCCACACTGCCCACATTGCTTGCAAGTTCGCCGAGCTGCTTGAGAAGATCGACCGCCGTACCGGTAAGTCGGTCGAGAACAACCCCAAGTTCATCAAGTCCGGTGACGCCGCCATCGTCAAGATGGTTCCCTCCAAGCCTATGTGCGTTGAGTCCTTCACCGACTACCCACCTCTCGGTCGTTTCGCCGTCCGTGACATGCGTCAGACCGTCGCTGTCGGTGTCGTGAAGTCCGTTGAGAAGTCTGCTGGTGGTGCTGCCAAGGTCACCAAGGCCGCCCAGAAGGCTGCGAAGAAATAAGCGGAGCGCGGGTTTAGCTAGTGTAACGATGATGTTTGAAAGGCGCGGGTGTGGCTGGTTTTTGAAAGCAATGCTCGCTTAAATAGCTAGATTTAAGAGCTCTTCATAAATCGATTATGATTTCATGATCTACGATTAAATTGGTGCATTCTTCTCTTCTCGTAGCTCTATCTGTAGATCCTAGTGTCCTAGGGTAGCCGGTGTACTCAAGTGCTGTATTTGGCCGACATCCGGAACTTCCCGCCGTTGAATTGCCACTTGAACCTGGAGGATCAGAAATCACACTGCTTTGTCAGTCCTTATATCTTTGTTGTACATATTCTTCTAAAACTATCAAGTATGGATGTGTGGTATTTATGGACAAGCTGCATTTCATTTCTACCATCTGTATTATCATGCAGAATGATAAGAGCTCTGTTTTCTACAGTACCTATGAAAACTAGCAACTTGGTACCTCCCTTAGTAGCCAAGACATCAAAATCGTATGTCTGAAGGGATCTATTTTACGGCTGGTCTATTTATCCCTTCTTCAACCTGAGAGCACTGTGCAGTGCGGATTGTTTCTGCAAGAAGTCTGGGAATCCTGAATACTCAGCCCTGGGGTCAGGCGGGCAGAAATTCTTTTTCCTCTTTCCAGATGCTTTGCGCTTCTCTTCCTCAGTCATGTTGGTATCAACGTTAGATCGACTAGTACGTACGATAGGTTGCTATATCTTTCGACACCCCCTCCCCTGCTACCTACTGTTTTAGCAGTTTGCTATTTTGTAACCACATGAGTTTGAAGACATTGGAGGGTACCCAGGCACCTATGATAGGCCACAGACTCTAGACAAAACCAGCCTATGTCAAGATATAGCAAAAGCGACAAGGTGGATAGATGGCTTGGACAGGGGAAGGGGGTGCCAAAAAGATAAGTATGATTTAGTGATGTAATTATCCATACCATTAAAATTCATGCTCAAAATATGACTTCAGCAACTGCTTCACCCACTTGGATACGTGGTTTATCTCCTGATTTAGAAGATAAATATCTATGTTGATTAATTATTGCATTATCATTACAATAGAGTGGTGAATGGGGACAATAAGTCGGGCTTTTTTTGTAGAGAAGCTGGCTGAGGCAGGACAACTATACAAAGGAGAAACAAAAGACAAAAAAAAGAACGAATCATTATATCTCTAGATTCACCTGAACCCTTCAAGCCAAAAGACACGCCGTGCGAATTACACCGTATTGAAAATGATGAAAGGAATGGGTCTCAGAGTCCTTATTAAAGGACTCCCCGAATTGAGCGTGAGAGCCTATGTTGGAGGTTGCCGGCCCGACCTGCTTTCCTATATCAACCTCCTACTAAGAGGTCAGCCTGCTTCCTGCTTCCTACATCTAACTCTGTTACGGCACAGCCTACAAATGTTGGAGGCAGGTCAGAGGGGGGTATCACACGACTGAACATTTCTTGCAGCCAGGCTTCAGGAAATCTCAAGAAGGAGAGATCACATGACTGTATCGCTCCGATCCACAAGGGGATCACCACGATCCAGCGGATAGGTAGTTCCAGATAGGATTCAGCATGTATATAAAGACGCTCCTTAACCATGGGGATTCACCCCGTGGTCAACTTGTCAATCAAACTTGTCCATTAGGTTTATCACTTAGCTTTCAGTCTATATTGACTATCACTCCCTGTTTCTTGTCCTTCAAGATAAACCTTACGAGCCCCAGCGCCGAAGACTTAGGCAGCTCGTTACACCCACGCACACAACCTATCCATCTATCTAATTCCTCACACTGAGAGCCTACTCTTCATGGTTATCGACCTTCTTCATTCAGAAAGAGCATGAAACTACGAGCGAATCTCTTTAACAAAACCTGATCGTCTCTTCCAAACCCCTTGGACCGCACGCGAAGAATATCACCCGCAAGTTGAGGATACAGGAGCCATGTATAAAAACTTCAGGATCCGTGTGGGACACGCTCTGCTTGCCTCTTTGAGGAAACAAAAATGACCAGCGAATGGAAAATGACACTCAATGTGTTGAGCGAAAGAACTCATTCCATACTTCGATAGTTATATACCCTAGATTGTCTAAAGAAGGCTTCTGGACCGGAATGAGCCTCTTATGTTTTCATGATCTGATGCAGCTTGACTGGGAAGACATTACCGAGACTGGTATGCATGCGAGATTGATATTTCCTCTCGCAGTCCATCGGTCATCCACATGTTTATGTATATAGGGTCTGCTACTTCTGTGCAGGGAGGTCTGCAGAGGCGGAAAATGGAACACGAGATCCCGGGGTTGAACAGGCGAGTTCCGCCTTCTCAATATATGATACTGTATCTAACCGGTTTCATCTAGATGTGCATATCATTCACTCCTCTTCGAACAAGCCAACATCCCACGCCAGGGGCAAGTTTGTCATTCTCTTCCCTATGGAATGCGACAGTAAATCTTCCGACAATAGTCTACTTGTGGAAGCTGTATATTCCACCATCTTCGGTGATATATATATGTTTCCCGTAAGCAAGAAGCTGCGGTTCTCTTGCTTGCCCTTACGGTGATCCGGAAATAGTGTTCAACTGGAGAGGAGACTGCACGCATTCTGCGCTCCTGGAGTCTCAAAGGCTCCGTTAATCCAATATGAACTATATGAAGAGGTATGATCGCTTCTGTGACAAGCTCCAGGCCACCGAGTCACAGAGACTGAAACAGAAGGCAAAGGCAAGGGAAGCAGCAAGACTATACCGCAAACAATACTACAGAATCTGGAAAGCCGGTTTCACCCAGCTGGCAGCAACTCGAGGCGCACAGGGAGAAAGGCAAATTAGCAATGCGGCAGTACCGGCTCCGGAACAGAGACAAGATCCTGGCAAAGCGGACAAGTCGCACGGAAGAGGAGACTGCCGCCTGGAGAGAAAAGAAACGGGTATACCAGCGAAAATATCGTGCTGAACATGCCGAAGAAATTAAGGAAAAAGAATTGCAAAGCTAATAGAGAAGAGCAGGGGAGGTGTGACGAAAGATAGGATATAGTAGCGTAGGCTTCCAGGCGGTGACCAGTCAACGTTGGCATCTTCTAATAATAAAGACTCTTTGTTTGAATTTCCCAGCTTGTCTAATAAGAGAGAAATCTAAAGAGGCTGGAAATTCATGTAGTTATACAGCATCAAACATTGACAGGTTATTGCCTGGAAAGCCTATGGAAGTAGCTAAGGGGAATGACATTGATGATTGGTGCGTGGTTATGTCCGCTTTGAACAATCAAAATGGCCAGTCTCTTGACAAATACCGGCCATCCTCATGCTGTGCTCTCGATGATAGGAAATTCCCTGTTGGTGGGCCGACATTAGCGCTCGTTGTGAGTGGAAGAGCGTGGCACTGCACAGGCAGCAATCCAGGACGTCGGGAGCCTAGGCCAGCACTGCATATCGTGATACGATCGAGGTACCTGAAAGTACCTTCTCTGCATTTTTTCGCCCAGAGTGACTTGGAAATACATCTGCCCTGCGAAGATGCCCGTCGGCTCATCGCTCCCCCGCTTGTCCTTGCCTTAGTGTGACTCAAGACATCATCTATCTCCATTTCCAGTCCTCTCATTAACATTGTGGGAAAGATCTACAAGTACGCCCCTGATAAAGCAGGCTTGCAGCCTATGAAGATATCCGGCTTTGACTCGATGCATGTTCGTGACTCAAAAGCCTGATGAAAGTCGGTGAATCCTGTCCAACACTAGAACTGCTCCAACGGGCCTCGGCCCCCGTTGAGCGTTCCCAAGGCTGGTGAGATAGATATATATATATATAGGCGTGCCGTCATAAGTTCCCTCGTCATTCTTTCCCGGCTTTGTCCTCTCTTTCTCTCGTTTCAGATCAGTCGGCTTCTTTAGTCCCCTTACGCGTCTCTTGCCATTATCGCTATGATTTCATCCCTCCAACACAAGACCTTTCGCATATTCACCCATTCGAGCATCATACCACCCACTATGGGCTGTTCTAGCTCACGGCTAGTCACAAATCCACCAGTCTCTGACGTGCCGGAGAAGAGACTAGACTTCCTTCGAGCTATCACTCCTCGTTTTATCGCCGTGCCTGTGTCATACCTAATCAACGTAGTGCAACGCCCCAACACCATGTCCAGACAGTCACTTCAGACCGGGGCAGGCGCTGCAAATGAGGACGGTAATCCCATCTACATCCTGGCATTTATGCGCATTCTCTCATAGACGCTTCAAGACTCTGTACAGCTCACTAACAATGAATTTGTGTCTGTAGGAGATATGTCTGGTGTAGCTTCAGGTGGCCCTGCGCCTGCAACCACTGCCTTACAGCGTCCTCCTACGCCTCTTCCCTCACTACCGTGCAGTTTCTGCTTCGAAGACATCCGTGATAATGGTGATATCATCCTTAAGGTCTGCAGGAAATGCCACGTTCAGTGTTGCGGGAAATGTATTCGGAAGTTATTCCTTGATGCTTGCAAGAACGAGTCCGATATGCCACCTCGCTGTTGCGAACCCATTCCGCTGGCGCTTGGGAGGAAGGTACTTTCTGCAGAGGAAGTCACTTTATTCAAGGAAAAATACGATGAATGGAGCACGTCAAACCGCGTCTACTGCCCCGTTCCCACTTGCTCTGCCTTCATTCCCAATCGTCTCTTTCCTGCCCCGGTTGAGGCTATTCCAGACGTCAAGGCCAGCAATACTTCTACAGAGAAGCCTCTAAACCCTACAGTTATATTTGGAACCGGCGTCAAGATGGAAGTCCATACTCCTGCTCCTTCCCCATCTCCGTCCTCGGCAATGATTTACTCAATTCCCTGTCCCAGATGTGCCGTTCAGATATGCTGCTCGTGCAAGCAGCTTTCGCACCCAGGATCGCCTTGTCCTGAAGTTCAAGACATCGATCCTGAGCTGGCGGATCTCCTGAAGCGTTGGGGGATTAAGCGCTGCCCAAAGTGTCGTGCAGCTGTACGGAGGATGTATGGTTGTAGCCATATACAATGCCGCTGCGGTGCCCAATGGTGCTGGCATTGCACTGGCCCTATTGCCCTCTGCAGGGACCAGCTGTGCCCGGCAGCACAGGAGTCTGAGAGATTTGAAAGACAGATCAATGACGAGAATGACTCCGACGGGCGGAGCATCGATGAAGATTCTAATACAGAATCCAATGAAGATAATTTAAATACATCGCAGCCAGCTGATGGAAACGGGGCGCAGGCAGACTCACCTGCATCTAACCCTACTCGCCTGGTCAACCTGGACGCTGGTTGGCAGTGGGAGGGGGCAGAAGAGGATTTCGGTGATGAACCAAACATTGAAGAGCTTGATCCCTTTGATTGTCATCATGCATGGAAGTCTGTTGAAGAGTCGGAGATTGAGACAGACCTGGAATATGAATGTGAGCGGTGCTGGCGGAGAGTTTATCCTCAATCGGACTCTTACAGGTACATGGGTGTGAAGGATCTGGTGGAAAACGGCTCTGTCGCTGGACAGTCAGCTGCTGGAACCGTGGCCTTCAGCGACGATGCACTTATGCAGCGCTGTGACGAGTGCGGAATCATTCGCTGCCCTGGCTGTAGCAAGGAAGCGATATGGTAGCCATAAGCAGCCGGACGGGTGAAGGGAAATACTGAAACTTACACATACTAACTCAGGAAGAAGTTATTACTTGGAAAACATTTGGTGAGTATTTTCGCTTCAGCGGGAGTTGACGGTTTGCATACGATTCATGTCCCATCATGCATACATGGTACTGTACAGGCACCGCTGCAAAATTGGTAGCGGTGTTTTTCATATTCTGGAAAGTGTATTCTGACATGGAGGCTTATTTCGAGCCAAGAAATAAAAACTGGAGTATGACATTATGAGCCGAGCAGGCAGAGGACAGTGCCAACGTTTACTGCATCTATAGCATCCAGGCCCCTTGAGTGATTTTGGAAGAATTACTTCTAATGTCACTTCTGTCACATTATGTAAACTGAGAAGTTCCAGATTTCTTAGTGATTATTACCATACTTTGCATTGTGTACTTTGCTACACTGAATACTAGAGTTGTCATGTATACAGAAGAACTATTTCTGCCTGTTCTGGGAAGATTCTTCCAAAGAATGGGTTCTGGCAAACCAGCGACATAGTTACACCAAGACAAGTCACATATCCCTACTGTACAAATCATATTTAGCTTGATAAAACCGTGTCACCTTTGGGACAGACGACTTAGATGTACCGTACGGATACAGTACACATCTCTTTCGGGGCTGAAAAAATCACGTGCCGGATTCTCCCCCGGATTCTGTTTCCGCGGCAGTTCAAGCTCCAGCTTCCGCTCGCTTCCCTGATACAATTCCTCTCCTATGCGAAACCCAGCTCCATCGTCGAAGTCCCGGACTCGATGAACATGTCGCAAACACCGTTTCGCCAGCCTCTCGCCTGGCGGCAATGCTGCCAATGTCTCCGCCGCCAGCAGCTCCGCTCGACCCCGCTGCAGCAGAACCGCTTCCTCTCGACGACCAACACGCTGCGCTCGACTGCGCGGAGTAACAACAACCCCCTTCGCAATTCGCAGACAAGGGCGCAGCAGAGATCTATAATACTACCCGCGGCAGGCATGGCCGCCTGCGCGGCCGCCATGTACGGAATCATCAAGCTGGACGTGTTTGGACTGGAGCAAGCGGAGGCCAATAATAAGGCGCAGAAGAGCAACGGAAATGGGAGCATGAAGATGGACGGCCCGAGCGGATTCCCCAGCAGTCCGTCCGTCATTCGAATACAGGGGCAGGACGGGGTCGAGCAGGTGGCCACGGGCAACAGCACGGTCTCGCACTTCCCGAGCACCATCAAGCTGCCCAAGTCGATCGACCCGTCCACCATGAAGCCGGGCGAGGAGCTCAGGACGGCCCCGGAGTCGGAGGAGGAGTACCAGCTCCTGGGGCTGGGCATCCGCACCGTCTCCTTCCTCGCCATCCAGGTGTACGTCGTGGGCGTGTACGTCGCCAAGTCGGACCTCGCGACGCTCCAGCAGCGGCTGGTCCGCATGGCCGTGCAGCCTCTGGGATCCAACACAGATGCCACGGCCGAGGGCGGCGCCGTGGCTGCCACATCCCTCGTGCCCATGGAGCGGCAGGCGCTGAAGGAGCTCCTCCTCGACCCGGTCAAGGGCGAGGACGCCTGGAACGCGATCCTCAAGGAGGGTGATATCCGCACGGCCATCCGCATCGTGCCCACGCGCAACACGGACTTCCTGCACATGCGCGACGGTTTTGTCCGGGGCATCTCGGCGCGGGCGCAGCGCGCCGCTCAGAAAGCCAAGGAGTCCGCCGGCCCGGAGGCCCGGAGCGAGTTCCAGGACGACACCTTCGGCGCGGCCGTCAACGACTTCAAGTCCCTCTTCGGCGGCGGTCAGCGCAAGAACATCCCCAAGGGCAATGTGCTGCTGCTCCTCCGCGACAGCCGGGGGGCGCTCGATGCGCTGTTCCAGACGGACCCCGCGCAGCCGATCCGGTGGCTGGGACGTGTCACCGACGAGCGCATCAGCCGTCTCTTGTGGATGAACTACCTGGCGGGCAAGACCGTGTCGAGTGAGCCGGCGCGACAGAGCGTGGTGGAGGGTGTTATGGGAATCGTGGAGCGGCCTGTGGGGACCGTGATCCAGAAGGTGATATAAATGTCGAAAACAGAAATATAAACTTCAGCAGCAGCAGTGTATGATTATTGGATATTGAAACAGTTGCATGACGTCTTAAATCTGAATTGATGAGTTTTCATGTATGATATGATTCGGCTATCTGAAAAGTGGTACCCCACTCTACATCAGCTTTTCTCCGTTCTTCTTTTTTTCCTGCCTAGATGATATATCTAGCTAGCCAGTATCCATTTAGTTCTCGCCCAGACATGTATGGTGGTCCTGGGAAGGTTGCCCCCCTTCCCCGAGCACAGCTTAACACACTTACCTACAGCCGCCTAGCTATCCATATTAAACAAAAACGTCTAGATCCTTCTCAATGCATATCATATCATATCATATCGGCCCTCTCTCTCTGCTCAAGATCTGGAACTCTTTGCATTTGCAAAGGCAACCCAGTCAGTTCAGTACATGTCATGTCATAGTCGGGGTCGGGTCGGGTCGGGTCCTATCTATGGGCTTTTTTTTCCCACATCTGTCTAGGAGATATGTGTGGTACAGTAATGTACATGATGTGCGTACCTACTTACTACCTACCTACCTGCTAGATATAAAATGTCAATGGACAGGATTATTTGATTTTGGTTTGATTTGATCTGAAGTGGTCACAGAAGAGAAGAGAGGGCATAATGTATGTATTTCGTATTGCAAATATTTCCATTCAATAACTAGAGGTCATATTGATTTACATTATCTTATCCCCGATGCTTGGAATGTCCCAAGCATCAAAACCATCTGGGAATTCAATTCAATCTAACCCAATTCACCCACGGATCCATCCGCATCCGATCCATATGTTATAATTATAGTCCAGTTTAATTCAAAGCGCACCCGCCTCCTTCAACAGCTTCGGCAGCTCCGCCTTGCGCGCCTGCAGGTCCGAGTTGCCGCCGATGTGCTGGCGGTTGATGAAGATGTTGGGCACGGAGCGCTGGTGCGTCAGCTCCTCGAGGGCGTCTTGGATGGCGGAGCCGTCCTCTGCATATATAAATCCGCGTTAGCGGATTTTTCACTTTTGAAAAGGGACCAGAGAGGAATGGGTTGTTTGTAGGAGGGAGATGTTGTGACTGACCAACTTCATCCAGCTCCATGACGTAGTACTTGGCGCCGGTCTCGCTCAGGGTGTTCTTGGTGGCCTTGCAGTAGGGGCACCAGGTTTTGGAGAAGACGACTGTATTATATTATCGATCATCATGTTAGCCCTTATCTGTCTGATCTGGTATACCTAGTATATGCTGTACATCTCTCCCTCCGTACAATATGTACAGCCAGCCCCAATAAAAAAGGAGGAAAACATACCAACCCCATTCTCATTAATAATATTCTGCGCCTTAGTCTTCGCGGCGGACGTCATGGCTGGCGAGGAAGAGGCGGCGAAGGAGCCGAAAAGACGGGTAAATATGGACGCTATGGTGGGCAACCGGTTTAACGAGGCACGGATCTGCCTCTTTTGTCCTGATCGGATAAGAAGAGGTTGCAAGTGGGGGATGGAAGAGGGGGGTTATTTATCGATCGGAGGAGGGGGAGGCGATGCGAGGATAAGTTTATGGCGTGCTTGCAGGTTGTGAGGGACTGGATTGGAGAGGTCAGGGAACGCCGTCCCGGGCGGTGATGTCAGGTGTTGATTAGGTAAGCATGCGGTCCCCCGCCCTAGATGGCGCACGAGGTTTCCGCCCACGTGATGGATCGGATGAGATCGAACTACGAAGTATATTCTTAAGCACCTAGTTTAGCCTTATTTACCTTGCAGATTGCAATTAATACTAACTACCATCTCTATTATCTACTATATACATAGCGGCCCCAGATATGGCGGAACCCAGACAGAACACAAACATCAAGTCTACTTGACTATCATCGGAGTTGAGATTATATTCTGATTATATCATTTCTTATGTATTCAGCACTAGAACAAGCTGTATGTAGTGGTATCAGATCGACAAGCACCGTCTGGTCTGGCTGTGGCTGCAATGGACCAACCCCGAGAAAATATGCACAAGGAACGTAGGTACTGCTAGGTAGTAGGTATGTATCTCTCGACGGAAGGATCAAAGGGTCAGTCATGTTCCCTCCCGATCGACATCTCAGTCCAACGGGAGGTTGGAACAGCGAATGGATGTACGAGAACGGAATTTCGGGTATACGCAGGCCGTGCGGGGAACAGCACAACAGGCCACACGGCAAGCAAATTAACAGGATGGACAGGGAAATAAGTAGAGGCGGGAACAGGTGCGGAAGAAGGGAGGATTACTGAAATGGTGAAGAGATTGAAGGATATGGATGTATCGTGAAAGTCGTCATAAGCCGAGGGGAAGGTGGTGGAGGTTGCTCGCAGCGGAGGAGCCTATCTCAGGTCCAACCAGCAGCAGACGGAATGGCGCTCCTCCTCGATGTTTTCGTCTGCCTTCAATATGCGGCTGCGATGCGGATGTTGAATGTGAGTTCTCGGAGGTAAGGAAAGGAATGGACAGGGGAAAAAAAAGGAAACGAACGAACACTAACCCAGACAGTAAGGGAATCTCAGAAAAGGAGCGACAGACGCAAACCCCGGGGACGGTCCACAGCGCAAACGCCAGACACAAATATAGAACACTGCTTTGATCGGGAAAACAAGATTAAAAAGAACCAAATGGCCAACCCTGATACGCTGAAATGTACAACTGAAGACTCGAAGACAGAGAAACAAGCGAGGAAAAAAAGCAATAGAGATACTCTGGGTATGATCATCCGCAAATAGACGCTGATGCACGAGGCCGTATAGATGTAGACCCAGATGGTTATTAGGATTTCAATCACATCACGATGCAGCAAGTGCACCCCTTCTCCTTCTCCGCCTTCTTCTTATCTTTTTCTGAGGGCTCCTGCGTAGACGTAGGCTGCTGGCTCAACTTCGGGCTGGGAGCCACACCAATCGGAGGCGTGTTCTGAACCTTCGGCATGGTGCTGTACCCAGAAGTAGTACCATTCGTACTTGGACGGCGGGTGACCGGCTCGGGCTCTTTCGGGGCCTGGAGTGGCCATGCCGATGAGTCCTTTTCCGGCTCCTGTTCCTGAGCCTTTTCTTCATTTTCAGGCTCTGGGCTACTACTGTCGTCATTGCTAGTATAATCATCGTTATTATTGTTATTGACGCGCGGCGGTTCGTCAGGGCGGATGCTGATGGGAGCGAATTCGCGGTCGTACGCGTCCGGCGTCTTGCCCTCCTTCTCCCACTGTTCCTGCTGCATTCTCCGTGCATGAGTGGGCAAGATCTGCTGGTCCGGAGGAAGCCTTGGATCCGGCTTGTACATGGTGGCTAACCATGGGGGGTCACCTTCCGGCCTGTTAACCGCCGTCGTCGGTCGGATGTCGCCGGCCCTCGTGGTCGGGCGTCCATTGCCGTTCGTTCTCGACTTCGGCTGCGGAGTCTTCCTGGCGGCCCCATTATTGGAGGTCTTCCGAGGGCCAGATCCGGGGGTACTCTTGGCCGTGGTCTTCTTGGCCGGGGAACTCTGCGCTTGCGCGCCACGGCTAACGGGTCTGCTGCCGGAGGGAGGGGTGGTTTGGTTCGCTTCAGGAGTGTCAACAACAGCAAATTCACTAGTTCTACGAGGGGTCTTCGGGCGTGATGTGCTTCCTTCATCCCCGCTGCTTTGGGTGCGTGTGCGTTGTGTAGGGAACTCACGATCAACTTGCTCCTGAGAGATAGGAAGCGGGCTGGCAGAAAGGATAGGTATCCTCGACGAGCTCTTTTTCAGGCCCGGGTTCCTGTAGAATTTCGACGCTCCGCCGTCATCCGAGTCTGCAGCGATCTCCTCTGGCCTGCGAAGGTCCCAGTTCATCCGCTCCTCCTCCGTTGGCGCTTCGTCTTGCTCTGGGCGTCGCTTCTCGTCACGCAGGTTCGGCCAGGGCTCGCTGTACTCAGTAGGGGGCGTCGTTACGATCGACCCGTTGAGGCCGTTGCTGTGCGAATCATGGCTCCGTCCACGCCTGCTGCTGGACTTGCTTCCGGCCCGGACTTGGCGCTGGAGTCGAATGGCAGCCTGCTGCAGCTCCTCGCTCTCAATCCTGGCCAGCTTGTCGCGGTGGATCCAATTCGCACTGTCTGGGTCTTCATCGTCAAATGCATACCTCGCACTTTCCCGAGCGCCGTCGGCATACTTGATAGACGAGCTGTAGTGATAATTATCCGCGGACTCCATCACGTTGATGGAGTTTTTGCCCCACGAATTTCGCGCACTGCCGGACTCACCCCCAGCCCGAGTAAGGCTGCTGTCTCTCCGCCCGGTTCGACTCGCTTGCAGGTACCCCGGCTCCTGAGCGTTCGTTTTGGAGCCTTGCGACGAGCTTCGGGATGGCGTCAGACCGTTTATGTTGTGATTTCGGGAGGCTTTCTGGTAACTGGTGCCAGAATTGCTCCGTGACTTGGTCTTGGTGGCGGCGTACTGTTGAAGACCCATATTGTCAGTATCCCTACCGTTTGGTTCCTCTATCGCTCATGCATAATGTTAAATAAAAACATCTGAACGAAGGGAAAATAACGATCGACTAAAATAGTGGTAAGAAGAAACAATACAGAAGGTCCGCTCTGCAGACACGCACGAAGAGGTGAATGGGGGGATTGAAAAGGGGGGGTAACAGGAATGACGACGTACATCGTGTGCGATTGGGACTGAAAAGTCCCACTGCTGCTGACTGCCATTCACACTGCCAGGCGAGGTCAGAGCATCTGCGGAGTATGCTGCAGTAGCTGCTCCGGCCATCCCACCAGTGAGAGCGGCAGCGACAGCTGTAGATCCACTGAAACCCCGCTCAGCGTAGCTCGAACCTCGGGGCGAGGTGCAGTAGCTGCAATCAATCACTGACACGCTTCCCACTCTACCGTATCATTCCAATCGGCATACAGAACACGATGACGGTCCGATCAACGCCAATGCCGACCCCCAACTCACTCCCGGAAATGCACCGGAGGGGCCGTGAAATGGGAGCGGTCGGGAATGCGAGGGTGTTCCTCTTTCTCAAGGTGTATGGAAAAAAAAGGCGTGAGAGGAGTCAAGCGGATGGGGAGGAGAACAAAGAGATGGTGCGACACAGAGGAGACCGAAAGAAGTAAATTGTAAATTTCAGAGATAAGGAGTAAGAGGTGGAGACTCAAGCCGGGCTGTTGGTTCGTTGTTCTCAACCCAGCCAGCTGGCCCACGGATGGCGGGTTGCAGACAGCAGAACCGTGGGCTGGCCCAGTTATTTAACAAAGGGAAACGCTCAGTGGTTGTGATGCGGAACGAGAACTATTATTATTATCGTACAACGCCACGTCCTCTATCTCCCCAGATCCGGTCGAGATCCCTCTGCTCTTTGATTGCTGACAGAATATTATTATCGAGATTCCGGGGATGACGGTTAATTCTCGGGGTGAGGGGCTGTCCGTGGGAGGGGAACAAGCAACAGGAGACGGAGAATGCGGACGCTCACGGGGGCAGCATCGAAGAGGGGGGGGTGTGAAACACGGGTTGGGTCCCTAAACGAGCGGACGCAAGCTGTGGCTGAGCTGTGGCACAGGAGGCGTCAAGACAGAGGTTACGGGGGGAGAAGTTCGAGAGAGAGGAACAGAGAGAGGAGGAGGAGGGGGGGAGGAAATGAGGCTCGAGAAGTAGGAGCAAAACGACGATAACGGAGGAAGAGGAGATGGACGAGACGAAGAGAGACCAGGAGGAAGAGAGTCGCTGTCGGGGGCGCCAGGCCGAGTCGGGTCAGGGCTGGCGAGACGGGCTGGACGTTGGCCGCTGGATCACATCCCCCGAACGCTCGCGCTAAGTGTCAATCCGCCCTGGACCGATCGGCAAGGGGTTTTCGTTCTCTTGCTGGATGCTGCGGAGGAAAAAGCTGCTGTTTCTTGCTGCTCGTGAAATTCTGATCCATTCCCCCCTAAATCCTTCCCTGATCCCTCCCCCCGGGCCCGAACCACTATCAGATCTTCCCCTCCCCAAAGCATATCATCCGCCGGGATATCGAACCCGTCCATTGCATGCATCATCATTCCCAACAATCCCCAAAGCTTAAAACCGGGAGAAACGCCTGCTAGGACCGCCAGGAGGCCCTGATCCCTGAGGAAAAAAGAGGCGGCTGAGCCTCTCTCTCCCCGACGTTTCCAGAGCTGCGGAAGCTAGGCTGACTAGTTGGGCATGTTCTGTCGAATATTCGGTGAACCGCACTACCTGCTTCCACTGCATACCGCTACTGCATCATTATTTATTTGCACATCGCTGCATATGGCCCCCAGCCTCCAGGAACGGGTTTGCGGGTGCTGGTTCGCGCGAGTATTATTCGAACCGGCGGCCCAGACCATCCTGCTTGGTGGTCCGACCTAGTTAAAATTCACCTGCCCAATTTCCGCCGGCCGCGGCCGTTGATAACTTCCATCTGTTACCTAGTACCCTAGGCAGCCAGGGTGGGCCCCCCTGCTCGCAAAAGGTGGACGGCGTTAAACCCGTCACGGTAACCTGGTTTCTTAGCTCGTGGGCTCTGGATGATGGATCATCTGGATGCTTCCATGTGGACGACTTTTTCACCGACCTTTTCTGGACACCTATGTGGTTTTAGTACTGTAGCTTGTTGCGGCACCTGTACTACACAGTAAACAACCTGAAGCGCCGGAGCCATGGGTGGAAAAATAACCCGAATCACCATGGAATACGGAACCATGGATGCAGCTCCGGGGCATACCGTCCATGTTCCAGAGTGCTGCGAAGGAACGGTAATCGGATCGACAGACCAATAATGAAGGACCATCCTGCACCCCACGTTTTCCCTGCAAGGGCGTTGACGTGAACTGTCATCTGTCAAACCATGGTCGACTTGTCAAGTATATAGCTCTTTGTAGACCCTTTTATCTTTTCTGTATCCTAGGTAGTTTCTCCCAATTATCAGGAATCGAGCCTCGGTACGTTCTGGTACTTGGCATGCTTGACAACTTTATATATTCCTATATATGTACGCGTACCGTTCTATATTTACCTCTGTATCTAGTAAGTACGTATGGATTTATTGACAGATTATATTTGAATATCATATCTTCCCCAAAGACAAAAAGCTGTGCCGGAGAAGAGGGACGAAGCCATTTGGACAGGTGTTCTCCTCCATTCTCAGTTAGTCACATGGCAGAATACGCGGACGAGAGGGGTTCTGGTGTGGAGAGGATGCACGAGGCATGCACATCTGACTGATAAAATGCCGGGACACCGAGACGCCATCCATTATGCAAGTGGTCGGTCACACCGATAAAGGTGGCCGCTCAATTAGAAATCAGCCCGCTCGGGAAAACCTAGAGACCAAGTGAGAAGACCCAAAAGAAAAGACCATATGCATGTCTTGTTTTCGTGTGGATCTTTACCCCTCATAGCCATGTAGAACCAGACAGGGAAAGAAAAAGAAGACCCCCAACATCGGGACTTCGATCCTGTTCCATTTTCATAGCAGAACTATCTTCGTGTCCTTTCATAACAGCGACACGAGTGTAAGCGGTCATGTAAGGGAGAAAAAAAATAATAATAATTTAGGCAGTTTCAGCTTGGACCAAATGTAAGCAGGAGCCCAGAAAGTGGATCAGGTGAAAGTTGGTTGGTCTATTATTCCTTCGCAGCCTGGTCCAATTTCGTCAGCACGCCCTGGACCTCTTTAATCAGAGCCTTGCGCGCAATGCGGGCATCACTATCCCCATCAGGCTCGATCCCGTCCGCCTTGAGGATAACCTGCTGCAGCACGGTTTCGCTCAGCTTCCTATGCTCAAACTCCCGCGCGTGTGTATCCGTTGGTGGCTTGGCAATGTAGTCGTTGCAGAAAGGGAGCAGCTCCGTCCGGAAGTAGTGCGCCAGAGCGTCGACCTGCTCTTGTGGCGCGCGGAACTGCTGTAAGTTGGGTGCGGGGGGAGGAACGGATGACCGACCCGAAGATGGAGGCCTCTTGCTGTCCACCGGCGGCGCGAGGCTGCTTGGGTCGGTCTGCCTGTCTTTGGGCTTTTTATTCCTATTTCTCTTCTTCCCACTCTTGCCGACGTGGGAACGCGTGGAGTCGCTGGTCCTCTCCCCGTCGCTGCCAGAGATCTCGCTCGGCGTGCTCTCCCCCGGCTGGACCTCCGATACTACACATACGACCTCTGACTGCTGCTTGAGACCTTCCGCCTTGCACGGCAGGGAGTCATCATCCAGCAGCTTCCTTTTGTACAGCAGTCGGATGCGTTGCGGATCTGACGTGCCCATCTTCTCTGCGGCACGTTGCCTGAGCTCCCCGACGGTGAGAGCTCCATCGTCGATTGCGTACGCAGGAAAGTGCAGTGGATAGGTCACACCACGGTGCTTCAATAGCAGGATATCGGGCGAAGCCTCGTCCACGATGTCCTCACTGGTAATGTAGCTGTAGTCGCTGTCGTTGACCTGCGGCGCGCTGCTGTAAGGTGAGAGCCGCCAGAGACGGTCGAATGGCTGGCGCCAGCTCATGACAGCCACGACAAGCAGGCAGGCGAGAACTGTGAGGACAAAGGTAGTGGCGAAGGAGGGGACGAATGGCTGCTCGGAGTCAAGGAAGAAGCGAGAGAAGGGCCGCAAGCTCGGTTGCAGAGAGGTCGAACTGGACGATAATGCCGCGGCGAACCGGTTGGTGAGGGGACGCAGGGAAAAGGGGAGTTTTGTAGCGACGAAGTCCAGGTATAAGGCACAGGTCTCACCCAGGGAGGACGAAGCCAAGGGTGAAGACGAGGGCGTCATGGATCCCTCGCACTTCCTGCAGAGGCGAGGCTGACAAGCTGGGAATTGGCGGGGGCAGCGTTGAAGTAGGCATCGGAGGTCTGGCCAGGCAGTCCAGGCCAGGTGTTGCTTTGCCGCACCGCCCGCGCGGCACCGCAGACGCCCTAGTCCCAGCGTTTGGCGCGGGGAGTCTATGACGCGGAGACCTTCCCCATGTGAATAATCACAATAGGGGGCCATTGAGAAAGAGAGCAGACGTCTATCGTGAGTAGCGTGGTCAGCCTTTACCAAGACTGCTCCAGAATGATCTCAACTGCCAGTACCAGTTGACATTTTATACATTATCCCGGACGGGTTTGGTAACAAAAAAAATTCACACCAAGCTTCTACAGCATGTCCATAAATTAGTATTGATATCGAGATATCGATGTCCTTACACTTTATTTCTATATAATAGACCAGATCCGCCAAACGCCGTCGCCATGCAAAATCAAATACGAGATGTCGGAGATCACAGCCTCAGCTGACCTTCCGCAAACCGGTCCCCAAACCATCTCGCAAGACCACCGCGGCCATCCCCTCCGCTTCCGCCGTCGTCCCCAGCCATCCATCGTGGCCGTGGAAGCTGGTCTCCCTGCATCCATTGGGGTATATTGGCCGTCTCAAACGTATTCCTCACCCGGTGCGCGAGAGACTGGAAGAAATTCCCCTCTTCTTCTTCAATGGCAGGTTCGGACACCCGTGACGAGACGGCGGCGGTCCGTGCCGATCGAGGCGCCCGTGAACCCTCGGCCGGAGGAACCCACATGGTCGGAGCCGGGCGGGAGACGCTTCCACCGCGAGCTGCCCCGCCCGCCTGTCGAGCGTTGCCACCGCTGCGGGAGAGGCCCAGAGATCCCAGGCCGTTGAGTTCCCTCTCGATGAGATCGCGCCCTTCTCTCCAGCCACCGGTTCCGTAACCGCTGGGGTTGTTCTCCGGGTCATCCTCCTCTTCCAGCAGACCAAAGCTGCAGATGCTCTTCACCCTGCCGTAGAGGTTGAACAGGGTGGCACATACAGGGAGCAGAATGAAGACCGGAAAAAAGTAATCAAATCCCTTTCCGAGGGGCGTCAGATCGATCAGACGGCCAAGGAACTTGTAAAAAGTCGTGTTCTGACGCGTCTCGCCCGGCAAGAACGTGATAAAGTTGTAAGACAGGGGAACGGTCAGTCGGGCGACCTGCCCCGCATACCAACATGCGCTCTCGCCGTATGTATTCCGACGAACCAAGGCCCGGTTTCCCCATACCTTTGCATCGTTCACGCCCACAAGTGCTGCAAAACACATATAGAGAAGCCATGCGGATGCAACAACCTGTCCCCCAAAATCGATCGGGCCGGGTTCACTGGGGTGCGGCACCACGGTAAGACTGATAAACGAGAGTTGCGGTGCAAAGGACTTGATCAGTTCCGACCAGACGATGCAGACCGAGGCAATAGAGAGGATTGCTGCGAGTGTGTATCTAATGCTCGGGAGTATATTGACATAGAGATGGTATCGCAAATAAGGGTTCAGTAACGTAGTCCGGGATAGGAATGAGGCATGGGGGGACTGCCGGCCAAACTCGAGCTTCTTCGAGGCGGTCGAATCGATGACGGCTTGAGTGTCAGCGGCCGACTGGACCAGGCGATCCCACTCGTCAAGAAACCGTGCTCTCTGGTGCCGGGCACGCTGGAGACGTCTTGTCAGGTCTGCCAGATACCGCTCGGTGACAACCGCAGGGACAGATGCTGTCGATTCATTGACTGTGGTTGCAGCCATAGGTCGCGACTCAGGAAGACTTGATGATTCAGCCAGCTCCTCGATCCACTCTTGGAAATCCTTAGCAGTGCCAACCTTCCGCCGCTGCAGTTGAGCGACCTGCGCCTCTAACTCCTCCAGGTCTGTGATCGCATCCATCAAGCGGTCGTGTACCTTTGGAGCACGAGCCTGGATCCTTCTCAGCCTACCACTGGCGTTGGCGTTCTGAGTCAAGGTGCGAGGGATCGAAACGAGACCGTGACCCATGAGGTAGATGGCAAGGATGAGACCCCACACGTAGGCCAAAGCCATAACGAGCGCCTTGATGGAGGTGAAGTCGAAGCCATTCTGGATCGAGATGTAGATCAAGCCCACGATTCCGCAGCCAAGGACAGCCAGCTGATAACGGCCGTTGGAGCGCAGCGAGTACAGGATACGATCTTTCGGCTCGCGGTATCCAGAATCGATAAATTCACCCAGGAGCGGAAGGACAATCCTGCGAGACGATGTTTCGAGTCAGCGGATGCGAAACAGAGCCAGTGAGAGACGGGCATACGAACCAGGTCAGGAGGAATATCAGCCAGTATGCAATCCGCCACAACACCAAGACCACCCGGTCAGGCAGCCATATCCCCTTAGGCGCACCTCCATCCCGCGAGCTTGAGGCGAGATCGATGGGGACGAGAAGCACGACACTGGCCGGGAGCGCCAGCGCAAGGAAGATGGGGACGGTGAGGTAGGCAGGAGTGGCGCGCAGAGTGAGGAAGCGCCTGAGCAGGAGCAGGACAAAGAGGGAGATGGCCAGGAGGGCGAACGAAAAGAAGACCCCAGAGCCAACGGCCACCGGAGAGGAGACCATGATGGTCAGGGAGCCGCGAGAGATCAGGGGAAGATCAATTGCAGGCAGACATTAACACATGGCCGAGCAAAGAGGGGCTCCACGGGAGGGGAACGACTGAAGGGGGGCTGATAACGAAGAATGCGGTCGAGGCAACGGTGGGATCAGGAGGACGAGAAAGCGACGAGATATGCAGAGTGCCTGCGGATGCCAGTGCTAGTACTCCGTCTGCATATGGAGATAAGATGCCGCTGACGGAGAGAAGCCACGTGATATACGGCGGCGATGGGCGACGGTGACAGGTCATGTGACCGTAGGATGGCGCATCGGGACTAGCGCGGCCTAGCGTGGCTTGGCGCGCCTCGGGGTCGTCAGAGCAGCGCTTGATAGAGGGAGACAGAAAGTCGGACAGAAGAGAGCAGAGAAGCGCATGAGAGCAGGCTCGAGCTCTAACAGTGTACAGCGGTGGTCAACAGCGGTGGACACGGCACACAGGACAGTGCTGGCAGGCGGTTCTATAGTTCCTGGGGTTGGTCTTGGCCGTACCTTTCTGCTTCGCCGGCCAGCGGTCTAGCGCCGTCCCACCGGCCACCCCATCGCTCCCGTCGCTAACGGGCAGGGACCACCACAGGATCAACCACCAGCACAGCGAGCCCATAACCAAACAGATCTTCGAGGCGGCCGACCTCCGGATGCTCCCCAGCCCATCCATCGACTTCCTATCCCCTTGGTCGCGATCCATCCTCTCTCTTCCGCCCGAGTCTCTCTCTTCTTCTGCTCTCCCTCTCCCGCCCCCGTCCGCTCTCCCCTCCCTGCTTGACTGAAACACCGTCATCCCTGTCGGTACCCGCCTAGCCTTCTATTTGCCCAGAGCCGCCCTCCCACCCTCAATCACAGATCGCACAGCTTGCGCTGCTGCGGCTGTTGTCCATTGCCTGTGCTCCTCCCACCCCGTTCAGTCCGGGCCACGAATCTGTCCTCACCGATACTCCTGTCTCCTGCCCAGCACTGCCTCTGCCTCTTCGCGTCTGCCCAATATACGCCCTGCCTGTCCTCGTCCGGCCGCCCCGGTCGAAGCGTCGCCTGCCACCCGCCAACGCCCGCACTGACTGGTGCCCGAACAGTCCTGCTGTGCTGGCCTCCGTCACCCGCGTGCCCCGTCCTGCCCGCTGCCTGGCCTGCTCGCCTCGTACCTGTGTGCGTGTGTCATCCTGCGTATCCAACTCCGTTCCGACGCCAGACATTCCTCCTCTCTCGATTTCCTCTCGTGGCAAAACAGAGTATACTCTGACTGCTTCCACCGTGTTTCCCGGGAAGCTCTTTCTCTTATCCTCCAGAGCTGGCTGGACGAGTGCATCGCATGGTGTGAGTGTTGGCGTCTCCGGCGAATGCTGACGTCAAAGGAAGTTTATCGCGGACCCGTCCCCAGTTGCCCGTCACTGGGGCTTCTGACATGAATCCCGCAAACTTTTCCAATGTCGGCGGGGGCATGCCTGGCGGGGCGAAACCCCATGGCCAGATGCAAGTTCCCCAGAAGAACGAAAATTTTCAGGTGATTATGAAGCATGTCGTCCGGGTGTTGCAGTCTCAGGGCCCCTTCACAGGATGGAGGGCAGAGGTCTCCGTGCAAGAACGGGCCATGAAGGTCTACCAAATGTAAGTGACTCTACGCGGTCAACCCTGGTGCTCGCGCCTGTTGGATCGTCCGTAACCATGCTCGTCCTCTCCCCTCGAGAAGACGCTGCAGGCACTCGATCGCTTTTTGATTCTTGCATTACAGGCTGACTTGTATTTTCAGGATATCCTCTCTGCGTCTGATTCAGCCCCCGATTGAGCTTGGAAGCGTCGTACAGTCTGCCTTGAGTTTTGAAGAGAAGGCGTTTAGAGAGGCTAGAGAAAAAGTACGGCTATCCTTGACAGAAAGCTCTTTCGTGCGAGATCCTAACTCTCATCTCTCCAGGGTGACTATGAGAAGGAGTGCAGGGACAAGCTCGATCACATCCGAGGTACAAGAGAACGACAGGCGGCAGTCATGCAAGGTGGAATGATGCAACAAGCGGGGGCCGCGGGAGGCATGCCTGGCATGCGTCAGAATCGGGTGCAGCCTCATTTCCCTCCGCAGATGAACCGACCCATGCAAGCGTCTTCAATCCCCGTCCAACAGCAACTCGCGATGGCTATGAACGATCCCAATCAGCAGGCCGCGGTACAACAGCAGCGGCAGCAGCAGCAGCAGCGACACCCTCACCAGCGTCCGGGAGGTGGTATCCAGCCACGTGACGATCTCAGCATGCTGTCTCCTCAGGAGACCGAACAGGTTTCGCGGTTGGCTAACCAGATGCTCGCGAAAACTTCCCCCGGAGATATGGAGAAGATCAAGATGAACCTGCAGAATATGTCTCCGGAACAGAGACAGTATCTTGCCGCGAAGAATATCGAGCCTTTAACCTATTTCTTTCGCTCACAGGCTCTGGCTCAACTGAGGAGAGCCAGGCGCAATCGCATGGAGAATATGGCCCGCGCCCAGAATGGTGGTGCGGATCCCAGCAACGCAATGATGGGTGACCCCATGATGAATCCGCAACAACGGCAGATGGTTCAGAATATGATGGGTCTACAACGAAACTCGGCGGTCCCGCTCAATGGACAACAGAATCTGGATCCTGCCTCCTTCATGGGCAATGTCGAGAACATTCAAGGGCAGCAAGCGGACGGCCTCCGTTCACAGGAAGCGGGCCAGCTCGTTGTGCCTGCCAGCTCCTCTCAGATAAACCAACAGCAGTTTACCACTCCCCAAGGAATGTTCCAGGGCGGGCAGCAGGTTGGACAAAACGGCCAGCCGAATGTGAATAGAGCCAACATGAATCCGCATTTCCTTGCTCAACAGTCCCTCCAAAATGCCCAGAGTATTCAGCAGCAGGCCGCCCAGTTCCAACAATCGCAGGCCCAGTCTCAAGCGCAGGCACGCGCGCAAGCGGCGCATAAGGCCCAGATGGCAATGTCATCTCAGGCAGGCCAAGTCAATTCTCAGTTATCGCAGCAGCTTGGCCAACAGAGTCCAGCGATGCCGATGCTGAATCGGCCTATAGGTCCCGGACAGATGTCTCCAGCGCAGGTAGCTTCCCAAGGTCGGCCGCCATCTCGGGCACCTGGTGTTGGCCAGCAACCCCCGGGTGTTCAGTCAGTTGCAGGCCAACCTTCGATGCAGACATCTCGTCCACCGATTCCTCCCGGCTTGCCGCCTGCAGTCCAGGAGCATTTATCTCATATGACACCCGAGCAGATAAATGCTGTTCTGATGAGCCAGCGCCGTCAGCAGGCTATGGCAAGAGCCAACACTGCTCAGCAGTCCATGCCCATGCAGACGAACATGTCTCATCCCGGCCAGACCCCGCAGATGCTGAACGGTCAGCTCGGTAATGACCAGAACATGCGACAGTCTATAGGTCTGCAGCAACAGCTCTCCGGCTTGGGCGGGACACAAGCCCAAAGCCAGCTTTTCCCCGGGCAACAGATGTCGCTGCAGCAGCGCCAGCAGCAACAGCAACGTCAGCAGCAGAATGAGCTTTATAAGCTGCAGCTTATGCGGACGCAAAATGGGGGGGCTATGGATATGACACCGGAACAAATGAATCAGATGGACCGTCTACCTTTCCCGCCGGCAATGCTTAATTCCAACGCCAACATGAACCCTCCCGTCCCCAAGAACGTTAAAACTTGGGGTCAACTTAAGCAATGGGCGGCTCAAAACCCACAGGGTGTTGATCTTCAGAAGCTTCTCACGCTCCAGAGGCTCCACTTCGTCCAAACTATATCTGCTCAAGGAAGAGACGCTAATCGGAACGCGGGCCAGAACGGTCAGAATCATGGAATGCCTATGCTTAATTTCCAGGGCCGACAGGCACCGTTCATGACGCAACAGAACTTCCAACCTGGCCAGCAGCAACATCCAATGAATATGCCGGCCATGCGACCCATCACGGCGAATGATATTCAGATGGCCCGTCTAAAGTTGGGCCCTCAGGCACAGGACTACACAGACGAGCAAGTCAGGGAGCTGTTACACAACCGCCAGAGACAGATCATGCAGGCTCAGAATCGGGCCGCGGCTCAGGCGTTTGCACCACAGGCGCTGAACCAAGGTCAACAGGCGCAGCCCTCTCAACAACAGCAGCAACAGCCGGCCGCTCCTCAGAGCACACCGCAAATGAAACAGCAGCCAACGCCCCAGCAACCAATGCAGCAGCCTAACCAGCAAGCGCATGCTAAGGCTCAGGCGGCTGCAACCGCAAAGAATGCGAAGTCCCCGGCTGCAAAAGCTACTTCGAAGAAGAGACCAAGTAGTGATGAGGTGGTGGAGGTTCAGAACCCTAAGGCTCAGCAAGCTTCTCAGGCACCGACAACTCAGCCGACGCCAGCAACCGCTCCTGCGAGACCGACCGTGCCGTTCACCCGTGAGCAGCTGGCTGCGATGTCACCTCAGCGCACACAGCTGGAAGCCCATTTGCGAAGGCAGCAGGGACAACCGCGGGCTCCCATTACCAAGGCTGCTGCGGAAGAGGCGTGGAGCCACCTCCCGGACAAACTCAAACAGCTATACGCGGAGATCGCCAAAAACACGCCGCCTTCTCAGCCGGTCGCCGTGTCACCTGAACAAAAAGCTACCATGGCCCAGCAGCTCCGAGATAGCACAGATATGCTTGGTAGGATGGATACACTGGTTCAGTGGTTCGCAAAGTTCCCAGGGCTAGAAAAGAACGTGAGGAACTTGCTTTTCACGGTAAGTCACCAGCTAGCTGTCCGCTCATATGGCTTGAGATCCTTTCTGACATTTTACTACAGCGTATACAGTTGATGAAACAGTTCAAGGGATCGGACTGGACGCTCAATGACCAGTTCACTATCACGCCTGAATATCTCACAGGGAGCATAACTTACATCAAGAAGATGTTCGCTGCTATGATAAGCAAAGTACACAATCAGCAACAAAACCAGCCTGGTGCACCGAGGCCTGCAGTGCCACAAGGTCCTGCAGCTGCAGCTGCACAGCAGAGCACCCAAACGAACATGACTCTTAATGCAAGCAATCTTCAGCGGCTTGAGCAACAGGAGGAAGCCTTGCGACAGGCTAGGTGGACGCAAGGCCAAAATGTTCCCGCAGCACCTACTGTAGCGCAACCGCCATTCCCGTTGGGAGCTGTGTCCCCCCAGGGTGTTCCCCATGCTTACGGTTCGGGAGGATTCCCTCCGGAAAAGTTGAAGCTTCCTGCGCCCAAGAAGAGAAAGCAGACCCATCCTACCAATGCTGCTGCTACTCCCGGTCAGGCACAGGCACCGGCTACTCCAGCTGCGAAGACCCAACCCACCAAGCAAGCGCCAGCAGATGCCACGAAAGTGCCCACAAGCCCCGCTGGGCCCTTTAAGTGCACTGTGCCCGAGTGTCAGTATTACCAGAAAGGTTTTACGACACAGACGGCCCTGGACAAGCACGTGGAGGAGAGCCACAAGGTCGAGGAGCCGATCGCTGACCCAGCCGAATATGCCCTTGAAAGTTTCCGCACGGGTCTCCTGAAAGAGAAGGACAAGGCGGAATCTCAGGATGCGAAGAAAATTCCTACCACGGTAGCAGACGTGCAGCAAGCACCTAATAAACCTGCTGCTGTGAAACCGGAGATCAAGGCCGAGGGCACAACCCCGGCGACCGCAGGGACCACCCCCATGGGCCGCGTGCCGAGCCAAGCCGGTCCAAAGTCGACCTCTCCGGCGTCAAACCAGCTTCAGACACCCAGAATGCCTTCGGGTAAGGTGGCCGGAGGTCCATCTATCATGAAGCCCATCCCGAGCAAGGACGGGAGGAAAGAAGCCGGGAAGCCGGCAGAGGATGCCGTGGGTAAGGGCCCGTGGGCGGACAGCAGTGTTTCTCTTGAGGCCATCTATGATACTTTTGTGGACTTTGGAGATGAAAACCTGCGCGGGCTGGGCTTCGATCCGATTGACGAGTTCCTCAATTCGGACATGTTCACGAAGATTCAATCCAAGGATACCCCGGATTCGGTCGACACAGGTGTCGGCACACAAACCCCAAAGGACAGTGAATCCTCGAAGGACGATGAGATAGATGTGAAGATTGGCGGTGTCGGCGATGACAACTGGATTCCGGTGGACTGGTTCAGTCTTCCTGGCCGGCTCGAGGGTGGTCTGCTCATGACTGAGCCGTGGGACGATATCGATTGGGAGATGATTGACCGAAAAGAGGCGGAGATGAACGCTGACGACGGTGCAATGGCCATCTACCCCATCTAGTCTGGTGTAATCTTATGAGAGCGGTTATGACGTAGGCTATCTACACGGACGCGGTTTGTTTCCTAGGCGTATATATGGACGACAGCTGTACACTACAGGGTGTGTTGGACAAGGGGGTTTTGCTTTTCTGTCCCGCTTTTGTTTTCTTGTTCTTCTGTGTCGATTCTTGTCGGACCAGCGAGGGCGTTGAGTGGTGTAGAAAAGTCGCCGACAGCCTTTCGTTTCAAGGTGCCGGACCTGGGGGAGACCGGCTTTTTGGTCAGAGTTGTTTCCTTGTTCATTTTCGCGATGCCCGTGAGGATATACCATTGATACCAAAGGGGAAGAATTTATGCCATCTCAGAGTGTTCATGAATTAGACGTATATCCGATAGTAGGTTATGTCTGACGTAGGTAGACCCATGGGTCGCTGCCAAGCCGCGTCGATCACCGATAAGCGCGCGTGCTCGACCGCCCTGCCTCGGCCGTCATCTCTGCCTCTCTGTCTCTCTCCACCTTCGACTTCGTTCAACATCACCGTCTGTCAGGGACGGACCTTTATTGACCACGATTCCATCTCCCGGTCCTGCAATCTGTCTCTGATTGCAGGTTTCTGGAGACCTTTCTCGAGCATCCACTCTCCCGTGACGCCTCCGTTATTTCCGGCCCCAGCTGCCCCAGCTTCCCCAGCTCCCCGTCCGTCACTCCGCCAGTCGTACGGACGTCCACCGGACAAGATGGCGTTCAAGGCGGTCATTCCATTCCTCGTCACGATGATGCTCGTGACGGGTGTCTGCAATACCCTTCTGAGCAAGTATCAGGTTTGTGACTGGACCTGTCTCTACAGACTGCTCGAGCTCTCGCTGATGTAGATCGAAAGGACATGCAATGTGTACGGAACTGCGACTCGCCCGACCCGAAGGAGCGGAAGCTATTTGAACAGCCGGTGATTCAGACGTAGGTTTTCCGGTCCTTACTTCCTTCTCCTCTTTGGGGGGTCGTCGTGACGGGCTTGAGTGGATGACTCCTACGCAAACAGTGCACAAATGTTCATCGGAGAAATCGGCTGCTGGATCGTCGTCCTTGGTTCCTACCTCTACAACCGCTATGTGGTCTCCCGCTCGTCTCAAACCGCGCCCCTCCTCGATGGTGGCTACCGGCGCGTCCCTGGTGCTGACACTGGCGACTACGAGGATGAGGAGGATCACACATTGGATGGACCGGATAGCTCCGACCCTACTGCTAAGCCCCTGCTTCCCAGTGACGACACACGCATAAGGCTCCAGGGGTGGAAGATCCTGCTCCTGGCGCTGCCAGCGTGTTGCGACATCGCCGGTACGACTCTCATGAATGTCGGGCTGCTTTTCGTTGTCGCGAGCATTTACCAGATGACGCGTGGCGCGCTCGTCCTATTTGTTGGGCTCTTCAGCGTGCTATTCCTCCGCCGGAAGCTCTACCTGTATCAGTGGCTCGCTCTGGTGGTCGTAGTCCTCGGTGTTGGACTCGTCGGTCTTGCTGGTGCGCTCTTTGGAGATAATGGCCACGCCCCCAGCGACGCACCGGAGAGTGGTATGGCAGCCATCTCGCACATCGTGAGAGATGTCCACGCCGCTGCAAGAACGCCTGAAGCCGTGCGGACAATCGTCGGCGTTCTCCTGATCGCTGGAGCTCAGATCTTCACCGCCTTACAGTTTGTACTGGAGGAGTGGATCCTAGAGAACTATGCCATGGAGCCGCTCAAGGTTGTCGGCTGGGAGGGCGTCTTTGGCTTCCTGGTCACCATCGTCGGCATGATCATACTGCACCTAGCGGTGGGACGAACGGAGGCGGGTAGATATGGATATTTTGATGCGAAGGAGGGTTGGCGCCAGGTTACGAGCAACAGAGTTGTCGCCATAACCAGTATCTTGATCATGATCAGCATTGGGTATGTATTGCTGACCTTTTTAGCTTTTATATCTCTGATTCTCAGGCTAACTGTCCTCTTCACCTACAGTGGCTTCAACTACTTTGGCCTGTCTGTCACCCGCTCTGTTTCCGCCACCTCCCGCAGCACGATTGATACCTGCCGCACACTCTTCATCTGGCTTGTATCTCTTGTCCTCGGCTGGGAGTCGTTCAAGTGGCTGCAGGTCGTCGGCTTTGCGTTGCTCGTCTACGGCACATTCCTGTTCAATGACATTGTGAGACCGCCCCTCAGGGCGTGCATTCCCAGAAGTCGTCGGGAGGAGCTGTTGCCCGAGGAACCGATTGAACATCTTTAAGCTCTTCTTTCAGAAGAACTCCAAAAGGGATGAGAGTCATTGCATGTGTTAGTGGGACGTATGAAGTCACCACTTCAACGTACGACCTCATTCTGATTCTGGAAACGAGATGTTCAATCTCGATGTGTTATTGTCGCTGCGAGCCATCATCGACTATGAATTTCAGCAGCATCTTCTTCAGCACCCTCTTTATATGAATACCCACGGATACTACCTGCATGCATACACCATCACATCGTGAATTCAGTATATCCAGACAGATATATAATTGCCGCATGATAACGGACTGTCATCGTTATATTGCATACCGGAACAGTGACTGGGAAGTTGTGTGGTTTTCTTTTCCTTTCCAAATCTGGGAGATTGCTTTATTTCTACTTACTGGGTTTATGAGATGCGCTGGGTTAAGTTAGTCAGTCAGCTTTTGTCTTTTGCATGGGATTGAAACTCATGGGTGGGATTCAACGACCTCTTTTGTTCTTGGAATAGGAGTTTTCTTTGGTGGCTGGGTGGAAACTAAGCTACTATATATCTATCAACCTACCTATCTATCAAGAAGAATACATAGACTGAGAATACAAGACAATACAGACAAGACAGTTAAACGAGTCATGCTATGATGAAGAGACAGTTCGACTCAATTTTTAGTATACATTGAAGAGGTAACTAATGGCTGTTTAGTGTACTTCGAGATGCCACCGTCTATGGCCATACTGCTGTCCTGTTTCTGATGTATGTACTACCGTTTGTTAGTTTATCTGATCAGACATGAACGATAGAACAGAATTACCAACAAACCAAAAGGAATACACGCGAAGAAAGTATACTAACGGGCTTCGGGACAGCGTGATCGATGTCGTCGTGTGTACTGTCCAGTAGCTGTAGCTAGGTACGACCAGGGGGATATCTATCTATCTATCTATCTCGGGCCCCGAATCCTAAGGTACCTATATAGGTGTAATGCATCTAGAGTATTATTGCAATGCCGCTACTTCTGTACTGGGGGTGATCTATGTACTCCGTACAGAGGGAGATATAAGATAGGCCATAAGATCTGGGACTGAGGGAATCTTAATCCACCTACCATTATTTCTTATTTTGGATATGAAAGATAAATATAGTAATCACTGACTTTTAAGGTCAAAAGCCGGCCGTTAGTAGGTATCGAGAAACGACCTACCTAGTCCGGAAGGGGTCCCTGCGGGTCCCAACCCGGGCGGGGGTTGGAAATGGAATGGTGCGAGTCTACCTACCGGGGCCTAAAACCGCTAATATAGTAGGTTCTGCAGCCAGAGCTTAGGTACTGTAAAATACCGGGATGGTCAGCTAGATCAGATATCAATATTGAAAACTACTACAGTACTACCTCTACTTCTACTTCTAATCTAATATAATCTAAACTATTTGAAGAAAAGAACAACTCTATTGATAACCCCTGATAGATCTAAATTAGATTGGCCATCACCAGCTAGCAAGCAGGAAAGGAAACAAGGCATCCTTACCTCAGTGACGCTTGCTGCATTGCTGCGACAGTCTATAAAGAAGAGAAATCCGAACATGAAAATAGACAAGTAATAATACACAGCTCGAAGAAAGTAACAACAAATAGCCAACAAGGAAAGACAAATAGACAAGCAAAAAGTGACGCCAGGGACACAACGTCTACGTGAATAGAAACGTCGTACAGCTGACGGAGAGGGGAATCAAGGTATAACCATGGTTTATATATAGGTATTGACAAAAAAGACCGACCACAACGCCGATAAAAGCTGAATCTTCCCACCACGCGGCTGGGTATTATTATCGCCTTCTTAGGCACCGCGGTTTCTCAAAAAATTGAAACTTACTGTACCACGAACCCAGAAACTCGCGAATCACCTCTAAATGACAACAACAATCGACGGCGGGTATCTAGATATATTGTACATCGAAGGAACAAATTTTCGAGGTATATTTTATACCAGGACGTAGAGAGCGCACATCTGGTTAAGACATTAATTAGACTCCGACTCCCTGGTCTTTTATGTCTGATCTTGTTTTGGGGCATGTGCTTACCATCGAGAGACCGAGGATCATGGAGGACCAGAAACATACGTTCTGTAGTGCACAACAGTTAGCAAAAAGCCCCCATCATAAAGAGGGGTGTTGCAATTTAATCGACAACTCACGTTAAACGTCTTCCGGCCCCTAACGAATCTCGACCTCTGGACCGCTACAATTGGGAGCTGCAGCATCATGGCGAGGAACCCATACCCGCGCAGCTTCTTGGTAATGCAAACCATGACGAGCTCGTGTGCGATGGAGCTCACAAGGAAGGTGATAAACATGGACACTGAGGTGGAGAAATGGGTCTTGGAGGAGAAGTACACATGGCGCCGGAGAAAGTGGTGGACAGGGATGTTCCACTCGCGAGAGAATTCAAGCCTGGATTACCATGGTTAGACCATAGTCCTCCGACAGCTACAGTTCGGGGGGTTCTTTACCAGTCACACGAGTTCCACCAGTCTGAGTAGAAATGACGGTCCGCGAAACGCGTGATCTCCGCAAACGCTCCCAGCACATATTCAAAGATGACAAGGAATACCAATAAGAATGTTATAGTGAACGGGAACAGGAGCATGCTGATCGTCTCAGCGAGAATCAGCGCCTTTTCAGAAGCGCTCTGAACCTCTTGAAGTCTCACGCTCGCCTCGCCCAGAACAGGGACGATAAACTCCTCCGAGGTCAGGGTCAGCAAAAATATACATCCGAACACGGCCAGAGCTTTTAGAAAAACCTGCGTCCAGCGCGTCCTTGGCGTTCTTGGGTACTCAAGCTCATAGCAGAGCGTCGGGCAGAATACATAGTCCGTGTAATTGGCGATGGTGAGGTTCTGCGGATATGTTACATGTCCCATTGGCGATGTAAGCTCTGTAGCTAGATCCTCGCGGAGCTGGGCAAGCGACTGAGGCTTGTCGGACTCATCCTCTCGGTCCACATGGTGTAGTCGAATAGACGAACTGGGGTAGCGTACAGCTGCATCCATCGATGCGGACTCAGGCTTGTCCAACTCTGACAGGCGACGCTCCGTTTCGCTCAGGTGTCCATTGTAGAATGCGTATGAATGCATCTTCATCAGAAGAGTCAGGGTGTGGAGTGTGAAGAATACCTGAGCGGTCCAGGTCCACTCCAGCAGGAACGGCAAGCTGCAAGACATCAACATCCGTCCCAATTCCTCACCCCCTCTGAAGTTACTCACCCGACCCAGAGGCAAAGCCATACTAATTGAAACAGGCTCTGTACCACCATACCTCCCTGCGACCATCGTAGCCATCCTTTACTGTTTCGTACCAGACGGTGGATAGGCAAGGTCAATGCCGTACTGGCGACCATGACCAAGTCGCTCAAACCAAGTTGCCATACTTTGCCATTCAGCAAGCTTTTCCACACTTTCACCCGCAGCGGAAATCCGGTGTCCTTGATGTTCCTGAGCACGGTGGTGACGACCATGATAAACAGTCCGATCCAGAAGAGGGTGAAGAAGCCGCGAAAGTCGTGGTAGTCGCTTTCCGGATCGAAGTGGGACACACGGGGAACATAGTCGATCGTGTGGAAGAGACGGTTGCGCGCTCGAAGCTGTTTCCTTGCGGAGGATATGGAGTGTGCGGAAGGGGGCGCATCTTCAGGGACAGGGGTAGAGCGGCCACTGTCGTAGATTCTAAACGTCAGCAACTATGAAACGTCAAATTCAAGTCCCGTAAGCCTCGTCCTGTGCATACCTTGAAGACTCAGTGGGGGGCTTTTCGAGATGTGCTACCGTTGGCTCTCCAGACGGCGTCATGGGCTTGACGGCACGCGGCCGCAGCACTTGGGCCGCCGTGTCGTTGGCGACAGAGGTAGACATCCTGAGGGAGTCGACGGGATGAAAGTCAAAGGATCAGGTATCATCCAGGAGGTGGACAGATATAGCTTTCAGCATGATAGGGAAAGGACTGCCAAGGGAGTGTGAAGCCCCCTACGTCAGCCGGGGGAGCTCTTGGACGGATTTCAGGCGACCCGCGGAGCCTGGCAACGCTGCAGACGGCTCTCTTCCACCGACCATATACGAAATATGGTCTACCGTGTCCCTTGGATACCCCTGAGACCTAAGCTGGAGAACTATATATATGGGACCCAGCAACTATATACAGGCTGATACAACTCACGGAGCAAGGTTCCTCCGGAGGGTCCGGGACGGAAGGCGCAACGGGGAAACGCCGAGCCCCGAGTCCCGTGACTGTGTCCCGCGCCGGCTCGGAGCCGGAGTATCTTTCCCGGCGGTGAAAGCCGCTAGCCCGCTCGGGCCTAGACGCCCCTGGCCCGCCAAGCCTGACATCGAAGCAGAGCCTCGCCAGCTCGCCCAAGCATCCGCCGATACGCGACGGTCCTGATAGCATCGCTGGCTTCTCCTCCAGGTTGCGCGGGCAAGCTTTTCCCCTTCTTCCCCTCGTTCCCCTTCCCGGTGACGCTCTTTTGCTGTTCTCACCCCGTCGGGGGTCCCCGCGACCGCCATGAGCTCCCGTGAGTTTCCCCACAATGCCACTTATCCTCTATTGTCGGCATGCTTGCTGAGCGGCCTGCAGTCAAGCAATTTATTCGAAATGTTCGTTCCGCAAAGACAATTGCAGATGAGCGCGCCGTCGTCCAGAAAGAGAGTGCTGCGATCCGTGCATCCTTCAGAGAGGAGAGTCATGATTCCAACATACGGTCAGCCTCCGTGTCGCTTCTACATTGAGGACGGCGTCTCATACGGTCTTACAGGAGAAACAACGTTGCCAAGCTGCTTTACCTCTTCACGCTGGGTGAGCGCACGCACTTCGGCCAGATAGAATGTCTCAAGCTGCTGGCGTCTCCGCGCTTTGCGGACAAGCGCTTGGGCTACTTGGGAACAATGCTGCTGTTAGACGAGAATCAGGAGGTTCTCACCTTGGTCACAAACTCACTGAAGAAGTCGGTTTCCATCGCAGATACGTGGGGAAATTTTTGCTGACAGGAGATAGTGACCTGAACCATTCGAACCAGTACGTCGTCGGTCTTGCTCTCTGTACATTGGGCAACATCGCGTCGGTCGAAATGTCTCGAGACCTCTTTCCCGAAATCGAGTCCCTCATCGGAACGGCAAATCCTTATATTCGAAGGAAAGCCGCACTCTGTGCGATGCGGATATGCAGAAAGGTCCCGGATCTGCAGGAGCATTTCCTGGAAAAGGCCAAGATGCTTCTGTCCGATCGGAACCATGGCGTCTTGCTGTGTGGGTTGACGTTGGCGATCGACCTCTGCGAAGCGGAAGAGACAGAGGATCCCGAAGCCGTGATTGAGATGTTCCGGCCACTGGCTGGCGGGCTCGTCCGCACGCTGAAGGGTCTGACGACTTCCGGATACGCTCCAGAGCACGACGTGTCCGGCATCACGGATCCATTCCTCCAGGTGAAGATTTTGCGTTTCCTGCGAGTTCTGGGACGGGGCGATGCAGCTACCAGCGAACTGATTAACGACATTCTTGCCCAGGTGGCAACGAACACCGAGTCTTCGAAGAACGTCGGAAACGCTATCCTCTACGAAGCTGTCCTTACGATCTTGGATATCGAAGCCGACTCAGGCCTCAGAGTCCTGGGTGTCAACATCCTTGGAAAGTTCCTTGCGAACAAAGATAACAACATTCGCTACGTCGCCCTCAACACTCTCATTAAGGTTGTGGCTGTTGAGCCGAACGCCGTCCAGAGACACCGCAACACCATCCTTGAGTGCCTGCGCGATCCCGATATCAGTATTCGACGACGTGCGCTCGACCTCAGCTTTACGTTGATCAACGAGAGTAACGTCAGAGTCCTTGTTAGAGAGCTGCTTGCTTTCTTGGAAGTTGCAGACAACGAGTTCAAGCCCGTGATGACGACTCAGATTGGCATTGCTGCCGACAGATTTGCACCAAATAAACGCTGGCATGTGGATACGATGCTGCGCATGTTGAAGTTGGCTGGTAACTACGTTAAGGAACAGATCTTGTCGTCGTTCGTGCGCCTTATTGCGACCACACCGGAACTGCAGACCTATGCCGCGCAGAAACTGTATGCCTCGTTAAAGGAAGATATCACTCAGGAGGGTCTCACCCTGGCGGCCTCATGGGTTATTGGTGAATATGGTGATAATCTTCTGCGGGGTGGGCAGTACGAGGAGGAAGAGCTGGTCAAGGAAGTCAAGGAGAGCGACATCATCGACCTGTTCACCAATATCCTTAACAGCACCTACGCCACACAGATCGTCACGGAATATATTATCACAGCCTCCATGAAGCTCTCTGCCCGGATGTCAGACCCAGCACAGATTGAGCGGATACGTCGCTTCCTCAGCAGCCGGACGGCCGACCTGAGCGTGGAGATCCAACAAAGAGCTGTCGAGTACACCAATCTGTTCGGCTATGACCAGATCCGTCGAGGTGTCCTGGAGAGGATGCCTCCGCCCGAGATACGCGAAGAACAAAGAGTCCTGGGAGAACCAACGAACAAGCGACAGAGCAGAATACTCAAAGACAAATCGAAGAAGCCCCCCAAGCAGACGGAGCAGGATATGCTTCTCGATCTCGTGGGTGGCTCCGATGCCCCAGCTACGACTCCTGCCGTCAACGGGTCCCAAAACACCGCGGATCTATTGGCAGACATCCTCGGCGGCGGAGACTCCGCCTCTTCACCCGCTCCTCAACCTACGCCCTCGCCTGCCGGAACCAACACTAAGAGTGCGATCATGGATCTCTTTGGCTCGAATGCTCCTAGTCCGCAACCTGCGGCTGCTCCGCAGGCTTCTGCCTCTCAAGACCTTCTAGCAGGCTTGGGAGGTGGTGCCACCCCATCGCCAGTTCCCTCACCCTCGGTTGGGCCACCCGCTCACACCGCCTTTGACAAGAATGGATTGCTCCTCACACTCCAAGTGCAGCGGAACAGCGGCGGCGGTGCTCAGGTCCTTGCCCGTTTCCGGAACAGCTCCAACTTGGGACGTTTCACTGGCGTTGGATTGCAGGCTGCTGTACCAAAGAGCCAGAAATTGCAGCTGAACGCTATCAACAAGGCAGACCTGGATGCAGGAGAGGAGGGTATTCAGGGAATGAAGGTGGCGGCCATCAACGGGGTAAGTTTTTACAGCGCCTGCATTGATAAATGATGACAATCGGCTTTGCCCGAAAGCGTAAACTCTTGCTGACACTTCTCTACACAGGCACTTCCACCCAAATTACGTCTTCGTCTTCGAATCACTTACGCAAAGGACGGCTCCGGTCCAGTTACGGAGCAAGTGGATTGGACCGAGCCTTAATGAGAGGAACTCTCCATGTCTTATGACCAATTTACTGTATTTACTTTGATTACCTTCTAGACGGTCGGTTTCTAGTTGATGACGCATGCTTTAGCGAGGTAATTAAATTCAACTTCACTACTCCGGAAAGCGGCTGTGGCGGTCCAGTCCGCGGTAGCTGGAATTTATTTGGGTCGAGCTGCGCAAGCAAAACAAAGCAAAGCAGATCGAGTGAGAGGGGATGTTAATTCAAAACTTTTATACACATTTAAAACAAGCATCATACCCTCACCGCTTTTTTTGTTGGTTGTTTTCAGCCGTGTCTGCTTATTTCCATGTAAATACTTGATTTTTTTTATTTAAGGCAAAGTGAGCAAATCGTGTCGCAGGTCTTTCCGTTTTAAAACTTTAGTGGTGGTGGGATACTGCTGCGTACACACAGCATTTGACTGTTACTGGTGAAGTTACCCTATCTTGCGTCGCCTTAATTCATGATTTGCCTGATATCGTCATCTCGGAATAAAACTCTTACAGCGTATGTTGTGACCTTTTCGGCTCTATAAGGAATCTCCACATGTGTTCCGGGTTGTGTCAGTTGTTGTCGTCGTCATCTACTACAAATAGGATATGATAAATTCATAGATGCCTTTACGCTTACGGAATGATTGAGTATCAATGATGAGAAAAGAAAACACAGAAACTTCCATTCAGAATATAGATAGAGTAACATGTACATGCTTCAAGAACGACATGACAGGATATGACATGACATACATGATGTGCTCTTTTTAATCAATAGTAATACATAATACAAAAGAAAGGAAAAGGAAGGAAAGAAACGATACGTGATACATTCCATACTCTCTCAAATCTCCCCAAGCGTATTCAATGAGACATCAATCAAATGACAGGGATATCAATACAATACAATATGAAAACATGACGAGGAAGCCATCGAATACATGTATAGACAATGCAGTCAGAACATGCATTATATACAATACAACACAGTCATAAACATGTGTATACACATCAGGATAATTTCCACTAAGTAGTAGTAGTAGTAGTAGTAGTAGTAGTAGTATGCAATCGCTTCTCCTCCCCTTCACGCGTTCTTCCTCCCAGCCCTCTTCTTGGTGATACGACCGGAGGCTACCTTGGCTCCTGCAGAGCCCGAAGAAGAAGAAGAAGACGGCGACGACGATGTCGAACAAGACTGCGAACCGGAGCCGGAACGGGACCCAGATCGGGACTGAGATCGGCCGCGCGATGTAGGTTCAGGGTTTGATTTAGAATTCGTATTCGATTTCGACTTCAGGTTCAGATTCTTCAGATGCAGGATGATCCTAGTTGGGGAGGTGGATTTGGTGTTGTTGTTTTTGTTGTTGTCCTTGTTCTTCGCATCGGTGGTGGTGTTGGTGGTGTTGGTATTCTTGTTCTTGTTGATCCGTCCACCGCCCCTCTTGCTTTTTCCTTTTCCTGTTTCTTTTCCTTCGTCTTTTCTCCCATCACCAGCAGCAGCAGGAACAATACAATTCGTGACATTCCCCTTGCGCCGTTCCATCGCTGCTTCCTTTTTGGTGGCGGCCGCTGCCGCAGCAGCGGCAGCATAATCCTCCACACCAGAACTCAAACTGAGATCGCTCATCGCGGCCGTGATGTCCGAGTCTGAGTCGTTGTCGTCGAACATGATGACAGCCCGGTCTTGGTTCTCGAGCCATGCGTTGTTCCAGAGCTGGTAGAGCCGGGCCGCGGCGGCGAGGTCGTCGGTCTCCATCATCGTGGTAGTTGTAGTCGTACCCGTAGTAGGAGTAGAAGTGGGAGTGGGAGGCGGGGTTGCCCGCGCTGACGACTTGACCGGGTCCCAATAGTGCGAGATGGGTTTGGGATCGCTGGTGTTTGTGTTGGTGTTGGTATTGAGGAAGATCGACGAGGTGATTGCTGCCATGGTCGTGTTTGAAAATGGCTCTTTTTGCTGGTTGTAAACGATTTGTTGATTCCTCCTTGGAGGATAATCTGGGATGAGGGGGGTTAGATTTCATATAGATAGCATATTTAAATGGGACGGGTTCAAAATGAAGTGGGGATTCAGTGGTGTGCTGGAAACGGAAAGATAATAATAATAATATATATAAAGCTTGAGATATCATGAGGAGAGGAGAGGATGAGAGGTGGATAAGATAGTCAACTTGTAAGACCACACAGGGGGTATCTAGCGAAAGGAAATACAGTAACAGGCATGTAGTGCAATGTAGTTTGATCGGAGAATAAGACTCACGGGTCCGTTTATTAAGAACCGCTTACTCCCAATCGAGGGAGAAGAGTAAAAGTGTATATATTTCAACAGGTCCGCAGATCTCGCAGGACAAGAAAGAGACGCAAGACCTGGAGTGGAGCGAGGGAATGCAGTATTGATGGAGGCAGATACTCCAAATATTCAATGGATTTCAAGCAAGTATTTTGAGACGAAGTAGCAGACAGTAAGTCTCCTCAGCGAGTTGATCGAGTACAATTCACGTAGAGAGCGTGAATTGTGAGAAGCAAGGAAAAAAAACACCGTCGAATCGTCCCCAAACGAGCTCTTTATAGACACGATGGCAGTAGGAGTTGGGTGCGATTCGATACGGTCCCATTGTTCCAACATTCTCAATATAGAAAAGGTACCTGTCAATAACGCTTAGTGAATGCTGGGAGGTGTGGGATCCAGTGGATGTTCACGACTGTGAGAACATCTGTTCCTGACAAGGCTGATCGCGCCGTGGTATTCTCGCTGGTGCCGCCACACTACTGGATCTCGATGTGTGTTTGAATTCCGGTGCTATTATGCGGGGTTGGACATTGTTCGGCTGTCTGATGTCAATTCTGTAGCAAATAATGGTATTGTAGGGGTTAATTTCTGGTAGTCGGGTACGGGACCGGAGTTTGGAGTTATCTCTCCATGGAACCGGGGACTTGGGGATGGTAACCCCATGATTGCCTCGTATACTGTCCGTGGAAATAGTTATTAAGACCGATGAGTAGAATGATGCCAGCTGCAAACTTACTTCTAAGCTTCATTTAGACAGGGTAAAAGGGAATCTATTCAATTAGTAGGTAGGCGGGAAAGGAACTTGGAATAATGAACATAGATCTCTTCTACATCGATGGTGGAAGTCCCCCCTCAGCCAATTGTGAGGGTTGGGTATATGATGCATAAAACCAAAGACCTATTGTGTCTCTTTGGACCAGTCAGTGTATTTCTCAATTAACGTATCTGGAGTATGTCAATCAAGTAACGTGGAACGGTCACTACTTGTTGCTCCTGCAGACTTGACCGGGTTAGGTCATCCTCAATGCCTGAGGATTAGATATATACCTAAGGTATCCATAAAAAGTTCGATCATCTGGATACAAAAATCCACAACTTCAGCAAAGTACGTCCTTGATTTCGTGTCCCCGGGACTCACATGCTGTCCTCCAACACAAAGAAACATTTTCTCCCATCTAGGTAAGGGTTAGTCAGCTCTCCAGTTCGAGACTCTCCCTTTCAGATCCACTAATCAACATCATCAACCCTAATCACAACGCATATACTGCAATTTCCCGGGCAGGGTATGGCACAAGTACATATTATCGATGCGATATGATGTAAATATCCAAGTAACTTGACGTTTACTTCCAACTTTTTCCCTGCTCTCCCTGATACATATCTCTGTGCTGTACACCGCATCTGTAACCATCTGGGTACCTCCCTAGGATACAATTGGAAACTTGGAAGAAAAACAAGAATCCACAGATCCTTCTCGAAGTATCCGTCAATCGATCAGATCTGCGCTGCCTCAGGTTCCGGTCTGATCCCATGGATTAGGAGACAATGAATAATAACAATGACTTCATACGATATGCAATGCACGGTCTTCGTGTCGTCCCCTGGCCCAGACCCGGTTGGATTAGCCAAGTCCACTTAAGGTACCTAACCTCCTCAAAGGTGCTTCAGGATGATCAACGCACACCACGTGTTGGACAAGGAGTGGAGTGGACCCGGCTGTCTGGCTGGTCCGTGCTGCCGGAGTCTGCTAAAACTGCAGCACGGCGTTCGGGTGTGTTTTCCGGACGCCGTATGATGGAGGAAAAGAAGCATATGGATCCCTGGGTCTTGGAAGACGGGCCAAGATGGGTCTGGAAATGGAGCAGATACATCGGTTTCTCTTCCTACCTAGGTAGGACTGTGTATACTCCGACGAGGTGAGGCAGGCGCTCCGTACGCACGTGCTGTACAACTACCTGGAAGCAATCATCTGCTCATGATGTCAGATCATGTGGCGCGGTGCGGAGTACAATACAAGGAATTCAATGGCACATGGCCCGTACCGCCACCGTTTGATGAGCATGTGCCGATGTTGTACAGCCCTCCGTACAGGGGTATCGTCCTTGTAGGTAGCTCTCGACCATGTCCACGGGCACGGTACGAAGATCCACTTGCTCCATCGATCACCCAGATGCATACTACGTCAATTGATCTTGGCAGTGGATGCCGCGGTTGGTTTCGACTCCTGCATCATGCAGGCTTCACCGCCACGGAGGATTCTTTGGGACAGCGGTGCTATGTCGGTTGCCGTCACCCGGATTTTCGGAAACGTCCGCAGGCCTACAGATTAGTTAGTATGATTGATGGGGCGCAGAAGTCCAATTTCATGGCTAGCTCTGTTTCAGAGACCACCTGTGTACTGTATTACCTGATACATTTACATACACGAGAGGTGTCATAATGTAGCCATTTTCTTGATCAGTCTGATAGATTGAATAACTGATGTGCTGAAGCAAAATAATCGCATCGTTCCATTTGTAGTGAGCCATCTTTGGGCAGTAGTCAATCCAGATTGCGAGCAACCCCATGGGGGGTTGAAAAGCGAAAAAAACACATGCAAAATAGGTAAACAGAGAAACATCGTTACTGTAATATGATTGTTCATCATATGCTGGATCTCATCCGCACCCAACCTCTGCGTTGGGTGGTAAAGAAAACTGAAGAGTGCGAAGTGTATCACTCGTTTGGATCTCCTCCCTTTCAATAACCATTGACGAAGTCGTAGACGATCGTGTCAGCTCCTTGAAGCAGAAACCCCAGAATGGAAACCAAGAGAACCAGGACATCAACACTGTCATGGCTCAAAGGGCGTAGACGACTATATTTACTAAGTCCCATTTATGAATATGTGATTTGCAGCTGTACAGGGACAAAGGCAACACCCACAACTGGAAATTGAGATAGACATCAAGGGCAATCAACAGTGATGGGTAAGAAAAGATCAAGTAGGTGAACCGTCGGTGATATTAGAGCTCTCGACGGCAACACCAGCACGAGCTGCATTGCAGCGGCTCAGCTGAGAAATAGAAACGTGAAGAAATTCGTGTCATAAGAGCGGTCGTCTGGGAATGAAAATCGAAGGTCGGTTGTTTCACTTAGGGTTCTGAAATGTCGGGGTTTGCCGATAATGGAAATGGGGTTCTGGTAACATTGAGCGGCTGTCATGGAGAGTTCATGATTCTAGGTTCAAGCATACGCTGATTGTCGCCTCCCCATAGCTGAATAATCGTGTGTGTAGATGACATCATTGGGTCTGATTTCGCGGGCATACCTAATGTCATCCTTTTTGATGCCTCTACTAAAGTCGACCTCTCCGAAAAGGGTGCGCGACCTTTGAATTGTCGGTTGTGGGGGTTCGTGGCGGCTCGAAGACTCTGGGGGGTAGGCATATGTCGTTGCCCTCTGGATAGGTTTCGGTACCGGTCTCCCTGGTATCGATTGGCGCTCCTGTCGCACAGGAGACGAGCCCCTCTGATGCCGGTGGGGTGGAAATTCTGGCTCAATCAAGATTGTCTCGGGTTCTTCAACGATCTTGTACCTGGTCGAGGACTTCGGGGGACTGCCGCTTTGATGCATCTCGGGCGTCCCGGGGCTCGAATATCCAGAATCGTGCCTCTCGGGGGTTCTATACTTCGACGACCTCGAAGGGGCAGGGTCTGCATGTCCAGGAACCATGTTGAAAAGTGCCGGCTCCGAGCGGCCAAGCATATCCCGCTTCGGTCTGACATAAGTTGTAGTGGACGACCGAGTTAGATGAGGTGGCTTTGATGGCATCTTTATACCTGCAGAAGAGTTCGCAGTTTGCATGCTGGGAACTTTGTGGTGATGCGACGTGGGTTGGGCGTAGGAGTCGAGATGCTCATATGAGGCCCTATGGTCCTTCCCGGATGACGTGTTAGAGCGCGAGCGACCAGATCGCCGTGAAACTTCTGGTTCGACATGGTCAACAAATTCACGAGGATGCTGTGGGGAATGAGAAGCATGCGGTCGTCGATCGATCTCGATAGGGGCATTGCCTCTTGAGCGCATGATATAGTCCCGGGCAGTGGTATGTAAATAATCGTGTTTCGACACGGACTCGTCGGAGTAATCGTCCTCGTGATGTCTTGTCGACTCCGTCGTCCTGCGAGATGATTCTGGTCTAGTCTTCCTCGAGGACGAGTCGTGGGATTTCTTGGGTTCGGTAGATCGTTTGACATAGTACGATGCGTCGGATTCGGAGGCTTCATCTTCGGTTTCATTGTAAGGTGCTCCATGGTCATACTTGTCTGCTGTTTCGCGCTTTCGCTCCTTGGTGCGATGCTTCGCACGATCAGAGTGGGCGCGGTCAGAGTGAGTCGCCTTCGAGGATTCGCGAGTCGCGACACGGATGGTCCCAAAAACGGTCTTCGACTTCTTCTTCTCGCTCGTGTCCCTAGAACGCTGGCGCTTCCCAGCGTCCTCATATTTGCGAGATGACGGCCGTGGTTCCTCTGTCACAGGAACATCGTCCTCGAAGAAGCCAGCACCAGCAGGAGTCCTTTCCTCGTAGACTCGTCCATCTCTGTATTCCCGAGCAGAGCCACTGCCTCTCGGGGAGTACGAAGACACCCCAGCACATCCATTCTTTTCCATAGTCTCTTTACGGAGTTCTGCCAGGCGTACCTTCTGGTCATATCTGGTTCTTCGTGTCTCGTCCGAAAGGAGCTCGTATGCCTGCTGCACACGTTGAAACTCATCCTGGGCGGCTTCGCGTTGCTCCTCCTTTACCTTGTCCGGATGACATTTGAGCACCAACTTGCGGTGCGCCGCCTTGATCTCAGCCAGAGTGGCATCTCTCCCGATCCCGAGGACCGCGTACGGATCGATAGTAATCGGTGAGCAAGACATGCTGAGGCGGGATTAGCAGAAAGCAGAGGGGCATCCAGCAACAACAATGTCCTTCCCGGGGTATTTGTGGGCAACGAGGGTGGCCTATTTCAAAGACGGTATAGATGGATGGTCTGAGATGGCGACTCGCGTTGTGTGGTTGATCAATTCATGGTCAATGGAACCAATGCATTAAAAAATGTGAAGAACGAGGGGGGGGGTGGCCATGCAGTTGCACAATGGATGGAGGAAATGGAAGAAGACAGAAGAAAAATAAAATAGAGCGAATCGTGGAATCCTGTTGTCGTCGTGGACCAGGACACGAGAGGAGCGCGATGGTACGCCGGGAAGAAGCTGGGCCGACCGCGGGATTTACCCTTTGGGACGGAACTTGGGGAGGGCGACGGTGGCACGGGGCAAGGGTCGCCCCGGGTGGGAAGGCTTAAGCAAGGCGAAGTGGGCGAGAGACCAAGGGGACTGCGCCACGACGTCGCTTGTCAAGCTGTCGGTCTGCTGAGGTGGCACCGCGCTTAGTCACGCTGAGGGGGATCAAGAGAGTGTCGAGGGAAGAGGATGAGGTGCTGACGAAGGTGTCGTTTCCCTTCTTTGAGAAAGCAGCGGTGTAGCTGACGAAGACGAAACAATCCAGGTGCACAGTAGTGCCCAGAATTCGTCAGAAAAGAGAGGATCTCCGTATCTTGCCCGGCCTTTCGGAGACTGCAAAAACAATCTCCGCGAAGGAGCGGTCAATAACAGCCCTAGCAACGAAAGTACAGGGTCAGGTCACCGACGGCTGCGTCCAGAAGCCCCGCGAACAGACGAGGAGTGTCCGGGAGACTGGAGGGCCGATGGTGATACTGGCTGTGCGGATGGCACTGGAGACGGGATTTGCTTGGAGAGCATGAGAGAAAGAGAGGGGGAAGCTGAGATACTATATCCAACAACCGCCAGGGCAGACGTGATACAAGGATCGATCGTGGGTCGCAGAACCAGCCTCAATAATGTGCACTTCCCTCGTGGCTATCTAGCTCGTCGACCTCCACAAAAAGAGGCGCTTCGCAGACAGCGCTCACTTGTTCCGCGGGCGGCCATCAGCCCAAGCCCTCACCATCCTCCGAGGGGCCATGGCATCCAGACCGAGCCCTCGTCGCATCCATCCACAGCCAGCCTGACAGACGGGCTTCTGACGTATTGGGCGACCGGCAGGTTCGCGGGGCAATGGCACGGATCAATCAGTGGCCGCCCTGCAGTCCCCGCCGCCCCCATGTCCGCTTTGCCTTGTTTCGATTTGTTCTGACTTGCCCGTCTGCTCATCTCGCCCGGCACCTGCATTTCGCCTCCTTCACGCTCTCCAATGTGCCTGCAGACCTCCGTACGCGTACCCGACACTCGGTCCTTTCCCCATCGTGCTGCGCTCCGGTCATTGGCTGGTTCACACGCCCGCTGCACGGGCTCACCTGGTGCCCCTCTCTGGCCATCGCGCTACTCCTACTCCGTACAGATGACTCTTATCCTAGACCTCCAGTGCCCCTCCTTGCGTTCGGAACCGTTACAGATTGTCATCTCCCATCTTGTTTCCCGCGCTCCAGTCGCATACTGCAAAGTCTAAGTACCTCATATGTACCTACATGGTACATACATATACCGAGGCAGGGACTACCCAGTGTGTGTACCTCGTTGTACATGCCTGCTAAAACCTCGCAGGGTATGGAGTACAGAATTTGGGACCCTGCATGGAACCTGCCTGATCTACTTTCCTCATCTGGCATGTTCGAACTGTTGCAGAATCCGTTCCTGACGACAGCGTGAACACGTCCGCGGTTCTCCTCCGTCTGGTTCCGTCAGTGGCACCGAGCCTCAGAGCTTGCAACGAGAGCCACTCGACCTTACCACTGCTCCGCGTACACCAGCGTATATATTGCACGAGGCTGCTCCAACTTCTCTGCCTGGCTGCTTCAGGTTGGGACCAGCAGCCTGCCTACTATGGACTCGTGAGTGTGCTCTACAGTGTTTTCTGGGCAATTGGCAGGATTCCGTCCGCACGTCCCGGAGTACGAGGCTGTCCACTCGCAGCAGTGTCTTAGTCCTGTTTTGCCTGTGTTAGGCTGAGCACGTTTCCCCGTGCGATGAGGTTTATTTAACACATCTCAGAGGTAGGTATGCTGAACTGCAAACACCTACGGTGCTTCCAGCTCTCCAGGGTTGAGAGATGAGGCCGCCAACAGCTCTTCTCAGCGCTTGCAAGTTGGTGCCTCTATCCTTGGGCCTCACTTAGCAGTTGCAAACCACGGATCCTGAGTTACATAAGTAGCACTTGTCGATTCCATGCGTCCATTGGAGAACCGAGCAGTCATATGCATTAGGCCACTGCAGCCAGCAACGGTAGCTCTTCCAGAGTAGGCAATAAACGGATTTCCAGCGGCAGTTGCGTGAGCGGGAGAACTACGCCCTTTTACGCTTTATCCGTTGCTCCACAGGTCACAGGAGCTGTAACGGCTTCGAAAGCGCGGACGCAAGCGTATCCTCTGGTTGCATCGATGACGAAGCAACAATCTGGTGTGAGACTGCTCGACCTCAGGCAAGTGTACTTGGTCACTTCAGCAAGGCAGTAGATCAGAAGTGTGCAAAGGATAAACATGCCCTTTCTTTCAGCAACAAGCACTCATCAGTCTATACAATGCTCAGCAATCAGGCCTCACAGCGGTCTTGGCTCGGCGAGATTTTAAGTGGTTGGGCGACAAAATGAGGGTGCTCCCTCTCTCCTCAGCACGTCCAGCTCTTGCTCTGTTCGTTTCTCATGAATGGAGTGGACTTGATGGCTGAATACCTAGGTGGGTTAGCCACACAGGCCAACTGTGATTCAGCCGTCGCGATCAGGTGCGGCCACCCAGCGAAAGGAGGACACTGAATGGTCTCTGCTGGTACGGTGTCTGGCTGTACGACCCATTGGCAGTAGCGATATGTATCGAGGCGATGAGACAGAACGCCGGCGAAAGTATCTGCGGGCCTGACCGTGGGCTGCGCAGGTCACCCGTCCCGGGGACAGGGAGCCAGCTCTTATCGATTGGCGGCCCGCCCCGCCCATCGGCGCGCCGGCCCCGGCCAAGAGCCCACGCAGAGTCCGTGATCGGCTGGGTCGCCGTCCACCCATCTCACTGCAGAGGATCCGCGTCCAGCCCGTGGTCGATCCTGAAGCTGAAGGCCTAAACCCGTCGCCATCTTCTATGGGTGTATCCGAAGGGACCCTCAGTTTCTTATTTGTCGGTTTGTTCTCTGCCATGGCCCAGGGTTGGTCATCTTTGCTTGGCCTCTCTTGTTGAAGCACTCAGCCCTGGCTTGAGGGAGTTTTGCCATACGTACGCTTTTTGCGCCTTTTTTTTCTAGAAGGGTGCGAGAGGGCATCGCGTCGTACGAGCCTGCAGGTGGCACATGGAGGGGCAAGGTCCAGGGTGCCGGCACCGTTAGGTTAGTCACGGCGGCTGCTCAACAGTCACATCCATTCCTGTCTCTCGCAAGCGCCTTCGCCTGAACTGCGGGTTTATTCAGTTCCCAGATGACCGACTGCCTAGGTACCTTAGGTGTCTTGTACCTCGAGTCTCCATCTTGACCAGTGCAGTGAATCCAGCTTCTATTGATACAGTTCTGATTAACGATGATGATCACAGAAACAGGTAGTCAGAGGGCAGGCAAGCCGGTCCGGAATGTTAAACCTGCTCCAGACCGTTTCGGAATCCATTGGGCTTTGTCACACAAGCTCCCTCAGGAGACAGTGGCTAATACCTCATATACATGAGGGCTTCCAGCAGTTCTGACCAGCTATTATTAACACCTACAATGTTACTGTTGCGCACTGCTTATGTTGCAGCTAGCACATACAGGGCGGTGTCCTCTAGCCCTCATCAGGGGCTCAGTTATAGTGTAACTATAGATCTATATTTGACACCTTTGTGAAGCAACGCAAATGCTATTGTTGTCCTTTTGCAGGGCATCTTCGCTTTCAGCTGCTTTATCCTTCCAATGTTCGCCACAAGGTCGGAAGGATGCAATAGAGAGCTGATACACAGGATGAATGTATCCAACCACATTCTGTACAGGATGTAAGGCCGAGAAAGTTGTTGCCGGTGTGTTAATTCTTGCTGGGTAAAAGCCTGGCATTGGGTACCTACTTCGAGACCGGGTGACATATCATATGCTTCAGCACTCTCTGTTATTTTTCCCCCGCAACACCAGTTGTCAAATTACTTTACGTCTCCGGATCTTCGTTCCAGACTGGAAGGTCCATGTCAATGACAATCGGTGCGTGGAACTTCTTGCCACCTCTGTGTGGCCAGCTGGTAGCCATGATAGCTGCGTTGACGATACACGTCTCCTTTCTTCCCTGCCTTGCTCCATACTCCACATGATCAAGCCTCTCTGGTGCGTTCTCAGACAGAGGTATTGGCATCCCCGGAAAACCACCAATTTGGGAAACGGACGGGGGGCGAACAACAATCGGCGGGAGTATCTGATCATCTCCCAATGATAGAGTTGATGCCGCTGCAGAAACCTGATTGTCGTAACCGGCACAGCCACTGTTGTCCAGCCGTCGTTGTTTCTTCCCGGTTAGATCGACGAGGCTCTGTTTCTTGCTCCCAATCGGAGGGAGGATACCTCGTTCAGATTCTTCCTCTCCAGAAGTATTGTCATTATCTGGCGAAGATGAGATATCCCACCGGACCCTCTCATAGCCCCGACCTTCGTGTACATGCCCGCAAACAGCCAGCATTGGCCTGACCTTCCTCAGCGCTTGACGCAATCCTTCACAGCCCACAGATGCCCCTTCCCGCAGACGATCGCAGTGAGAATGAGGCGGCGTATGAGTTACCACGATATCCGTGTCTAGGGGTATCTGACTCCAAAGCTTCTGTGCGTCTGCTGACTCGTATCCAAAGGCCCAGTTCCCTTGGAACCGAGAATACGGGGACCCGAAGACCTTGAATACGGTCCTGGGTCCGTCATGTTTCGTCAACCGAATGGTTGCGGAAGAGTGGTTGAGAAAGACGATTGACGGAGATGCCGTCTTCAGGAGCTCAATGCACCTTTCGGGGTTCTCCGGACTCTGGTTGTGAAAATGCGAGCCGTGCTCTGCGTAGAATTCCGGATTTAGAGTGATGTCATGGTTGCCTGGTACCCAACTTAGCAACCACTACAGACCTAGGTACCTGATCCTCTGACAGTATCCGGGACAGGGAGACGTATCCGAACAAGAGCGCCCAATAATCAAATCGAAGAAAGGGAGAGACAGAAGGGAAACCAACCGGCAATCAGGATCTTAACCTCATAATCCGCCTTGCTGATCCACTCGACCGTCCTGTGCAGCTCGGACATGCCACCTTGGTTTGTGAGGTCACCGGCATGGATCAGAACGTCTCCTGGAGGTAACTTGAATCCTGCCTGAGAGGGCGTGTAGCCGTGCGTATCGGAGACGCAGACGATTCGCGTCCTTCGATGCCTTCTTTCCTTCGTCTTACTTTTCTCCTCCGTGGAGGCATTTCGCGCGTCCATGATCGACAGGTTTCTTGTTTGAGATCACCACGACACGGACTGGGCGTTGCTGGTTGATACAGGCTTAACCGCTACTTATTGGGGAATCAAAAAAGAGGTCTCATTGAGGACACTTCAGGTGGGTAGGCAGGGAAACAATATACGATATGGGGTATAGGGCGCATGTAGCCTCAAATCATCAAAAGGTTTCGAAGGCCTAGATGCACAGATCCCACGTCTTCCGTACAGCTATTAGATAAAGAGGAAATACCATCATAATACGAACCCTTTGGCTCGCACAGGGACTGAACCTCCAAAAGCTACTTCAGGAGTATCAGGTAGGTCCATTTCTGTTTATCAAGTAACTTAAGAAGTCTCCGCACTACTCTACATCTTAACTTGTGATATTGCTGACTCAGCAGATCGAGAGATTAACTTAGCGTTGGGTGATTGTGGATGATTGCAGTGGACACTGGAGATGGCGTAGCTAATACGTTTGCCAAGAATAGCATATCGAGAATGACCCCAGCCTGCAGTATTATGTCGTAGTATCGAGAGACACTTCTCGCTGATTTGAATCCTTTGGATTTCCATACTAGGATAGATGCCTATGCATAGGTCATTAGTTTTGTAGATCGGGGCCTGAGATGGGAGTTTCGTGCAGCTGCTCGCTGTCAAGGTGGCCTAAGTAGTAGTGGGATTCTTGGATATATGCAAATTAGGAACTGCAAAACTGCCATCAGAAATCATTTGAAGGATCCATTAAGAAGGTGTTGCTACTGGAAAAGGTGAGAAATAAGCTATTTGATAAATCACGTGATAATATCAGACGGGATTGGCCGGGAGTTAGGGTTGTGGCCCTCAAAGATCTTCCGCACAAATTAGCCTCGCTTAGCCATTTACTGCGAACCATCCGACTTCGTGGTGTGCGTCGACCTGACCACAACGACAATCATCGCCGACAACAAACATCCCAAGGGGTATCCTAGAGCACAGCTCTTCGTCTCGCTGGATATTTACCTTGTGTAACGGTGACAGAGCAGGATGTCCTCCTTCGAGCCAGTTGTGCGTATCCCTCATTCCATTCCGGATCCCCGACGATGGACTCCCCCCCCCGTCTGTCCGCGACGGACTTTATGGCTGACTTTGAGCTGGGATTTTATAGGTCGTCATTGACGGCAAGGGACACCTTCTTGGTCGCCTGGCCAGCACTGTTGCTAAGCAGCTGCTCAACGGCCAGAAGATCGTCGTCGTGAGATGTGAAGCCCTCAACATCTCCGGCGAGTTCTTCCGCGCGAAGTGTACGTTTAATTCGATCCGATTTGCGTTGTTTGTGGAGGGGGGAATACTACAGTTTAAACAGAATGGCAAAATTAAAAGTTTGTGAGGAACGAATGGCTGACGTGGAACCTGCGATACAGTGAAGTACCATGCCTACCTCCGCAAGGCGACCCGTTACAACCCTACCCGAGGAGGTGAGGTCCATTCGAGATTCCTTTTTCCCAAGCGATAAGCCGCCGTCCAATGGGGCAATGGCTAAATCCGAATTCTTTCTTCAGGTCCCTTCCACTTCCGTGCTCCTTCGCGTATTTTCTACAAGGCCGTCCGTGGAATGATCCCCCACAAGACCGCCCGTGGTGCTGCCGCGATGGAGAGACTCAAGGTGTTCGAGGGTGTTCCTCCCCCATATGACAAGATGAAGCGTGTCGTTGTTCCTCAGGCTCTGCGCATCCTCCGCCTGAAGCCGGGTCGCAAGTACTGCACTGTTGGCAGACTCAGCCACGAGGTCGGCTGGAAGTACCAGGACGTCGTTGCCAGGTACGTTATATATGTGCTTTTTGTCATCGGTGGCTTGTCAAAACAAACGCCGGTGGTTTGATTGTCTCGTTATGGGTGCTAATGGATTGTACAGACTCGAGGAGAGGAGAAAGGTCAAGGGTGCCGCATACTACGAGCGCAAGAAGGCCGCGCGACGACAGCTCGCGGAGGCTCAGAAGACGGCGAAGGTGGACGAGAAGACCAAGAGCCAGCTGGCCGAGTACGGATTCTAGATACCTTAGGGCGAGGCTGGTTTCTTGTGTTTGTGACGGGATGGGTGGGATCGCAGACGGTTTTTGGCGGACTGAGCGGCAAGCCGATCGACCTTTTTAACTGTCCCTACCTGATCATGAAATATCAAATGATGCTGTGATGGGCATGGAGGCCAGCGAGACTGTTTTCTACACGGAGTCGCTTGGGATGGAAGGTTGTTCAAAAATAGCTGACCTGTTTCGCACCGTGGCGGTTAATCCAAAGAAATTTCCTGACTTCAGGATGGCCTTCATATGTGATGGAATTTTTTAGTGGCATTCTGTGGTGGTGTATTATTTATATTCCTAGTGGCTGGATGTATTTCTTGGTAGCGAAGAGCTCCGTGTTCGGAGGGCTGCTAGCCACGGTGAATACCTAGGAAACCTCTGATTACCCGACGGCCCGACCGAGACAGCCCTGGATCTCGGCCTCTTCGGCTGTTAGCCCGTCTATCCCCGCATTCCGCACCCCCCGAGCTTATTGCGGCTGGCTCTCGGCTCCCCGCATCGTCTCCCATTCCCCCCTTTTAAAAGGCTGTCTGATCCTTGTCGATGTCATTGTAGTCATAGATGAAATAGAAGTTCCTGTTGAGAATTTGAGTCACTGGACCATGTCTGGAGCAAAGAATCGGTTGTCGGGGATCCTCGGCCACTTCCTGCCCTCGCAATCTGGGGCCCCAGACTCCACCGCGGCTGGGTTCAACCACCACTTTAACTACCATACGCTCTCTCCTACCTTCTTCCTCCCCCGCGCAGCAGCTATCGAACCAGAGGTATGTCACACAAATAGGCTCAAACTACGAAGTATTCCCAATAACGTTCGATTTCAAAGGCCGAAGCAATCTACCATGTCACCGCGAACAACAAGGTGCTTCGCCGAACTTACATCGAGACAGCGGACCGTGCGCGAGGTCTCGCGTACTATTTGAAAAAGTATGGCTTGAAGAGGGTTGGAATACTGTGCCCGAACACTCCTGCATTCCTCGAATCCATCTTCGGTATCGCTGCCGCTGGTGCAGTCAACGTCGGTAAGAGATCGATGCTCACTCAGCGCCCTGTAAGACGACGTAACGAGCTGACTCCCCGATGCGACAGCTGTCAACTACCGGCTAAAGCCTGAAGACGTGGCTTATATATTCGACCACGCTGAGGCGGATGCCATAATTGTCGATGCAGAGTTTGTACATCTTCTTGACGCCTATAAAAGAACACACCCGGACGTGCCTTTGATCGTCGACACGGATACCGATGCGACTCAGGGAGAGCTGAGCGGTCCGTTCGACAGTGCTGTCTGGGAGGGCTTGCAATATGATATTGAGACGGGAAGCAAGGGCTGGGATGGACTCGAAACCCATGCTGCAGATGAGGAATCCCTCATCGCTCTTGCATACACCAGCGGAACGACTGCAAAGCCAAAGGGTGTCGAGTACGTCCACCGCGGCTGCTACCTGGGAGCTATGGCGAACATAATAGAGGCTGGGTTGAATTATCACAAAGGACGCTGTCGCTATCTGTGGACATTGCCGATGTTTCATGCCATGGGTTAGTTTCCTTTCGAACGCCTGTCTTGATAATGGAAAATGACTAACGAAGCCACCCAGGCTGGACTTTCCCTTGGGCAGTGACGGCGGTCCGGGGCACTCACTACTGCCTGCGTAAGATCGATTACCCGCACATCTGGCGACTCCTGAAAGAAGAGCACGTCACCCATTTCGCTGCCGCACCGACCGTAAATACGCTTCTCTGTGCCGCTAAGGAGGCTGAGCCGCTCCCTGATCCGGTGCGAGTAACAGTGGCAGCCAGCCCGCCTACACCCCATCTCTTCGAGCAGATGACGAGCCTGAACTTACATCCTGTTCACGTCTACGGAATGACTGAGACTTACGGTCCTATAACCAGGGGCTACTACTTGCCCGAATGGGACAATTTACCAACGAAGGAAAAGTACCAGAAGATGGCGAGACAGGGTCACGGATTCGTTACCAGTCTTCCGGTTCGGGTGATCAAGACCGAGGTACCTGACGGTACTATTATCGATGTGGAACGGAATGGAAAGGAAATAGGGGAGATCGTCTTTACTGGCAATATCTGCGCAAGAGGGTATTACAAGGATCCTGCGGCTTCTCGCAAGGTCTTTGCAGGTGGTGTTCTGCATTCAGGAGATCTGGCCGTCTGGCATGCAGATGGAGCCATCCAGATCTTGGACAGAGCAAAAGATATCATCATTAGCGGTAAGGTCTACCAGTTATGTCAACTGGAAACCCTTCTTACTGACTTTGCTCTTAGGAGGAGAGAATATATCATCAGTTGCGCTCGAGTCCATGCTCGTTACGCACCCTGATATCCTGGAAGCAGCCGTCGTAGCAGTCGCCGACGCGCATTGGGGCGAGCGGCCGAAGGCATTCATTACCGTCCAAGCCGGCAAGCAGCTGGAAGGGAAGGACGTGATCGACTGGGCGAAGAACGTCAGCGGGATCAGCAAGTTCATGGTCCCCAGAGAAGTTGAGGTAGTCCCGGAGCTCCCGAAGACGAGCACCGGGAAGGTGAGGAAGAACATTCTAAGGGAATGGGCCAAAGTCGCTGATCGGACACTCGTGAAATGAGTCACCTGCGACGCCCAAGTACCTAAGCCTCGACCTTGTTATTCATAGAACTTTTATAGAGATGGAAGACATCCCGGGTGATTTCATTCATGTGATGCCGGTATATAGAAGATTTTACCAGCAATGATATGACCGTCTACGCTTTGATCAGGTATGGTACCTAGTACGGAAGTATACTTCCCGGCGGCCATATATATATATAGGTAGGTAGGTTCCTAAGAATGGCCAATTGGAACCTATCTGGTATTTGTGAGCAAGAAAGCTTGCTGCATGTATTTTGTTTTCTAAATATGCAGACATGCAAATTCTGCGTTCTATTCCAGTCCGGACAGACGTCCAACTGGACAATTGATGGAGACATGGTCCGTGTATGAAGTACGACATTACCCCGCTAGGGCGACGATCACCCACCTCGAAGTCGAGACACTGAGAGTGGACATGACAGTATTTACCGTAGCAAAACCTGTACTGTAAGATGATAGATGATATATTTAGTCGGGCCCGAGAAGCACGTCTCAACAGAATATGTAGCAGTTGGGATGTTCGTTCGCTCGGGAGCACCAAGACCGGAAGGCAAGATGGCACGAGTGCACGGGACAGCGTCAACCGACCAGCTCACAGCCTTACCAAAGCCCAACAGCAGTAGACTCATTCCTTCCACTCCGACTCCTCATCTCGCTTGGACAAGCGCATCGCGCAACATATATTTGGAGCACTCCATCTCATCCATGCTTATTCCACCTTTTCAACACCTCCCCCGTGGCTGATTGTGAGTCCCGCCGCGAGTCGAACCCGGCCGCCTCATCGCCTCATCCCACCTCCGCCGCCTGACCATCGCTTGCCGCATCCAGCTTTCAGGACGGGCCTTACCGACTCCCATACCCGTCGGCGGGATCCCCTCGATTGTACATATTTTCCGGTGATGGTCTGAGGCTCAGTTTGAGACATCTGGGCTCATTGTTCGAGACGTTTCTCCGCTTCCCGCATCCCTTGGAGCTGTCGAGCTTCCTCCCTTGATCGATCATCCCCCCTTTGTGGAACTTCCATTACGTCGGAAGTGTCTTTCTTCCTATAACGCCAGCGGTTTCAGATCTTCCTACTATTCCTGTCGATTGCACCTGCGTCTTTGATCCTCCACTCCCGGAGACGTTCCGCTGCTCCCTATCTTCTGGAAGGGGCCCGCTCCTTCGACTCTCCTTCAATCTCGCCGACGAACCCGCGCGAGCGCTGTCTATTCCGGATAGGCGACGCTGTATATGGCAGTTTGACGGTTGTGAATACAAAAGTGAAGGCACTTGACCTAGTTCCCAGTCTGTCGTGATGCTCCGCTCACGACCCGCGGCTCGATTTCCGAGCGAGGCCCCCTCCGAGTCGTCTTCTTCGACGTCACCCGAGCGCGCCGCCGACGATGACACGGACTTCTTCATGGCTCAAGCCAACGATTCGCAGTCGTCTGTCGGGGTGGCTACTTTCCGGGATCTCAATGTGAACAACGGCCAGAACGTGGTGATTCCGCCCGTCGGGCGCCTCCCTCCTGAGATACTGATTGCGATATTCTCGAAACTCAGCTCGCCCGCTGACATGCTTAGCTGCATGCTGGTGTGCCAGAGCTGGGCTGCGAATTGTGTTGGAATACTGTGGCATCGGCCTTCGTGCAACAAGTGGGACAATCTGCGGAGCGTGGTGGCATCCGTGGGAAAGGCGGACAGTCTTTTCCCCTACTCCGAGCTAGTTAAGAGACTTAATCTCTCCGCATTGACGGAGAAAGTCAGCGACGGGACCGTTGTCCCCTTTACACAGTGCAAGCGGATCGAACGTTTGACGCTGACGAACTGCTCGAAGCTGACGGACAAGGGGGTTTCGGACCTGGTGGAAGGGAATCGGCATCTACAGGCGCTGGACGTTTCAGAACTGCGATCACTCACGGATCACACACTGTTTACAGTGGCCAAGAACTGCCCACGGCTGCAGGGCCTGAATATCACTGGGTGCGCGAAAGTAACTGACGACTCGCTGATCGTCGTGTCTGAGAGTTGCCGGCAGATTAAGAGGGTAAGCAGTTTGATATTGCAATTTTTACGTGTGCTTTACTAAATTCTAGACAGTTGAAATTGAACGGCGTCATCCAAGTCACGGATAAAGCCGTACTATCTTTTGCCGAGAACTGCCCGGCCATTCTCGAAATCGATCTACACGATTGCAAGTTGATTACGAGCTCTTCGGTAACCTCGCTTCTGTCTACACTTCGGAACCTGCGAGAACTGCGACTTGCGCATTGCGTCGAGATCAATGATTCCGCTTTTCTGGATTTGCCGGAACGCATGATCTTTGATAGCCTGCGCATACTGGACCTCACTGCTTGCGAAAACATCAGAGATGAATCCGTCGAGCGGATAGTCAATTCTGCTCCTCGTCTACGCAATCTCGTTCTTGCAAAATGCAGGAACATCACTGATTGCGCGGTTTTGGCGATTTGCAAGCTCGGCAAGAACCTTCACTATGTCCACCTTGGTCATTGCTCCAATGTCACTGATGCTGCAGTGATCCAACTGGTGAAGTCTTGCAATCGAATCCGATATATCGATCTGGCATGTTGCAACCGCTTAACAGATACCAGTGTTCAGCAGCTTGCAACCTTGCCGAAGCTCCGGAGAATAGGTCTCGTGAAGTGCCAGTCGATCACGGATCGAAGCATTCTGGCCTTGGCACGGCCGAGAGTCTCTCCACACCCTCTGGGAGTGAGCTGTCTCGAGCGAGTTCATCTCAGCTACTGTGTGAATTTGACAATGGAGGTGAGTTAGTCATTTTTGAGACTTTCATGTCTTTTTGAAGAATCGTGTTGACTTTTCCACCTCAGGGGATCCATGCTCTACTCAATCACTGTCCGCGACTCACTCACCTCAGTCTTACTGGAGTTCAAGCGTTCCTCCGAGAAGACCTCACTGCATTCTGCCGTGAAGCTCCACCCGAGTTTACGCAGCAGCAGCGCGAGGTTTTCTGTGTCTTCAGCGGCGAGGGAGTTTCGCGGCTCCGCGATTTTCTGAATCGACATGCTGCCCCTTTCCATGAGGAAACCGAGGCAACCATGTATGATGATGATGAAGAATTAGACGAAGAAGAGGGTCAGGTGACTGGCCTTATGCATGCGACTGTTATTAACGACGAAGAAGATGACGAAATGGGCGATGGAGGCATCGGCATTCCACACCGTCCCCATGGTTGATACCCTATCCTGAAGTCTGTTCGGTTTGCATCTGTTTTATCATTGTGTTTCGCATCTGAATTATCCCGATGATATCGGTTTGTCGTCTTAAAGCAAAATTTTTATCTTCCACGATACGAATTATCATAAATTCGTCTTCGTTGAGTGCGTCGACTGTGTCGGCAAGTACGGAGGTTCAGTTACGTCATTTACCTACGACCGAGACATAATACCATCAAGCAAGATGGATTGAAGACGTTTAGCAGAGGCAGCCGCTTGGCATCCCAGCCAATATCCTGTGAGCGACACAAGACGAACAGAACCCCCGATTGCTGGAATCAGCAAGCGCCTCTCTTCAAGACGAGAAAGCACAAGTCATTGGCATATCTATTTGTACAAATACATCGGGACACAAGTTTTTCAGCTCCTTGTCTAGCCATAACATGTTTGTATCATTTCGATTGTGCGTTGATTATGCGTTGCAGAATATGGTGGCTTAAGGTTTCCCCCGGCGAAGTGAATTGGAAGATTCTCAAGGATCCCAGGAAGATTCGGATAGTGGTCAGGTCGTATCGGTGTCTCTATTGGTTTGGTGACAAACATACTTGAGCGGTTAAATCAAAGGAGCAAAGCTCCAGGGAGGTTTGTCTTTCCCGGACTCGTACTGTTTTAGATGATATCTATTTGTTTTAGCCTTTGTTTCTTTGACCTTATTCTTCCAATCTGTAGCTCGATTCTTCTTCCATATATCACAACGGATTTTAAGATCTGGATTATTTGGAAGTATACAGTAGCTGGTCTTGCGTAGATGACTATTCGTTCAATTATGCAGGCACTTCCCGAGATGAGTAGGCCTGTGTAAATATAAAACCCATTAGGAGCTTTCGCGGGACCAAGCCCATATATTTTGCCCCATGGTATCATGAGATCCCGAAAACCTTGAACAGGACAAACCCGAGTCGGAACCAGATCGTCTGGACATCCTCCCGAGAAAGAGCACCAAGGTACGAGTTCTGGTCGTGACGTTATTCTACATGATTATTACTAATGCCAATTGTTCGGGGAATTCCAACTGCTGTGAGTACATACAAACGGTACCTTCATACCGGCGCAATTGTCAGTTTATAAAGTAATATCTTCCAAGAAATGTACACTGGCCAAATATCTTCGTGCGGAGTAGAACAAGAATCGTCCTCGGCGGCTCAGCCCAGCGGGGCCGAGGCTAACCGGAAGCGTCTGTTTCTCCACCGTGCTCCGTGCTCCCTTACTGCCGGCTGGTTCCGCCTTTTCTGGCAGGCTCGACGATAAGCGACCCCTCGTAACAACTCCTTCTCTCTATGTCTTACGGACCGTCCTCTCGCTCGTCGGTCTTTGCGACGATCGTTGTCGGCAAGACCGTCTCCAATGCCTCCCACCAAGTTGCGGCGGTGTAACCCGCTGGCCTTCACTCCCTGGCCCGTGACGCTTATCACCACCGTCGTCTACTTCGCCCTCCTTGTTCCGCTGATCATCATCCACCACGTCCTCCCTTCGGCCCCGAGCACTGGTCCGGACGGTGTCAATATCACCGAAGCGTGGGCTGACCTCCAGTACCTTACCGGCGGCTTTCATCCCTACAATTCGCATCGGAACGATGACGTCCACGAGTGGTTGTTGAGGAGGATCAACGAGATCGTGGCAGCGAGCGCTTCCAAGGAGGAATATCGAGCTGTCGATGGCGATAAGCCGGATGTTTTTGTCTTCAATGACTTGCAGTCGAACCTCACATTTGCTGGTGGCAGCGTTGCAGGCGCAGAAAGCCTGGGTGTCTATTTTGAGGGAACCAACATCATTGTCTACATTCGGGGTTCGGAGGATGACAAGGCAAACTGGTGGGAAGAATCCGATGGAGAGCCATCCGGAAAGGGAGGCGTGCTCGTCAATTCTCACTACGACAGCGTGTCTACCGGCTTCGGTGCCACGGATGATGGTATCGGAGTGATAACATGCCTTCAGCTGATCAAGTACTTCATGACGCCTGGGCATACGCCACACAAGGGACTGGTTGTGCTCTTCAACAATGGCGAAGAGGACTTCCTCAATGGAGCGCGCGTGTACAGCCAGCATCCGATTTCGAAGTTTCCTCATACGTTTCTGAACCTGGAGGGCGCTGGCGCCGGCGGTCGCGCTACGCTCTTCCGCAGCACTGATACAGAGGTGACGCAGTTCTACCAGAGGTCGCAACACCCGTTCGGCTCTGTGCTGAGTGCCAATGGATTCGAGATGGGGCTTATTCGCAGCCAGACGGATTACATTGTCTTCGAAGGCGGTCTCGGGCTTCGCGGGTTGGATGTTGCGTTCATGGAGCCCAGAGCCAGGTACCACACTGATCAAGACGACACGAGACATACCAGCAAGGATTCTATGTGGCATATGTTGTCGACTGCCATTGCGACTACCGAGGGCCTTGTCTCGGATTCGAGTGACCGCTTCGACGGCAAACCCAAGGGCCTTGGGAAAGTCCCGGCCGGATTCGGTACGCGCGCCGTCTGGTTCGATCTATTTGGGAGTTCATTCGCGGTGTTCCGTGTTCACACCCTCTTCGCGCTTTCAGTAACGGTCCTGATTGTGGGCCCTCTTACCCTCTTCATCACAGGTGTCGCCGTATCCAAGGCAAACAAGATGTACCTGTTCAGCATGTCGACACGGCTAGACGACACTGATGAAAGAGTTTCTCTGTACGGCCTTAGGGGATTCTTCCGGTTTCCACTCCTCTTTGGTATACCTACTGGTATAACAGTCGCGTTGGCTTTCCTATTGACAAAAATAAATCCTATGATTGCTCACAGCAGCCAGTACGCTGTCTGGAGCATGATGATCTCAGCGTGGGTGTTCATGGCATGGTTCGTGTCTCGGGTGGCTGATTTCGCCCGGCCATCGGCTCTCCATAGAGTGTATACTCTGACTTGGATGTTTACCCTGGTGTGGGTCCTGCTGGTCATCGCTACGGTTTATGAGAACAAATTCGGCCTTGCCGGCGGATACTTCATCTTTTTCTATTTCCTAGGAGTATTCCTGGCTACGTGGATCTCATATCTAGAGCTTTTCTCATTGCCCCGGAAAAGCGAGTACGCGATCCAGCTCAGACCTGGGTCAAGAAGGCCAAGCAGCTTCGGCAGCCGTCTGCTTACCCCTACCTTTGACGAAGTTGGGAGTACCGACCATGTCGAGGAAGAGGTGACTGAGTCGACGTCCCTCCTGCGAGGTGGACACCGAACTACATTTGCAAATTACACCAGGGTAGATGGTGAAGAAGTTGCTGACAGCGACACCGTTCGGGAGGAGAAGGATCCCAACGTGTACGGCTATGAGCAAGCATGGAGCGCCAGGATGCCAAAGTGGACGTGGGTGCTACAGCTCATCCTTGTGGCTCCTATCGTCATTATCCTGATAGGCCAACTCGGTCTGTTTCTCACGAGTGCCCTGCATCAAACCTGTCAGGATGGCAGTTCGGCGCTTACTGTCTACCTGCTAATTGCGGCGTTCACGGTTCTCCTCCTGAGTCCAGTTTTGCCGTTTATACATCGGTACACGTATCATATTCCAGTGTTTCTGCTTCTCGTATTCATCGGAACTTTGATATATAACCTTGTTGCGTTCCCGTTTTCTTCTTCAAACCGGTTGAAGCTGTTCTTCATCCAGCAGGTCGATCTCGACACCAGTGTGAATCATGCTTCTCTCACGGGCATCCCGCCATTTGTGAATGACGCAGTCCAGGCTCTCCCCAGCGCCGCTGGCCAGAATGTGACTTGCACCTGGCTGGGACCTCGACTGCAGTGCTCGTGGGACGGCCTCGTTCCTCATGTCACCGGGTCGACGTCCCAGGAGAAACCGACGAGTGACTGGGTGTCGTTCAACGTGACGCACACGGTTGGCAAGAATCAGGCGCGGTTTGAAATATCTGGCAAGAACACGCGTGCCTGCAAATTGCTGTTTGACTCGCCGATCTCGGATTTCAGCGTTGCTGGATCGGCACTGGACGGTCGCTTCCCGCACATCTCCCACGAAGGGAGCCGGGAGATCAGGCTCTGGAGCCGCACCTGGGAGAACACCTGGACAGTCGATGTCCAGTGGCCGAGGAACGGTCTTAGCGGGAAGGTTGTCTGTCTATGGAGCGACAATAACCATCCTGGCGTCATTCCTGCCTTGGACGAGATTCGGCAATATGCGCCGGACTGGGTCGCAGTCTCTAAGCTGTCGGATGGACTGGTTGAAGGGATCCGATCTTTCACGATCTGAAAAAGAATGTTATAATGGGATGTTATGTTACGGAATTTTTTTTTTTGGAAAGGCATCATTATGATGGATGGAATTTTTTATGCTTTGAATGAAATGTTACCGGTACCCGTGTTTATGATATCCTTAGGATCTTCTTGATTCAGTCGGTTATGAGTTCAAACATTGTATGTACAGTATAGTACAGTACAGTACATGTTTTCTGGCGGTTGAATTCCTTTCTTCATCAGTTATGTCTCTAGTTCTTGTGCTGTCGATGTTGTCAACGAATCGGAGAAAATCATGATACCTGCTTGTCCGCCGTCCCCGTGGGGCATGGAAGGGTTCCATCTACCTAAATGCGGAGAAACCTAGCTAAGCTAAGCTTCAGTAACGGAATAACCACGGCCGATGGAGTGGACCAACGCTAACCACTGATGTCTTCAGGTGTCATGGCATGGCATATTAAGGCTAAATGTAACTCAATCGGCTCAATGTGCCGATCTCAGGACATCAAGCGAGATCGCTGGGGTTTGGGGGGCGGGAGAGGGGATCCTAAGCTCGTTCTAGTACATTATTTTTCCTGGCACTCAGGCAGATTCTCCGGATGTGGAGGGGCCGTCTGCCCCACATGATATGAGGCCGTCGTTATATTATGTACAGTTATATTTACCGGGGTTTCTCTAGTCTGGCTGGCTGGATAGATGGATGGAGCAAGTTGATTGTTTTCCTACTGAACGTTTTTGTTTGAACTTCTGTGCTGAATTCATGTCTTGCATATAGTTAATGCATACTGCTGATTAACTCTGGTGACAATATATGAGCGTTGAACAAATAGAGATCCAATCGCAACCAGCTTCCACATCCTTTTGACAAATCCACCACGATGTCACCCCAATGGGGCTTACGACGTCTCGCCTTCTTCCTCACCACCGCCATACTCTCTCAATGCCAACCCGCATCCAGCCTCACCACCATCCATAACCACAACTACAAATACAACCCAGACCTCTACATCGAAACCACCACCGGCCCTGTCTACGGCTTCTACAACGACACCACCGACCGCGCCGTCCGCACTTTCCTCGGCATCCCCTACGCGGAACCGCCCACCGGGGACCGCCGCTTCGCGCCCCCGGTGAACAAGGCTCCCTGGAACAGTGACAGAGTCTTCGAAGCAAAGTCATACAGCGGCCCCTGTCCCGGGGTTTACTCCCTCTCGAATGAATCCATCTGGGAGGTCCTGCCGTATATGCCCTGGAATGTGGGACAGATGACGGAGGATTGTTTGACGGTGAATGTTTGGGCGCCGGGGGAGGGGCATAAAAGTAGGAGTAGTGGGAAGCATGAGAATAAAGGAGGAAAAGGGAAAGGAAAGGGGAAGGGGAAGGCGGCGGTGATGATGTATATCTACGGAGGAGGGTTCAGTCAGGGAGGGACGGCGTTGACGTTCTACGACGGGGCGAATCTGGTGAGGGATAATGAGGATGTGGTTTTTGTTAGTTTTAAGTATGATCCCTCCCCCCTCTCTCATTTCCTTTGATCACTTTTTGGAACTCGGTTGTTAAATGATTCCTTTCCTGCTTGACTTGACTTGAAGCTACCGGACGACAGTCTTCGGATACCCCAATGCGCCGGAGATCGATGTGGATAAGCAGAATGTTGGATTACTGGATCAGGCGAGTGTTGCACCAACGTCCTTACACATACATACATACATACATTTGCCAAATCAAAGGCAGTTAGATACTGACCTTCGAACAGAGACTAGCCGTCGAATGGGTCTACAACAACATCGCCAACTTCGGCGGCGACCCGACCAAGATCATGCTCTTCGGCCAATCCGCGGGGGCTGCGTCGGCGGATATGTATTCGTATGCTGTATGTAAAAACCACCTTTCCTTTCATCCCGGTTGTCCTTGCTTACTTAGGTAAGAACCATTAGATAGGTAGGTAGCTAATTCTCAATCTAAACAGTATCCGACGAACCCCCTCGTCCGCGCCATCGGCCTCGAATCCGGCGTCGCCTCCCTCCTCCCCAACACGGACACGATGTACGAGAACTGGAGCAGACTTGCCGCTGTCTTTGGCTGCAACAGCAGTAGTAGTACTAGCAATTCGACATCTACTCTCGACTGCATGCGCTGCGTCCAATTCAAGGACATCATCGACGAGATCACGAACGATGGGACGTACTCGTTTCTCCCTGTGGCGGATAACGTTACCAAGTTTGCGGATTATGCGGAGCGGGCGAGGAGAGGCAGGGGAATTGCTAGGCTTGTAAGTGCTATTCAGTTCCTTTCTTGTCATCTACGTGTATTAGTACCTAGGTACTTATTCTATCTACGTGGTGGTAACTGAATCTGAATGACCACATATCTAGCCGACATTGATGGGCGGCAACGAGCGCGAGGGCTCCGCGTGGCAGGACCTCGATACCAAAGCGTTCAACGAGGTGACGCAGGAGGCGCTGACGCAGGGCATGTTTAATTGTCCGATTCGGGAGGCTGCGCTGCAAGTCTAACTTTCTATCTATACATTCATTCATATCTATTGGATTCGTTCTAATCTTCTTAAAAACGCATCTACTAATTCGAATGAATGAATCAGACTCCGTCTCAACCAATCCGTCCCGACCTGGCGGTACGTCTACCACGGCAACTTCTCCAACCTGAGCCCGGTCCCGTGGCTGGGGGCGTACCATTCGAGTGAGTACATGGACTATCAACCACTAACAATCAAAAATCACACCTACGTATATACTGATAGTACACTATATACTGATTACATGATGCAGGCGAAGTCCCCATCGTCCTCGGCACCTACAACATGAGCCCGCTTGCCGTCGATGATCCGTCAACGCCCGAGGAGGTGGCGGTTAGTAAGTATATCCAAGGTGCGTATACACCCATACACAAATAGACAAAATAAATAATAACGGGGCTCCAATGTTAACATTGTACTAGGAGCCTGGGTCACATTCGCCAAAGACCCATGGAACGGACTTTCCGGTGGCGAGGGAAAGTATAACTGGCCGCGCTTCGATCCAGATCCAGATAGTTGAGTTCCCTCCACAGCCTTGGCGTAATAACATTAACACATATGCATGCCCAAGGTTCTAGCTAACTGACGTTCTATATTTAACAGAGAAAACGCTGATCAACCTCGCGCTGAACAACTCCGACACGGCGGTCTCCACGTCGGCCGCGGAGTGGGACGGTCATTGTCAGGGTGGGAGGTATGTCCCTTGATTGATTGGTTGGTTGATCGATCAAACTGGTCTTGAAGAAGATAGGGCTACGCGTACGGATGAATGGATGAGCTGGAAGCTATATATATATATTGATCTGTCACTGTCATTTTCTGGGTCGAGTAGTAATGTCGATGGGACATATGGACGAGCTAACTAACTGTCGTACTGTACATACTCGACATACCCTACATATATGTACAAAGAGTACCAAGATATACGATTGAATTTGCATCGCAACTATGATAGGATTGGAAGTCAATGAAATTGGGGGATGGGAAAAACAGACTAGGGCGTGTGCGCGCCGCACCGTTACCACATTTACCTTTATTTTATTTTCAAAACAACAATTTCATCCCAACATGCCATATCATTATTATGCATGTATGCATATATGTATGTATGTACATATGTACATGTACATTCGACGGATCTTATCTCCAAAAAATATATTTATATAATAATACATGATTGCATGTTGTGTACTACCTATATATCCCCCCCCTCTCACATACCATACGTAGCTCATATATACAACTCGGAAATCGAACAGATCGTTGTCCCTAGAAAGGGCACGGCGATTTCAGTGACTGCTCACCGGAACGCCTCGTTCCTGGTCACGGCCAAAAACGCCAACGACCATAGCTGCTGGATGTTCGATTCTAAGACAATATTTGGTCAGCATCTTATTCCATCAGGAAGAAACCCGTTCAATCAGGGAAAAAAAAAGAGTAGTTCTAAGGGAATTTTTACGTACCAGTCGCACCACCCACCCCAGGCGGCGGAGGCAGCGCCCCCAGCGGCGTGACCTGGAACCTGCCGTCCCTGTAGACCCAGGACCAGACCTCGGACGTGAGGATGGCCCTGTTCGCCTCGATGCTGTCCCAGAGGAGGTTGTACGCCTCCTTCACGTTGCCGTGGACGACGGCATCGTTGCAGAATTCCGGGGTAGGTGTTTCAGCTTCGCACCGACCGAGCTGCTGCTCCAAGCCCTTTGCCATCATCGCCAGCTGCCATGACCACACGACGGTGCCGTGGTAGGCGCTGTTGGTGAAGTTGCGGGCGTAGACGGGGTCCGGGCCGTAGGCCGGGTTGGCGACCAGCATGCTGACGTCGGTGAGGAGGCCCGCGGGAAACGTGCGGCGCACGTTGTTGGCGGTCTGGTTGAGGAAGGAGGTCAGCTGGGCTTGGTTGGAGGTCGTGTTGAGGAGGAAGTGCCGGAAGCAGTCGTCCGTGTTCATGACTTCGACTTTGGCGAGGTTGTTGTTGCCGTCCAGCGCGAGGGAGTAGAAGCGGACGTCGGAGTCGATGGTGGAGGCTTGGTTGGGGCCCGGGAAGCTGATGGTTTGGGCGTATGCGGCGACGCGCTGCTTGGCTTCGTCTTTGGGGACGGTGACCTTGATGATGGGTCAGCGGAAGTCTTTCCTTCATTGTCAGGTGAAAAGTGGCAAACCTCGAAGAACTGGAGGGTCTTGTCCTCCCAGACATCCGCATACTTGTCGGCGAGAATGGCCCAGTGAGGACGCTTAGGGAAGAACCCTTCACGCGCCAGAGCAGCAATGGAGCGCAGTGCCGCTGGCACCAATGCCGTGTTGACATCGAACGGGATGCGGCCGCCACCGAGTCCTGGTTGTGTTAGTTCATCAGTTACGTTCCCGCGTTTGTTTGAAAGCAGGTGCCCGAACCGTATGTGCTGTCTCTCCATTGGCCAACAACCTGTCCATCCTCCAGATGGATAAGGTTCTCCTTCGTCTGGTTCCCCTTGGCTGCGAAGGGGGCAGCCAACCGCATGATCCGTTCAGCGTTGATCAGAGCCAGCTGTCCGTAGGTCAGGTTCGAGTTGGCCGGGTTGATGTCTCCAGCGGGGATGCTGCGGAGGCTTAGTTTGCGACCAGGAGACTATCATCAGAAATACATACCTCAAAAAGGCATCAGCCCTCTGACGACCGACTTCATTCTCCAGGAAATACTTCTTCATCAGAACCGGGAGGAAGTAGTCGGAGTCAACCTGTCAAAAAAACTTAACACCTGTTTCCCAGAGCAAAGGGCATGGATTAGGCACTTACCATCTTATAGTCATAGACAGGGCCGGTGCTGGTGATATTCTCCTGCTTGTTCAGATAGGTAGCATAGTCGCTTGAAAAAAAAAAAATTTAGTAAAATAATGCCTTTTCATTTTAGACAAATGGAAAAACCCACCCAATGGTCTCCTCGTGGCACACTCTGCCATCAGTCCTGTTGAGCCGTTCCAAGACGGCACCGATCACAGCCTCCATCGCGCTGCCTTCTCCGTGGCTGAGAACGGGCTCCATCAGGAGCGCCGTGATCATTGAATCGCGCCCAAAGTACGTCAGGAACCTCCAAGCTCCCGCCAGGAGCTTGTTGGAGTACGACAGGAAAGAAAGGGCAGAGGTCTGGACGGGTTCCTGCTGGATCAGGTCCTGAGAAGCCGGGTTCAGCGCCTCGGAAGCCTTCAGCTGCTTCAGCTGGGGGTAGTTAAGGTCCGTCGCGAAGATGTACTCTCCGGCATCGAACTTCAGGGTCCTGCCGTCCACCTTGACGGAGCTGCCATTGCGTGCCACCGGAGTGAAACTCAGCGTCGTCGTGGTGACGTTGTCCAGCCAGAGTCTCTGCAACGAGGCTCCGCCGTTGGCGGCGGTGGTGAACGTGATGGCATCCTGGATCTCAGGGTCCAGAAGACTGGGCCCCTCGGTGAAGTCACGGATGGTCCTGATGCTGCCCAGGATCGGGAGGGTCAGCACGGCCGACGAGTTGAAGCGAAGTACGCCCGTCACTCCGACTCTCGGGTGCTCTGATCCCGAAGGGGGAGCACGGTAGGTGGCCGCGAGCGGGTTTCCGACGGTCGAGTTCACGAGTTCGATGCCCAGGGTGCCGTTGACGCCGTTCTGGGGCTCGAAGTAGGCGCAGACGCCGCTGTTCCCGGCCGGCCATGCCACGATCAGGCGCGGGCTGATGATCTTCAGGTTGCTGTCGGGCAGCGGGCTGGTGACGACGACCTGGGTCGCGACGTTGCAGTCCGAGTAGAAGTAGTTCTCGTAGGGCGGGTCGCTCATGTGCAGCGTCGTCGGGTCCGAGGGACATGCTGGAGCGCTCCCGTTTCCGCTGCTGAGCGAACGAGCTGCCTTCTTCTATCTGGAATCAGCATGCGAGATTCCAACCCCGAGGCAGATCAAGGGGGCTCTCCCTACCAGGTATATCCCATCGTTATACTTCAGATGATTGCCGTTGAGGGCCCCAGGCGCCGTAGCCCCCAGGCCGGGGAGCAGGCCCAAACCGAGCAGGAGCAGATGTCTCATCACGCAGGTTCTTCAGCTGGCACAGACGAACGGGATGACCACGATGTAGACCTCGACGGGGCCATGCTGGGAGATATAAAAACCCCGCGGTGCCTTCTCGATCCCCAGATGCCCCGGAAAACCCCATGACCGATCTCCGTCCGGAGCGGGATGCCGGGATGAATTTCCCTCTCGGGACACACGTGGCGGGGACGTATGGGGTTTTTGCGGAGGACGGCGGACGGCCGTTGGCGGGAAAAGCTAGGCGCGGGGGTTTGTCGGAAATTACTATGGCGGAACGCGTCTTGGCCGGCACGTGTCGTCTTCCAGCGAGGTCCGTAAATAATAATAATAATAGCAGACCCTCGAGGAGCAAGATCGTGGAGGAACGATCGACTTACAGATCTGCAGGGGACAGGATGCTTTAACGTCATATGATATCACAGCTTCGTTCGACTTAAATAGGTATCATAGCCATCTATGTACAGTATAGTGTGCATTATATCATATCTTCCTTCTGACTGTGCAGTTATCTGGGCCTTCCTCAGACCCGTCCAGCCAGGTCCAGACCTTCCAAGTCCAGTCCGTGCTCTCTCCATCAAGCTTTCCAGAACCTCTCCTGGTTCTACTGGGTCAAAAAAGTCGATCCCGTACGGAGAGAGTGTGTGTATGACCCGTGAGGATTCAGCTTCGTTTCAAGGCAGCTCAGTTGTGAAGCGGCCGTGCCATTCGCGCGACGTCTCGGCGCGGGTGGAGAACCCCGACTCGAGACGCACCAAGGAGCCTCTTGACTAATCCTCCAAGTTCCAACCCACGAAAACCGGTTTCCCTCTTCTGAGCCGGGCGTGGTGTGGGACAGACGGGTTGCCTTCAACGGTACCCTCTTTTTGAGAAAAGTGTTGGTTTCCTGAAGCAATGTCGACACAAGCCGGTCGTCACCCTGGAGGATCCAAGCTCGTCGATTTCGACCGGGTGTTTGTCGGTGAACACGCCGGACCGGTCCAGTCTGTCGGTGAGCGTTGGCGTCCGAGAAACACATTATTCGTACGCGTCTCACCGCTCCACGACCCCGAAGCCTCAGAATTACCAGCCTCCCGCGTCGGGCTGGGCTCCGAATGCTCGAAGATGGCGATGGAAACGTCGTCCGGATCCATCCACGGATGGGAAGGATGCCTGACCGACGGAACGGCGTGGGTGACGTCCGAGGTCACTCGTGTTGCATCCACGAAATCGGGGAATTGCGAAGGTCCATTGGCAGACTCGGGCTTCCAGCCGTGCGAGTGGACCAGGTGAACCAGCTTCCCCAGAACAGCAAACTCCAGCTTCAACTTGATGCTGTAGATGGCACCTTTCAGGGTGGTTTCGATGATGTAGAAATCCAGATATTCCACGATGAGGAGCCCCAGATCCATGAGGATGATCAGGAGGTTGATGCTGAGCAGTTGGTACATGATCTTGCGGTTGCCCTTGTCGGGATTCAGCCTCAGCATCTTGACTGTCTCCAGGATGTACAGTCCGGAGATGATGAACTCCTGGATGCAGAATCCGGTCATCTGGATCTTCTCCATGACGTTGTACCCCTGGACAAAGGTTCCGTTGTCCATCATGCTTGCAAAGTTCGATCCATACGTCAGGACCGTGGTCGGTATGTGCAGGCAAATGGCATCGATGATGATCATGTAGAGCACGCGCTGGAGCACCTTTGGATTCCGCAGAACGAGATGGAGGCGTGAATAGAGGACGATGGACTGGCCTGTCACCATCAGGTACCAGCCGAACGTCAGGAGCGTGACGGAGAGCCATACGGCCGACGTGAGGTTGAACAGCTTGAGGAGGAAGCCGAGGGAGTATGGAATCACGCCGATGGAGGCGGAGAGCAGGAGACTCCAGAAGTAGAGACCCTGGTAGCGGCTGAAGGTCACAAAGACGAGGACGACGAGTTCGATGGCATTGTACCAGGCTATGCCGGTGAACGTGGCCATGGTGATCTTGAGGCCCAGGTTGTCTCCAGTATATCCCCCGGTGATGCCATCACCAGGGGCGCTGGTGCCGTTCGTCGCCATGAAGACTCGAGATATTTGTTTCCTACCCAGCGCCCCTCCCGTGGCTATCAAAGATGAGACATGGTAGACGAAGCGCGAGTTACCAGCGAGGGCAGAAGAGGTCCATCATGTCTCGACAGCAGGTGGAAGAGCAGAGATGGTCGAGCATGCAAGACCGGAAGCTAGTAGCTACGGCGACAGCATAAGGCTGGCCGGGGCTTTAAAGGGTGACAGGTTCAAGATGGCAGGGGTTGTGAGCGTACGGTGAGCTCCGTGCTGGGCCGACATGCGGGGGAGCAGGGGTCGCGGTGAGGACGCCAGCACCACCGGCTCAAAGACCTGCGCTCACCTTCCTAAGGATGCCCCAGTGTCGCTGAGGCTCTGCTGTCATCTACACGGCGGTGAAGATCACGGTCTGCTGTTCTCTGCTCTTCAAACGCTCCATGTCGCTGGATGTGGCAGTCCTGAAGTCGAGGTCTCCTCGGACGCCACGCTGCGACAAGAAACCGGTTAGCCTCGTCTTCTCTCCATCTCTCGTCCCGAGCTCACCTGGGCAAGAGAGTCTCAGGTATGACGGCGTAGCAGTCGCTGGGGTTGGCGGTGCCATCCCGTCGAGTCTGTACGTGTTCTCCACGATCGCCCATGCGCGCGAGAGCCCCACCAAGGATGTCACCCCGACACCTGGGTTCGTAGGCGTGAAGTCACGGCTATTCAGTCACCGTACCTTTGGGGATGTAAGCAAATCCCCTGCCAGCCTCGTGGTTGAGCCCTGCCCTGGCCGGGAGCAGGAGCCATCATCCATCCATATCCAAGCGCTGACTCCGGGGTTCGAATCCGGGGTCACCCCATACTCTGGTCGATCAGGCGTTGCAAGCCGGGGAGGCCGTCGCTCGCAGTTACCGCTGTGAGGCATAGCGGGAAGCAGTCTGACATGGATGCTGCAGCGGCTGAGCGCTTATCTAACTCGAGCGCGCTGATCCCCTTGGCTCTCTTTCAGGCTTGCCGCCCTCAGCTGGCTGCTGCGCCCAAAGTCACCGCATGTTCCCCAGGCCAATGATGATGCCATCTGGATGTTGGCTTCGGTGCGACGTCACCTGCGTCCTGTGCGACATGCCGCATTTCGATCTCTCCAGCGCCGTGGAATCTACCAGACTCGGTCCATGACAGGAGGTCCTTCTTCAGACTCGAGTGTATCCAAAAAGGGCTCTGACCCTTAGAACCGCCGTACCACGCGAGCAAAATGCCGCGACGGCGTTGATCGCGTCTCCACCGCGGACATCCAACGAGACGTCCTGATTGTTACGGAGTATTTGTCTTTGGCGCCTCAGATAGAGATGGCAATGATCTTCCCCACGGCACGTTTCGAAAAAGTCAAAACAAAAATCTCCTTTGTGCTAAGAATAACCAACCGTCGTAACATAATGCGGTCATGTCACATCTCGAACAGACCGCCCGTCTGTTCCGTACGTACCCCGCCGGGTCAAGCTCCCCAGTGACACTGACACCATTTCCGGCCCCTCGTACAGTACCGCACGTGAAGGCCAGTGGTTGGGATGGCAACTTTCAGGCCACCCACATGCTCATCTAGTCCTGAGATATCCTTGGTTGCTCAATCTGTATCTTGTTCCTGTCTTGGGAAATCGATTCCAGCGGCGGAGATCAAAGCCAGTCGACTCTATTTGCAGATGCGGAGTCCTATCCATACAATCGGGATCATCTGAAACCCGCCCTGCGCCACAATTTAAAAAAAAATGAAGTATAAAGAGAGAAACAATTGACTGAACAGGAACAAAGATAAACATTAAAGAAAAATTCAAAGCAGTGTAACGAACCTCAGTTTATCATCTTCCAAGTCGTTTTCCTACTACTGCTGACTTTGTCTCGAAACTGCGCACTGATTGATCCATATTTCCCCTTCTCTCAGGCAGGCATCGAGTTTAACTATCGCTCATAACAAATTGAAAAGCAAACTGGATCCAGGTCTGATTGGCTGCCTCAAAGCTTATCTTATGCTTGTCCATTGTCAGATATATTGTCCAAGAAATCTTCATGCTCCTTGGCACGGCAACATCATCTACTACATCCATGACCTGCACGGAGCACAGAATAAAGAGTAAGCTTCTTGGCTGTAACATATCGACCTCTAATCTGACTTTTCTTTTTCTGGTCCTCTGGACAAGGCGCGCGGAAGTGGATATAGATTAGATACACACGGTAGGTATGTAGTGCAGCCCAGAAGAAACACAACATAACTAGCAATAAAGTAAACCTTTGAAGGAAGACCTTGGAACTTCTCTTAAGAAACAGGGTAATACTACCTGCCTAACTTCCTTCCCTCTGAAAGAGAGGCTAAATCCAGCGAGACCACCATGACCGTCCACAAATTCATGATACTCTTCCCACTTTTCTCGCCAACAGTCAAGATAGGTAGGGTTCCCGGTAGGCAGTTTAGGCATGCTACCTCAAATAGGTACTGCATCTACTGCACTAGTACCTATCTAAGATTAACTGTGTGGTGGCGTGTTCAGAAGACCGCACACATATATACATACAAAGAACCCCTCCTGCAGTTCCCTTCCTTTCTTCTGTCTGCATAGATCTGGTCTGGTCTGCTGCAGGGTTTCTCGTTCATATACCCCGAATCCGGGGATGTCGAGCATATACATATATATATCCTTTAAATAAAGGAGCATATGCATGCTATATGCTTTATGCTTTATGCTTCTTTATCGTTGTCAGGTCGAGGAGGCGGTGAAACCTAAATAAATCATTCTCATCTGCAGACATCAAAGGATATAATCAAGAGCTGGAGAAGATTTCTCAGTTAGCCACCACCATCATCATCATCAAAGAGGCGTCTTTACGTACATGCAAATGATGGCTCGACTAGATAGATCAGATCTCCGTTGCATGTAAGATGGAAGTCCCTCAGCTGTGACATACATGGATTAAAAAAGCACATGCGTGTACATGACATTCTTTCCATAACCATAACACCAATCCCCAATTGACCCAAGACCCAAAACCCAAAAGCCTTCAAAAAGAAGAGGGGAACGTCGCAATCAATATAAAATGAAACAGACACTCTCCGACGCAATCCCACCCAACCGCTCCATACAATCATGACGACGCCCCAACCAACCAACCCCCTACTCATTCCTGCTCTCCCTCTCCTCCTTCACATCCCCAACCACACCCCCCGTCGCCAGAACCGCCCGATCCACCTCCCTCCGACACTCCGGCATGGCGCTCCTCATCTCCCGCGCTAACACATCTCTAAAACTCGCAAACGCCTCCGCCTTCCCCTTCAGGTCCTGGTTGCCGCGCTGCACCAGCTCGACGAACTCGCGCGTGTAGATGTCCGGATTGCGCGCGGCGTCGACGTAGTCGATGATCTCGGGGGGCAGTTGGATCGTGGAGACGGGGGGGTCGGAGGGGTCTGTTGTTGTTGGAGGGTGAGGGGGATGGGATGGGTCGAGACGGGTGTGGGAGGAGAGGGAGGAGAGGGCGAGGGTTAGGGATTTTCTATATTTATTTTAAATTCCTGTTAGTTTGGTATGTAAATAGAGGGATATGATGGGGAAGTATGGGAAGTTGTTGTAGGGTCCAGATATATGTTATGGATCCTGGAGCAAGCTGCGGCCGGGGAAACAGAAACAAAAGAACGACGTACATCTTCCGCACCAACTCATGCTGCGTCTCCGGTCCCAGGTACCCATGGACCGCGGACTGGATCTCAAACAGGTGCTGGATCACGTCCTTCAGGTCGTCTACCGCCGCCGCGAACAATGTCGCCTTCAGTCAGTCTTCATTCCACACGCTCCAAACTGCATACTAGTAGTATGGGAACGAAGGGACTCACTATCAACCGTGCTCAGCGTTATCGGCGCCATTTGCGCTGGGAGATAATATTTATTTCCAACTCCTCGTCCGTCGACCGGTTTGGTTGGAGTTACTGGAGGAGTTGATTCTGAAGCTTAGTATGCGGAGTATTCGCGCGGGCGGGAGCTCGCAGCGAAGCTTGAATGGGGCAAGGTCGCGGCCGGGCGGTCAGCGTCTCCGCCATGGCCCGATCTTCGGAATATTTCCGCCTTTAGGTAATCACCTCAGGCGGTCACGAAACTCCGCCAACGACTCGATGCAGTACTCTGCAAGTTTTCTCCAACATTCTTTAGGATCATTACAGGAAAGCGATCAATAGTAATTCATATTATATTTATGGAAGAATCATGGTAGCTGTATATGTCTATGGCAACCAGTGTGCACGGTTAAATGTATGTACCTTACTGCGAACAATACTCGCAACGAATAGCCCTCAAGAAAAACAATAACACCAGCGCTGCTACATCAAAATTTGCTAAACTACACCTCCTTCGTCCTGATACTAGAAATCCTCGGTATCTCGATCTCAGTCTCCACCAGCTCGAGGCCGGAAAGACTCGGATAACGCCTGCTGAAACTGGCCTCCCAGTCCTCGCTCGGGCTGGTAGGCGTGCCTGGAAGTGAGTGGCCATGGCCAGACATAGCTGAGGTCTCAGACTGCCCGCCAGTCCTTAGGTTAGAAGGCTTCGGTGGAGCCGTTGGGCGTTGCTGACCGGTGCGCTGCACAGCAGGAGGCAATGTGCCAGACGCCGTTTGCTGCTTGAGGAGGCCTCCAGGGGCTCCCGGTAGCTCCTTATTATTATTATTCCTTGGCGGTAACTTCGGTCGATCTTCCTCGCCATATCCCGGACCAGTATCGCGCGAAACCACGGAGGCAGTGTACTGCTGCTCCGATCGCGACTCAAACTGCTTTGCCTGCAAAGCAACATTCGAGTCAGTGAACCGGCCATAGCCCGTAGCCGTCTTTGGAGGAGGCTTGTTGTTTTCTTGAAGGAGAGACTGGACCTTGTTTTGAATTGCTGGCGCTTTCGGGATTTCGGGGCCTCGATTGCCCTCTCCTCTCTCTGCTAGACGCCGGCGATACTCTGCCGCAGCATTCGCTACCCGCTTCTCCTCCTGTGACAATCGCCTTCGCTCAAGCTCGCGACGCATCTCCGGTGAAATATCATCCTCATTATCATTGCCACCGCGGCCGTCATCGCTCAGATCAGTCACCTCCGATCCGGTGATAGGCGTCAGGCGTTTATGGGCATCATCGGGGGACGGAGAGCGACTAGACTTATTCTCATGATGGGTATTGTGTTCAAAACGTCGAAATGCGTCCCCAAATCTGCCGGCCAATAGGGTTTTGGTTCCCGATAAGGACAGCGAGGAAAGGCTGGAACGTTTGGTATGTTTGGGGCCACCGCTCATGCGCTTTTCTCGTTTTTTGTTCGTTTCTTCCTCCTTCGCGCGCAGATAATCAATATCTGACGCGATATTGGCCCGATCATAGTCGCGATCCGTGTCAGTACGAGAATGTTGCAATGGTGCCCCGTCTTCGTATTGAACCCTAGACGATTCAAACGACGAGCGCGTGCTTCCTGGGTCTCGAACGTGGTCAACTTTCGATGTCACAAAGACGGATGCAGGACGAGCCTTGGAATTGGCAGATTTAGACCGTGCAACAGGATCGTCGAGATCCAGATTCGACGGCCGCGAAGCTTCCAGTGATGGTCTTGAAGAGACTGGCAAATGCGCGATCTTCTCGGATGATGGTTTCGGCCTCGGTTCATGCTTGAATATTGGCGTTGTCTGCGAAGGGATGCTACCTTGGCCAGTCGGTATCCTCTCGCTCTCCGTGGCCCACGGCTGACTGGACGGCCGGTGTTCATGTCCCGAAGGTGGGAACCTATAGATCGGACGGCTCGAAGAGGACTTTGTTTCCGACGATGCAGGTGGAGGAGATGGCGAGGTCATAGTGCCAGTGGACACCATAGTAGGCTTCTGGGGAACAGGCTGGTAGAGCGGGGGTTGTTGCTGTCGAACAGGTTCTTCATGCAGGCCCGGTGCCTGTGTCTCTTTCTGTTTCCTCTCCGGTGAATCATCCGGCTGTCTGTTCCCTGCTGGTTCCTTGAGTGCCGCGCTTGGAGATGCGCGTTTCGCAAAGGCCTCATCTGCAAGAGCATTGGTGATCCTCTGCGAAAGATCATCGGCGTCAGGCTTCGTCTCCACAACCGTTGGCTCGAAGTCAAATTTGCCCCCTTTTTCATGAAGAATTGAGAATTGATCAAGCGTTGGAAACCGTGAAGAGAGCTCATCTGATTCGACATTCGCTTTACTTCCATCAAGGGCTGCGAATGGATCATTAGAGACACCACGAAAGGGTGAAGGGCTTGGCTTTGCCGAGTTGGGCTGGGAAACAGGCTTCGACGGGCGTCCTCGTCGCATTGGAGCGATTTCTGGAATAATTTGAGTTTCTTGAATTGGGGGCGAAAAAACCGCTCCCACTTTCGGGGGCTCCGTTGGAGACGGAGGAAGTTCCTGGTAACGACGAGCTTCAGACACAGAGCGACCGGCATAAATCTAAGACGTATTATTAGCCTTCTGGTCTGCAGAGTAACATGGTCAGGGTTACTCACATCTCGAATGGGACACTCTTTTCCTCGCATATGACAGGCCTCACGCAGAACCTCATAGATATTAGGGCGCTTCTCCGGATTCTCTCTCAACATCGCACCTAGTAGTAATGGTCAGCAGCAGACAGAACAAGAGTCGAGGCATCTCTGTCCCTACCTATAAGCAACTTCAATCGATCAGAGAATGGCGGGTAAGCTGGATATTTGAAACTCGCGTTGAGGATCGCCATCTGTCCAACTTCCTCAAAGGGTGTCGTATAGTAGCACAGCTTGTATAGCAAGACACCCAGGGCCCAGATGTCGCTCTTTTCGTCGATCGGTTGTTTCCGATACACATCGATCATCTCTGGACTTCTATATTGCAATGTCGTATGCCGCTGGACATCATCCTCGATCAACCTGCCTTCTGCGGCAGATTGCGCCGGAGGCCGTGGAGGAGCGGCGGACCCAAAGTCGCACAGCTTGTAGCTCACGGAGTTCCCAGACAGCGATATTAAGACGTTCTCAACCTTCAGATCCCTGTGTAGCAACGGTGGCTTGAGGTAGTGCATACATGCTACGCCCTCCGCGACGTCGGTGAAGATCTTCAAGATCTCCGGTTCCGTCAACCGGTTCTGCAACCGTGTATTCATGAAGTCGATCAGACCACCACCCGAGCAGAACTCCATCAGCAAGAATACTTCATATCCGCCGCCTTTGAGCTGAGACGCGTGCGAGTCGATGTACTTGACGATGTGCCGGTGTCCCTTCAACTTCTTCATGGTCTCCACCTCCGTCCGCATGTTCGCGAGCGCAGCCTTGTCCGGGACGGCCACCCGCTTCAGCACCGCCGTCTCCGATCCGTCAACAGGGTGCGGGAGTCGGACGACGTAGACGTGGGCGAAGCCACCTTCGGAGAGGTACTTCTCGACGACGACACGGTGGTTGCCTACCTGGACCTTCGTGCCCGGCAAAAAGGTGCCAGCTGGCGCGCCGGAGGGCTGCAACGCAGCCGCCGGATTGTACGGAGGAGCATGACGATGAGGGAGAGCGGCGTGAGGGTGGTTGGGGTGAGCTTGGGGGTTATAGGAAGACATGCTGCAGAGAGCCCTCGAGGGGCCCGTAGACTGGCGGTAGCGGAGGTTATCGTGACTGCATAGATGGAGCAGGAGTCGGAGGATTAGGCTAGAGAGATGAGGACGCAGGGACGAAAGAAAGACGAACGAGCTACTCAGAGGTATCGAGATACGAGGCAGCAAAGGGGGAAGAAAACCAGAGAGGCGGCCGCAGGGGACATCCGCTCGTGATTTGGGATCTCAAATGATCGGGGTTCGTGATACCGCAGCTCGACGTTGCTGCTCCAGTCTGGCCTCTCCCCGGGTCGCTCCTCACCGCCCAATCACCGTGGCCGGCGCGGCTGCGGCTGCGGGCCCGTCAAGCCGACAGCTGTCGCCCCTGGAGGCCTTGACAGTACGCCAGCGTCTCTTCGTCCCTACTCCTCTACGTCGAGCTTCACGATCGCTCGCCAGGTAAGATGTCTGCAATCGCTGGCTCCTCCCACGCGATCGTGCTGACGTGGTGGTCGCTCTTCATCCAACTGACAGACCTACAAAGCCCTGAGACGGTGGCCTTGGCGTGGATCATCCCCGCTTTAATTATGTTGAGCGTCCCGGTGTTTCAAGCTGATCTCTACAGATGTCTGATATCAGGGACACAGAATCATACGGGGCACTCCCGTTGCTCTGCTCTACTTCGGTAGTTGATTTGTTGGAAAAGTCTATGGATTCAGCAGTTGCACGATGTAGCCCTAGCAAATCAGGAGTGACCCATTCACATAGAACTCGATCTACGATTTAGTACTAAATCTACACACGATAGCCGGTACAATGAGTATGAGAAAATAGCAGAAATCATAACCCGTACTTGAACGTGAGCTGCTCGTCACCCCTCTTCAGCAAGGAGGATTCCCTACCCATACCCAACAGCCTCTGTCCTACCCAGTATCTCACCTTCTCGTTCCACCATTTGCCCCCAACAACTGCAAAGGCTGGGACGTCTTCCATCAGGCATTCCTGCTGTCTGTTCCTGTCCAGGTTATCACCTGGCTCCCTCTCGATCTCCGTTTCGGACCATCGGACCAAGGCCCTGGATCGCGCGGCATTGAGCCAAATAATCGCGGTCCTCAATATGGCGAACCCCAAGAAGCTGATCACAACAAAACCCAGAGTGATAGCAAGCGGGACACGGTAGCCGTTCCCACGCCAGCGTGGCGCAAAAATCACTGCCGCCAGAACACCGGCCAGATTTCCCCAACCGTTTATCCCCAGGACGATCGCCCGTTTGCCTGGCTGGGGAATGTTCCCGGAGAGCCAAGCGACGGTGAGGGGACTGGGGACAAAGCTCCCGCTCAGCAGAATGCAGAGGGAGACATACTGAGCAATAGCCATGCGAGGGGATGACGATGAGGAATAAGGCAGAGCAAGTGTTAGGATCAGCCCAATGGCAATAAGACCAAGGCCAGCCAGAATGGGGATGATACGTTTCTGTGACCTGTCGCTCCAATAAGTGAAGGCGTAAAGGGTTACTGCGGCGATAATGAACGGAGGCGCAGTAAGAAGATTACTGTATAGCGGGGACGAGAGGTTCATAGATTCCAGGACGAGGGGAAGGAAAATGGAGAACGCCGTGCTTGGGATGGCGGAGGCTATATTCAGAAGCAGGATAGGGATTGCTAATGGGAGAAAGAGGACTGCGGATAGAACATCAGGCTTTGACAGCCCGGAATCGGAAGTCAGGTTATTCTCGGACCCCAGCTGTTCTTCATTTATCGAATCTCTTCTCGAGAGAAGGCGACGTTTCTGCTCGTCGTCCTCCGAAAACGAGGAGACAGCTTCCGGCGCCGTGCCATTCGCAGTTGTGGGCCTGGAATCAAATGTCTCCTCCAGGCCATCATGGTCAGGACCTGCCCGATCAAGGCGAATGCGGTTCTCAGCCCATTCACGCTCCTTTCTGTTGAGAAACCAGGCAGTCCCAGCGTTTCTGGGTAGCCAGAAAAATCCAGTGACTGCCACAATAATCGTCAGGACTCCTTCGAAAAGGAACAAGATCTGCCACGGTCTCCAAGCCCCTGACAGTCTGTTTGGGATGTCAGCATCGTTACTCGAGGGCAAACTAGAGAACACAATAAATGCCAGCACTCCCCCAATGGCCCCAGCCATTGCATATTGACCATAGAACAGAGCAAGCCGGCGTGCAAATTCATAGCGGGTATAAAACAAAGACAGATAGGACACCGTTGTGGGATAGAATCCAGCTAACCACAAATTAGCATTCTTGCCTCAACAGATAGACGGACACACAGCGAGAAAGGGTATGCCGAAAAGACAAGCTCCTTGCTACAGTACAGCAAAAATATTTCTTCAACAGTTTATTTTATGGAGCCAATTACCAACCTTCAAGAATACCGATCAAGATCCTGAGGGTTATCAACTGCCACTTCTGCGTGATCCACGCATGCAAAACCGTCCCAAGGCCCCACAGAGCCATCACGGACGGCACCCATCTCCCCATACCAAACTTCCGCCCGGCGGCCGCCCCGACGGGCTGCAGAGCCACGAAGAAGGCAAAGAAGCAAGCTACCGCGACGTTGAAGTCCCCGGGCTCGAGGCCGGCGTCACGGGTGAAATGGGCGGTCTCAGCATTTCCGATGTTGGAGCGGTCAAGGCTGTTGAGCAGGAAGAGGAGAGAAAGGAACGGAAGGAGGATATAGTCGAGCTTACGCACGAGGCGCCGCTCAAGATTTCTTCGGTACGTGGAGATCATCCGTTCCGCATGGTCATCGTGGTTGTCAACAATGTCATGATTGTCGACGATCGCCATCCGGGAACTCTCGGATGTCCGTCCAGACATATCACCACCGAGAATCTTCTTTCTCTGCCGCGGGTTAGAGCGAACGAAAGCTTGAAGTGGTAGGTTTAAATTGGCCAGCTTATGGTTCCCGAGGTATTGTTCGTAGGTCCCCCAGAGACCAGGTCAGCGGGAAAGGCGGTCAGCCAGCCCACCTGGCAGAACCGATGGATCTGCGGTTGCCAATAACGGTCTTGCCGCCGTCTATTCAGACCTCCAGCTGGCTGGGCAGTTGACGGCGTCAAGAAACGAGATGCCAACAGTTTCGTGGCTAGCATCTCCGCTTAAACGGGTTCAATCTGCGATGGTCTAGTCGACACTAAGGTGTGTTTGTTTCCTGTGATGTGACCGGACATGCTACTACGAAGCTACCTTAGGTACTTGGTACCTAGTAGTAAGTATATACACTTCTGGCAGAAAATAAACATTGACTACTGCATAGCGTGTCACAACGTCTCTTCCAAATCTCTGGATTCCCAGCCGCCTCGCGAACTAGTCGTGTGTCATGCGGGGACCGCGGGAACGAAGGAACGGGTTGCGGACTGGCAACTCTACCCAGATGTCCCTGATAAACCTCGGGGAGCGGAGTCATGATTGCCATGGAGATGCGCATCTTGGCGGTGGCACACTATTACGGAGTGGCTATCCTGTTACACTTGGTAAACAGCTAATTAAGGGGACAAGATACGTGGCAAAGCAGCCCTGGAGAGCAATTGATGATGGTTGCTAAGATGCGAAAGGTTCGAATACTCCGTAGAGAGTAGTTCGAGTAAACAACGGAGCATGAACACGGGATGCTTCCCCTCCAGGAATCGAAATTCGGTTCCGCAGAACGCCGACCGTAAAAAGCCCGAGGAACGGGGAAGCATAAGCTCAAGCCTCAAGCCTTAAAGACTCGGCGTTCTGGTTCAAATTCGAATTCGATCCTGTTCCAGGTTTCCCAGCCACCGACTGCGACTCTTCCACGAGGCGTTTGCAGCATCATAAAGTCACGGGATTGTAGATATGTCCTCTCATTCGTCTACAGAGATATATACCGCCAGGATGACAAAGGGAAATTGTTTATTTTCCCCCAATCCTCCAGCTTCAGAGCTTCATTGGTCCATTTCAAGTGGCTGGGAAATGCATCCTTTGCTGCCACGTAGTGTGTTGCTCGGCGACACCGTTAGTCTCATCACATCCATGATTTGCTGGGGGCTGTCGCGCATCGCCCATATATGATACAGCCCATGCCGCCAATGCGGAACCGTGAGCTCTCTTGGCTCTTGCAAAAAAGATCCAGTGCAGCACACGCATTAGATACAGTGGGGAAAAGCAAGGCTTAAGCAACTCAGTTACGAACACCGCAGGGTGGCGCGTGCGTTCAGCCTGGAGCCGCTTTTCCTCGCTCTTCTAGCCTATCAGGGCCCACTTCTGGAGATGGAGCCGACGACAGCCTGCGGCTTAGCGTTTGATAAGCAGTCACAAACAGGAAAATCAAAACAAACAAAAGCCAGAAGAAGAGAGCAGAAATTGCAACCATATGGATGATAATGAGCAGCAGCAGCATAACGCTGATAGAATAATGCTGTCCTGGGAAGTAATTTATTAAGCAGAAAGATAGAACTTTTGCTTCAGATCTCCTCCTGACTCTCCTCTCTGAAACGCTGGGCGGCGCAGAGTAGTAAAAGACGAAGCAAGGAGGATATCGCCTAATCTCTTACCGTATAGCAGGCCCCTATCAGATCACTTGTGGGGGATGAACTTCCAGCAGCTCTGGGGCTGTGACTAAGTACAAACTGCCTGTGGAACAAGGGATGTTGTAGGATTGGGCGATGTTGGTTTCTGTGATTGTGACGGGCATGGTGGGCGCCAAAATTTTAGAGTGGGAGGAGAACAGGTAGCTGCAGAGTGAGCCCAGCCCTGGAGAGGTGTCAACACAACCCAATCTTCCGTCCTCCAACCTAAACAAACCATCAAACAGTTGGACTTCAATCCTTCCAAGAAGCCTCCTTTGCAAGCAAGAAAGACAGGTGTTGTCGTAATTGATAGCATCCTTTGTCCATAGACTCTTTCTATCAATTCCTCACAGCGCAGATCGCTGCTGCCTGTGGCTCACGCGCTCGACGACCCCATCCTCCTACTGACGACATCATCAACGACATCATCACATTCCTCACTACCCCGCGGACCCGTGCAGCCCAACAGATTGTTATCAACTGCGGCAATCTTATCATTCTATCCTAATTTGTCAGCGGTATAGTCGGAGCACTGAGGGCAAAGGCCTCAGTGCCAGTCTTATGCTGCTGTGAACATGAACTTGCTACCATTTCCTTCCAGACTCTAGATTCCAAGAAAGCGACAGTATCTATAGAAGATCCGGAAGGGAAGAGATAATCACAGGGACGGCCGAGGCTGCAGGAACACTGTCTGGCTTCAGAAAGCGCAAAGGACGACAGTCTGCCCACCTTCGCAACTTCATCTTCTAGCCATCACCTCTGACTACACATCTGAGACATCGACATCAATGGACTCGGACAGCCCTCCTCCCCCACCCCCGCCCCATGGCGCCAATCCAAAAACAACCGGTGGAGAGTACTATCGAAAAGCGTCAGGCCTCCCACCAGGAAACTATGATATCTTTATCATTCCTCCACACTCGTCTGGATCCGGTTTTATCTACTTGCCATCACTACAATGTCACCGGAACAGTTTCATTGCCGGCTCATTAAGCACGCTCGTGGTGGTCATGGTCTGGTTGACGATCCTACCTGTGTTTACAACTGCACCGGCCAGTGCTGGAACGGGCCTCATCGTTCTTGCGGTTTGCATAGCTATCTCTGGATGGGCATGGGCTCTGTTACAACAAGGAGGTGCTATACCAGGTAGCCCACGAGGTTGGGGACCTGGTGGCTTTGGGACTGGAGGAGGAGCTGCTGAAGGCTCTAGTGGGAATGACCAATCCACAGGTACTGGCGAATATCCCTCGACTGGATCCGATCCGGGTGCCCAGCACACTGGACGGAACTCCGGTGGTCAGTTCCCAGGTGGTGGATCAGCTCCCGGCTCACAGCATTACGGAGGTCAATCTAGTGCTGGTGGCCCGCCGCCAAATGCTAGTGAGGAGGCCAGACGGAGGGAAGAGCAGGAACGAAGACAACAGGAGGAAAAAGAACAGGAAGAGGCAAGAAAGAAAGAAGCAAGGGAGAGAGAAGAGAGGGAGCGAGAAGAAGCAAGACGGCGGGAAGAGCAAGAACGTGAAGAGGCAAGACGAAAGGAGGAAGTCCGGCGAAAGCTGGAAGAGTTCAAGAAGAAGCGAGAAGCGGAAGCGAGGGAAAAAGAAAGGCAACGCGAGAAGGAAGCGATGGAGAAAGAACTAAGAGAGCGCAAAGAGCAGCTTGAGAAAGAAGCAGCCGCTGCCAAAGAGGCCGCAGAAAGAGCGGCAAGGGAGAAGGTTGAAAGGGAAATTGCAGAGGCAAAGGCCAAGGCCGAGAAGGAGGCTGCAGAGAGAGAAGCCGCAATGGTGGAAGCTAGGAAGAAGGAGATGGAGGCGAAATTCGCTTCTGCGAGAGAGGAGGCTCTGAGGAAGTTCGCTGCCCGAGAAGCTGCCAAAGCGGAGGCTGCTGCCAAAGAAGCCGCCGCGAAGGAAGCCGCTGAGAAAGAAGCCGCCGCCAAACAAGCTGCTGCCAGAGAAGCCGAAGCCAGGGAAAAGGCTGCCAGGGAGGCCCTCGCCAAACTACAAGCCGCCAAAGAAGCTGCCGCTAGAGAGGCCGCTGCAAAGGCAGCCCCCAAGACTCCAACTGGTTCTGAAGCGCGGCGGTCGCCTTCTCCAAAGAAGCCTGCGCCTTCAGCTACGGCGACGGAATATGAGGCGTATTCCTTTCTCCCGTTTGAACGGACGCGGCGGCCATACGCTGGCACCTCTTCTTCTTCGATACTCTCAGAGTCTTCATATTCGCCTTCTCAGTCCACTGCTCGGACAACTCCTCCTCCATCCACTCGAGGAGGATATTCCACGAAGGATCCTGACAAGATCGTAATCAAGGGGGTGTATGCCTTCAATAATGCCTTCATGAAAACTCCGATAGCGCAGCTGGTGTCCGGGGAGGGATCCGTCACCGATGGCTTGGTCCTGCGCATAACGACCGAGGGATTGTTCATAGACGATGATGTCAGGGGAGTTGCCCAACGGGAATGGGACGTGAAGGCGTGGACGATGAAACTGGTCGAAGTATGGTGCCCCAAGTTTGGAGCGGCTCCACTCCACGAGAGCCCTTCGAAAACAAATCTTTTCCGTCGAAGCGCGACGCATACCGTTCCTACAAGTGAGGAATCGGATGCGCTTCTTGTGAACCTGCTTAAGGTCTGCAAGAACACGTGCCGCCTGGCTACTGGATCTACTTGCTTCGATCGGAACGACAGTAAAGTCGGTCAAAACGATGAAAACGAAAACGCTGAGGTGCAGAGCCTTCATATCCTTCGCGCTAGCATGCGGGATCAGGAAGGAAAAAAATATGTTTTCGTTCTGGAAGAAACCGAGGGATGGAAAGTCGCCGTCGGGCTACAACGTCTCAGAGGAGGAACCCAAATCAGAGCTTTGGGTGTTACAGGAATGAATCCGATCGAAAGAAAAGCACTACTTGAAAATCTCGAGTACATCTGATGTCAGACAAGGAACGTGATGTGATCTGATGACTGGACGAACATGGTAACAAAGCAGCAACCTTACAAAAGCGAGCTCATGATGGACCCGCACAGAACATCTAGTGAGCCCTAGCATTTAAGGGGCATGTTTTGTCATTGAATCTGCTTAGTTACTTGATTGCAGAATTTTCTATCGCTTGTTTTTACGCCCTCTTTACTTCGCTGTCTCATGTCTTCAGGTACTCTCGCATCAATCATTAGCGATGGAGTTCGGTTGTACATGCAGTCCGATGGGCACTATTCCTCTTTTCTTTCTTTTTTTTTTTTTTTTGAATCACCCCTTGCACGATTGTTATCATACCCATACCCTGACCCATGCGAGGATCCCTTTTGAATTGATCTAATGAATTTCCCCCTTGGCTTTTGAGTTGTCGATATTACGAGTTCTGATAACCTACCTATCTCCTTAATCGTCTGCTTGTTGTATCTTGAACCACCCCCGCTCTGCTCCCCACGACTGTATTGTGACCCACCTTGGGGAGTCGTATGTGTACATAGTTCTCAGCATGTCGCAAATCCAGGGAGTTATTCCACTAGTAAGATGTAAGTGCAAGAAACTTGTCTTGAATTGTGTTGCCTGATGCTTCTCAGGAGACTGATAGTTCGTGTCCGGGCGGAATCGAAGGCGGTCTGACCGCAGCGCCGACCTGCCGCTAACGATGACGTCTATGCCTTCGTACCCCTTCAACCTCAAACCTCTCTGGTAGACACTTCCTCCGTCTGCATCTATCACAGGATAAGTTGGGTTTCCCTTTGCTTTTTTCCCTTTTGCCCCAGCTTCAGATGGTCCTTAGTTTCCTGTGCGCGGGCTCATAACGGGAACGGAGGACCCCACCCCCTCAAAGTTTCAAGGGAGCATGGGGTTGCACGTTGCCACAGCCGAAAGCATATTACATCTTACCTGTAGCTAAGGCAGTTCTACTCCGACTTCTTCTACATTTGGTTGTTTCGTCAGCAGAATTTTGTTGCCTGGATTGTCATTTCCTCTCGTATTACCTGACATCCTGTCGATCTTAAAGAGTTGTTCTCTTCCCCATGCCTTGAGAAGTTAGAGATCGTGTCCCAGGTAGTAGGTACTTATCTGTGTTAGGGCTACCTATCTGCAGATCACTCATCAACAGATACGCTGCGAAAACAATAAACAAACTCCAAGTTTATCACTTCTGAATTGACAATCTCTCTCTCTAACTGATTAGCAAAAAAGAATGTCGCCAAAGGAGAATTTTGACGAGCCTCGCGACCCAAGGACTAGAGATGGTGGACACAGTGATTCTGTCTCCGAAACAGACTCCGGGTCTCAATTACCTCCCCACCAGACCTATACACCTACTTCCTCCTCCTCCAATGATAAGAGTGCCGCCGGCAAGGGCAGTCCTGCGGATGAGGGGGATGATGATTCGCTCGCAGCAGAGACAGAATATGAGAGGGCGCCTCTTCTGTCGGACCCTCCGCCCCAGTACGAAGATGCCTTGAAGCACGACGGTGGAGGTGGTTCCACCAAAGCAGGTGATGTTGCTCCGCTGGAAGTTGCCGACCCGGGGGCTCCTGGGAACTGCAGGAAAGGCAAATGTTGTAGGAGGGGAAGAAAGAGGTTCAGGAAGATATGTCTGCTTGTTCTGCTGAAGATTGTGCTGCTTGTTGGTGCGGCGTTGTGTCTGTCTGCTGCGGTTCATGGAGTGAGTTGATTCCCTGCTTCATCGTTCAAATTGCCAAAGATCAAGCAAGTTATATACCATTATGATTATGATCTGATTGCATATTATGGTCTCCATGTGTCCAAACTGACTAACGTCCATTCCAACCACAGTGGCGCGCCAAACACTACACCTGCACGACCGAATACGAGTACGAATATGAGTACGACCCTTCCTCCCCGCCTCCTAAACGAGACATAGTCCTCGACAGAGGCTCCGACTCCATCTGGGGCCGGTGGCCCCTGTACGACACCCTCTCCCTGACCACCACCTCTGGCAGCATCGCCGTGACCATCGACCCGCAGCCCGCGGACCCCGATGATCCAGACAAACCGGCGCGATTGGTCCTCAAGACCACGTCTGGCAGCATCGCGGTCTCGTTCTCCTCCCCGTATGCGGCGTCCATCCCGGAAAACGAGATGAAGATGGATCTGGCTGAACTTGCTACTGTGTCTGGAGATCAGGACCAGGGTGTTAACAAAAGCAAAGAGAAGAAGCGCAAACACAAAACCAAGCAACACATATGCAAAAACAAGCCCAAAAACAAGCGCACCTACGCCTCCGGATCATCATCATCATCATCCCCCTTCCCACCACCACGCCCCTACGAGATCGAAATCCACACCGAATCCGGCAGCATCTCCGGCCGCTTCCTGTTCTCGACGTACGCGAGCCTCGAGTCCAGAACGGGCTCGATCAGCGCGCTGTTGATCCCGGTGTTTTATCCATCATCATCATCATCATCATCATCATCGAATGTCACGCTCACGACGCGCACAAGCACGGGGAGTCAGTACGTGCGGTTGACGGAGCCGTTTGAAGTTCCCGCTTCTCCTCCTTCTGGAGGACAGAAGAAGGGACACAGCCCCGAATACACCGCTCGATCTTCCCACGTCAGCTCCGGTTCCGGGAGCATGCGGATCGCGTACCCGCGCGTCTGGGCCGGTGAGGTCCATGCCGCGGCGCACGGTGGACAGATCCGTCTCGGTGGGAAGGGGCTGCAGGTTCGTGAGGAAGAGAGCGGCGGGTCTGCGGTTGGGTTCAAGGAGCCTGGTTATGCTCGTGATGGGATCTCGTTTGCTGATATGTGGTGGGGTAGTCGGGGTGATATGAATGTTTCTTTGGTGGCTGAGGGGTCGGGGTCGATTGATTTCTTCGTCCAATGAATAAACAAAATAATGGACTTTTGAAAGGTAGGAAAGACTAGAAGTCTTTCTGAATGTGTAGGAATAGTGCCGTGTACCAAAGGAACTACACGAGTAGGAAGAAGAACTAGTAGGCAGTCAGTCAGTTTTTCTCTGATCGTCCTTTAATAATATTAATATCCTTTCTATATAGTCTAATCTACTTTATCCGCTCTCCTGGACATGAGCAGTCGCCTTCTCCGGGTCCTTCTCACCGTCCAGACTCCCGTTCTGGAAGCCGTCCTCTGAACCGTGACCACCGCCGCGACCTATGACTTCGTCCATGCGGATATACTCCTCCGGTCTGTGCAGTTGGATAGCAGCTACACATTATCACCATCATCAGCACGGACGGATTTCACCGCAAAGGAGAAAGAGAGGAGAGAGGAAAAAAAACCTACTTGTATTCCACGCAACAATAACCCCCGGCCGCGACTCGAAGAAGCGGTCGATATCCTCGAGCGTGCGGTTCGCTGTCTCCGGGTAGAACAGGTACGTGATGGGGATGAAGCTGAAGCAGATGCAGGCCCAGATGATCCAGAAGCGCCAGCCGAGGTTGGCGATTCCGGGAGGGGTGACTTGCACGACCATGTAGTTCTGTCAATGGTTAGACTTTTTAGCTTGCCTATGTACCGTACAGTACATTATCACATATCGGGTGTCTTGTCCCATGGGGGTGGGAGATATGATGGAGGGTGGTGCTACGTACCATTATCCAGTTCGTCGCCATGGCGAGAGAGGCGCCTTTTGTGCGCATTTCTAGGGCGTTGATTTCCGTTGGGTAGAGCCCATGGGGATGTTAGCAGGCCTCTCATTAATTGAACCACATTCTACTCTATGTATGGTAGTGTATTTGCATAGGTAGGTAGGAAGCTTACCAAGGGACACCCAACACTCCCATCCCAAAACTGGCAAAGAACACGAAGAAAAACGAGACCGCCACGATAGCGAGTTTATACGGATCTCCTCTCCCAGTATCTGAGATAGAGAGGGCGATGGCGATCACGATCCAGCAGGTGCAGCAGGCCGCCGCGGAGGACATCATGATCTTGCGTCGTCCGTAGCGTTCGATGACGAAGTATGCCAGGCAGGAGAAGAGCAGGTAGTCGACGCTTCCGGCCGCCGCGAGGATGCGCGAGAGGAGCTCGTTGAAGTTCAGAGCGTTGATGAAGACGTAGGACATGTAGTAACTTGGAACATTCGGTTTAGTCAACTTATTTTTGGCTGACAAGGATGTTATGAACGTACGAAGTGATATTAATTCCCGAGATCTGGTTCATCGCTTGCATCCAAGCACCGAGTACCATTCTTCTGAGAACGCCCGCCGGACCTAGGAAAATGTTAGATTGAGAGATTCATCATCTTCCCTAGTGCAGCAGATTCCGTGGTTGTTCACCTCTTCCCATTAACAGCTGCCACCATGTATAAGTAGTCACGTGCTCGCGATCCAGGATATCCTTGATGATATTGAACTGAGCCTTGACCGAGGGAGAGCTTGCAGTTGCGCCGTTTCCCTCCAACGCTGCGATGACCTCACGCGCTTCGCCATATTTTCCCTTTCGGATCAGTAGACGAGGCGAGTCGGGAAGGAAGGGGCAGAGAAAATAGAGAAGAAGAGTGAAAAATATCTGGAAGGCTAAAGGGAAACGCCAGGCCACGCTGCCTGGGGCAAAGGAGAAACCCAGAGTCAGCCAGTTAGAGATGGAAAATCCGGTAATACAATTCGCCTATCCGATATATTAGGGCAGAGAAAAGCTACTTTGTTTCATGGCGCGTAACCTACCATCTGAATGATCACCAGCTTTCCCCGACTTCTCATCTTGCTCGTCTCAGCCTGCCACACGCCAGCTGTCGCAGTATTCATCCCCGTCCCAAGACCAGCGACGACTCGTCCGACCATCATCTGTGGCACACCATAGGAAGCCGCTTGGATGACTGCCCCAATGGCGATGATCGTGCTTCCAAAGAGGATCTGACGGGGACGCCCGAAGATGTCACCGGTCCAGATGGTGGACATCGCCCCGACAAAACAACCCAAGTTATAGACCGATGTCATTGTCCCCTGCATGTTCGTACTCGGGTGATTCATCGTCCGAAGAAAGTCGTCTCCGATAATGACATTTCCGAAAACGCCCTGAGACGATCCAAGTCAGTTGAATGGGGCCGGGTCAAGCACACTACATCAATTACATAGTGCTATATGAGCGGACCTGATCGTAGCCGTAAAAAATCAGAACTGTAGATGCAGCCACCGAAATCCACACGGTGAGCGCTTCACCGCTGCCGCCCAAGAATTTCCTACCCATGTCGGGATAGTCGAGGAGCGGGTGATCAAGAAAATTGCACAATTGGACGTCACGACAGCAAAGAAATTTCAACAGATCAGCAAAAAATAATGAGCGAGACAAAAATCGGGAAATCCCAGAGGAAAAAAAGTACAGAAAAGCAGCCAGCCGGGGTACACTTTATACATGAGTACGGTGCTACCCCGAACCCGAACAAAGCGCCCCGCGTTCCCCAGATCCCTTTGCTTCATAAGCTCATACCCCGGACGGGGCTCTTCCAGTAGAATTGGATACTCGGTGGGCTTGGTCTTGGGAAAAAGGAAGGGACAGGACAGGAAGACCACGTAATGGAGGGCCTCGCGGGAAGCGTCGCCGGTCATCCCACCGTGCGTTCTGAGCTATAAAGCTCGGATAAGCATGCACCGAGTAACTTCCCGAGTGGGAGCTCCGAGAGACACATCATGAAAGAAGTAAGCCAGATCTCCATATTGTGCTTTTTTGATGGGTCAATAGCCGAGCATCTATCCCTCATTTAACGATCGGGAGGGGGGGGTGTGTAACCAGAAGTCGGAAGATCGCCGAGACTGTTGGCTACTGACGTAGAAGAGCCGGGTTAATCATTGGTTTCAACAGTTCCCAGCCCCAGGTAGCTCGGGCAAAAGGTACATACTGTACATACCGTAAGGGCTTATGAGCAGGGGGAATTAACCTCCCGGGGTCCAGCCAAAGAGGAGAGGTCCAGCGGCCAATTCATCCTCGGAGAAGGAATAGCTAGCTGCAGCAAGAGGCCCCTCTCAAGCTTTTCCAAAAGCGATTCGAGCGATGTCTAGCCTGTCCATAGGTTGTTGCTCGTGTCCTTCAAAAAGGGACAGCTGCACCAGGACAGTAAGACGTATGTAGACTTGACTTGCCAAGCGAGGTTCACCCGTAGGTCTCGAGAAATGATAAGATAACAAAGCCAAACGATTGTGGATATCCCCATGCAACGTGTCTCCATGCTGAGGAGACCAACTGCCCCGCCGAGCGGAGCCATGGAGAAGATGCAGCTTCAGGCATGATGTGGAGAGAGAGCTGGTCCTTTTTGCGGGGGAGACCCAGCCGCGGCCGGGAAGTGGAGACCTGAATGGTGCCCAACTTCCGAGGCCTTCTATGAGCAGGGGATCTCCATTCCAATCTGCTGCTGAACCCAAGCAATTATTCTCGCAGGCAGAGAAAGGAATAAACTGGAAACTAGACGAGCCGCTCCAGCTCTCGCAGACACACGCTAGTCATCCTACAGAAGCTTGTCATATGCCAGAACTACTGCCTGGCAGAGGACCATGCTACATACAATACAGTAGTTTGCCGGGACTTTGATTAGCCAGGATTTCCTGTCCAAGCCGCTCCCTCGCTGCCTTTGCTTTTATTGTGATCCGGACTGACTTCATTTAAGGTCTATTCCCTATTCTAATGTCTAGAATAACTTCAAAACAACCTAACGTGCCAAAGCTGCTAGACGGAGGATCTCGGGTTCCGCAAGTTTTGGCTACCTACTGTATACCAGGAATTGGCTCTGGAACACAGGTACTTTCTTACTTTTGTATGCAAGGTCCTCATATGGCCAGCCGATCTACAGTGTCTGTCCGATACAGTACGAGTTAAATGGCAAGACCATGTTAACATATTGTCAAATTTCACGACTAACTCCCACTACAATCCAGATGTGATCCACGAGAGCAAAGAGCCTGTGTTCCCTTCCCCAAGAAAAAGGAGAAGTAACGAACTGTAACAAAAGCAATGCAAAAAGGTATGTACGCCGCATGATGATTCTCCACTGAAAAAGACAGAAAATTTGGACCTGAAGACGGGTATCTCCCATCGGCTCATCTCGCCTTGCTTCTTTCTTTCCTTCATTTCCCTTCATTCCCATCACCGCTCATATATATATATAGGTATATACTCCCCAAAGAAGCATGCTCATGATGCACAACCTTAATGAAACACATATCCCGTCTCTATCAGCCACGACGGAAATATAGGCAATATAGTGAAAATCTATCGGTCAGTTTGGCAAAGCAAGAGAGAAATGCACCCATGGAACACACAGAGACCAAAGAGTAATGAAGATCGGGGGAGATCCAAGGACAAATCTGAAACGATGACGATGACGAAGAGGGAAAGGAACGGGAGTAGAAGGAAGAATATGTCCTCTTGACGGCGGGAAAAAGGGAAGAGAAGGTGCACAAAAAGACATGGTAGGAATGGAAGATCGCCAGCCTCAATCCCATCATCATCGTCATCATCACCATTATTTGACGTCTCTTCAACCAAAGTTACTTTTTTTACCCTCAAGAAAAGTCTTTGGAGTCCTCCAAAGTCTCTGCAAATCCTCATTTTTTAGTATTAAGGCACTCATCTCTTTGTTTAGAACGGGAATCCGCCGCTAAAGCCGCCGCCTCTGGCGCCTGCGAACGGGTTTCCGCCAGCGTGCGCGAAGCCGCCACCGCCATTCATCATGTTGAAGAGGATGTTGGGGTCGATGTTGACACCGCCCATTCCACCCATACCGCCCATGTTGGTCGTGAAGGTCGGTCCACCACGGCCAAACATATCTGCGGGGTCGATAAGGTCGTCGCCGTTGTCGTAAGACGCGCGTTTCCTGTGTGAAACTGCGTAAGCAATCATATCCCGTAGACAATGCAGCGGGGAAAACATACTGAGGGTCGATCAAGGTCTCGTAGGCCTCTCCAATCTCCTTGAACTTTTCGTCGCCGGCTTCGCCGTCGCGGTTCTTGTCCGGGTGGTACTGGATGGCCAGTCGGCGGTAAGCCTTCTTGATCTCCTGCTCCGACGCGTCCTTCGACACCCCAAGAATCTTATAGTAGTCTTTCCGCTTGCTCTTCTTGAGCTCAAACTCGGCGTTACGGATGTCATCCTGGATACCCTTCTCGCCGGGGTTGCTCTCAGCAACGGCCTTGTAGTCCCGTAGAGCCTCCTCCCAGTTGCCTGCAGCACCATAAGCCTTGGCACGGATCTTCTGTGCCTTCACGTATGACGGGTCGAGTCGCAGTGCCTCCGTGCAGTCGTTGATAGCTGCATCGTAATCTTTCAGGTTGAGATGGGCCTGCGCGCGGTTCTGCAGGATCTTGGAGTTCGTATCTTTGTTGTTCGGATCGATCTCCAGACCCTTGGTGTACAGCTCGATGGCTTTGTGGTAGTCCTTTGCCTTGAAGGCGGCATTTCCTTCGTCCTTGGCGCGGGTGAGCTTCTGCATCATGCGTAGAAGCTTGATGGCCTGACTCGAATCTGGGTCACAGTTGAGACACATCCTCAGGTGCTTCATTGCCTGGTCATTGTCACCCTGGCCGTAGAACGCCTTCGCTCTGAGCAGGAGAGCATCGGGATCCTGGCTGTTCTCTCGCAGCAGCGATATGGCAATGTCCTGTACCTTCCCGAAGGCGTTGTCGTTGCCCATTTTCAGGTGCGCCTCACCGGTCAACAGGGTCCATTTCCGCGGCTGCTTCACGCCAGCTCCCAGCATCTGTCGAGCCTGATCCAGGCAGTATAGTGCCATAGATCCACCCTTATCTTCATTCAGGATCTCTTCAGCCTGTTTGATGAAGCGCAGCATCTTCTCAGCAGGGGCTCTGTCCGTCGCCGACGCCGGAGGCTGAACTCTCGAGAGCACTTCCAGGGCCTCAGACGGCCGTCCCAAGTTCGTCAATATCCGGGCCATTCGGTGCATGATCTTGGGGTTCGCTGGGTCGAGCTCGTGCGCACGCTGGGCATCTTCCAGAGCTTCCAGGTACCGGTGTGCGGAGAGATAAGCGGCAGCGCGGTTGGAGAGGTATGCAGACGAGTTGGGGTTGATCTCGAGAGCTGCGCAGAACGGAGCAGAGTTAACATCTCATCGTCATCGTTTCCCGAAAAGAAAGCAGCTGAACAAACCTTTGTTGTATTCCTGGATGGCCCGGTTGTAATCACCCGCCTTGAAGAATTTGTTCCCCGCCAACTTGAACGACTCGCCGTCTGTCACCGACGGGCTCGACCGGTGGGGAGGAGGAGTCGGGCTCCTCTCACTGTTTCCATGACTGGCACCATTATGCGTGGGCACCGGCTTCTGCTGCTGCGAGGCAGGAGGCACAGGCACGTGAGGCGAGGACGGGGACTCCTGGTCGATGTCCATGGAGCTATCTCGGGCGGCGGCCATGACGGTGAGGCGACGACGCAGCTCGTCCGGAGGAAGATTCAGGGGATGTGAATCGGGGTCGTGGGAGTAGCGAGAGGAGCTGGAGAAACGGTGGTGGTGTCTGGCGGTGGTGGTGTGAGAACGGCTGGGCTGCTGCTCGAGGTCGCGGCGGGTGCGATGGGATTTGGTGGGTGATTTGCGCGGCGGCGCGGTGGACGTGGATGGGTTTTTGGGCGAACCGTTGGGCGGCGAACGTGGATCAGGAACGTCGCGAACAGAGATGCTGCGAAGAGGTGGACGTTCAGAGCTCCCTCGGCGCTCCTTGTCGTCCTTGACCCTGTCCTTGTGCTTGTCCTTGTCCTTGTTCTTGTCGGGGGATTTGGAAAAGATGTGACTGAGAACCATCAGGCCTGCGGGTGCGGGATCGAACTACGACGAAAGCGGTAGAAGCTCTGGCTGGCAGCAAGAGCCAGCGGGCGTAAAGGCGGCGACAACGACAACACAGATACCACGCACTGGACGGATCTGAACGCTCTTTTTCAGCAGGACAGGTGCACGGCCATGGCAGAGATGAAAACGTCGTGTTTCTGTGGTGGTGGATCAGCAACGGCAGAGGGAGAGATGGCTTGGGGAGACTCAAGACTCTTCCCGGAGCGCGCCTGGCGTCCTTTAGTGAGCAACAGCCGAACCCTGAGGGTCCGGCAGCTTCTGGTAATGATCATATGTTGGCCTGTGTGTTAGCGTGCTGCCTGTTTTCCTGGTGGAATCACATCGATTCTAATCGCATCACGGTGATCACATCTCTGCCGCGGCGGTGGGAAAAAAAGAGGCAGGGTGCGAACATCCTCCGCGCACGACTGGCTCTCCAGCCTCCCAGCCTCCTTCAGATGTCTATACACAGCCCACTACCTCCTCTAGCGCGACTCCCTACACCTGGGAAGCATCAAAAAGATGGTCCAATGACTGGTGGAGACACGGCTGACTTACGCGCCTGAGGGGCGCGTTCTTTTTTCTCTTGGTTTTTTTTTGCTTTTTTTCACTCCTCACCTCTCGAGTCCTCTGTTTGTTTATTTCCCTTCCTGGGAAGAATAACGCTGACTCCGTGAAGGCAGACTCAATTGCGGCAAATTACGCTTAATGCTCCTAAGGAGTCCCCCAAGGATGACATCAGGTGTCCATAGGATGTCCATAGGATATCCCTAGTTTAGCAGGCACCTTCGATTCAACAGATATTCCTCCTACTGTCAGTGCTAAACTTTTACTAGAGCAATACGCGACGCGACGTATGCAAAGCTGCAGATCAAGCCATCTGAACCCACCTTGGATATTTCCTTTTTGGTACCATCGTTCGATCTCTGGGAATTTCTTATGTAACAAGCGTGGCAAGGACCCATACTCATCAACGAACCCCCGATGTTGACGAGGATCTGGCCTCGTCCCAACGTTCCCAAACGCCTTATCCCGTAGCTCTTCTCTCGCAATGGCGCCAAGTCCATCTTCACCGCCATCCCCACCCAAGAAATCCCGTGCATGCCAAGGGAGACAGACTATTAATAGAAGTTGCAAAGAGAGAGAACAAGAATGTCCTGACAATCATTACAGGAAAAGAATATAGAACGTATAGTATGAGTAAGAATAGAACTGCCAGGTATCCCACTGTCATGTCCCTTTAGTCAATGAGTGAGTAATCGCAAGAACACGTCGTATGTGATGCATGAACCTGTATCATCGCAACTTCCATATTCTTCCTTTCGTGTCCAAAAAGAACGGCCCATTAGACCTGACTCGCATCAGGGCTACCATGCCATACATTCAATCGCTGCTCCGTCACTAGATCATGGAGGAAATGGTATGCAGAGGCGAAACCGTCTTTACACCAGAGAGCGCGCTGTCAGCAAGGATGTCCGCGGCTCGGGCCGGAGTCATAGATTCAACCTTAACTGAGGAAGAAGAAGAAGATGGTGGTGGTGTCAACTTGGAACTGGAGTTCGCAGTTGAAGGGCGGCAACAGCTGCTAGTTTCACGTCGCCGTTTCGGGGTGTCTTTGGTTTTCTGATGGGTATGACACTACACTGCATGTCAGCGGGGACCCTTCGAATGTCTTGCAGATCTGGTAACATGGCTACTGGAAGGCGGAACAAACCTTATATGCATGCCGGAACCATGTGGTGCCTTTCTTCTTGCTGCTAACAAGCGCAATCCATTCCCCGCAGCTTCCACACAGACCCTCCCAGACATCCGCGTTGCCCTCCATTCTCCGCGTCTCTCTGGGTCCTTCAAACGCTTGTCCAGTTGCTGCGCTGACACCATGCGTGAAGCTCTTATCATACCAATATGCGGAGTTCTTGAGAACTAGCCACCGCCCCGGCTTGCAGATGCCACACCAACCTTCACGCTTATTTCCGTGTCCACGAACCCACCTAGGTGTGTACAGGTCGTTGTCAAACCGAAGCTCCTGCTCGTGGGGAACCAATTCTGGGTCTTCAGGGTTCATGTCTTCTGCTGGCGGAGCAAGCTGCTCTTCCCGGAGAGGGCCCAGCAGATCCGGAGGATCTGACAGATTAGTGTAGTGGTCAAGGCCGTATCCGTGAAGATCTACACTGCTATGTAGCGTTCGGAAAGCTCCTTGAGAAAGCAGCCTGAGCGAACTGGGAAGGTTGCTGTTATTATCAGAATTCGATGGTAGCAAAAATGGCCGCCTATGAAAGCGAGGAGTAGAGCCGAAGATTGGTGCATTCGCAGGGTTTGAGGAAGGAAGGACACTGCTAGACAAGATAGGGGGTGCAGAAAAGTGGGAGGCATTCGCCGTCCGTTGGAAGCTCTCCGTGCTGTGATATAAACATGGTGAGGTACGGAGAGCAGGTGACGGCCCATAGGAACCCGTCGACCATCTCTTCCGTGCACCGTCCAGTGTGTAAGGAGCTGTACGCGCGCTAGGGCGTGGAGAGGGGGAAGCTTTTGATCGACTGCCGGCTCTTCCCATCTCACGGTGAGCACATCTCGGCGAAGGAACGGGGGAAAGATGAGTGGAAGAAACGGTGAGCGAACTTCTCGGTGTGTAGTCAGACGGATAAGAGAAAGTCTCAGAATATGTAGACATATCAGTGATGTCAACGGAGGGGGTGCCGGTGCTGGACAGAAAAAACGAAGATCCTGACATGCGTCGGAAGGAACCAGTGTCCAGTGTGAGTAGCTCCTGATCAGACTCAAGAGGGCGTTTCCTCGTGTTCGTAACCGGAGGGCCCTCTTCCGCAGGCACGAGGCCATTGTGGAAGATACCCAAGTCGGCTTCTAGATTCGAGAGATCCAGAGCATCGTCAGCTACTTTCTGGTCGTTCATAGCTATGAGGTCGTCAGTGACTAGCTCAAATTGTTCGCACCCAGCAGCACATACACCCGTAAAGAGAACTGAGAAGCGAGATGTCGTTTACGCTTCCAATGTCAGCTGGCGGCGGGTGATATTGAGGCAGATGAGCGCCGTAGGTGTTCCATGATGCTGGCCTAGGATAGCTCGTTGGGTATGTCGAATAATACAATTGCTCTGGGACTGCTTTGGGCTGACCAGCAGCCAAAAGGTTTTGTGGTTTAAGACTGGGTGGCCATATCTTGATGCCCAAAGCCTTCATCCCAGCTGCTGTCGTCATGGTCTCTGTTATTACTCCAGTCGTTGCGCTGGAGTTTCCCTGGGAACCTGTCTTTGGATCGGTCCTCTGACAGTCGAACGACATTCCCATCGACGGTGACCATTGTCCCCTATGGTAATTATATCAGTCTCGTTCATCAATTGACGCAATTCACAGGTATTGTCAAACACGACTGCGAATTCAGATTTTTCGCCCATACCGCCGCATAGTACTGCTGGGATCCATCCAGTCCAACGAAAGATACAATAAGCACAACAAAGGTTCTCTGCAGGAACAGGTCATCAGTTCTGAGATTGTCGTTGATTTGTTTGGGAGCTGTAAAACCAACAACGCCTGCCATAAGATTGACATACCAAACACTCGCAGTAAATCGACTGTTTTTCACAAAAGAACGTCGTGCTGCACAATCAAAGGAGTCAACCCGTCGCAAGAATAGATATATTAATAAGGACTGAGAGTATATGCAGCGAACGGAAGCAGCGCACTGTAGTCAAAAGAACAATTTCTGATGCTCTCTTGCTACCGCTACCAGTAGGGTGTCGAATAAAGGAGCCAGCTCCAAAAAGTTGATAACCCGAAAGAATTAGAATAAAAAAAATAAACAATAGTGTTGTTAAATGAATGACAGTGACAGAATATGGTATAAACAGAAGACAAAAACATCAGCAAAAATGGTAGCTGATGGGACAAGGAAGGCGAGAATACGGTATATAGTCAGCGCGGCGGTTACAGAGTGGCCCACGGCAATGGCCCAAAGAGGAGACCTGACAACAGGACATGCCGACACTGGCAACGCAGAGCCTTTCTCTGAGGCATCTGGTCGCCAAGCTCGGAAATCGGGACCTCGAGAGAAGGTTAGCACCGTGGCCTGGCCTGTCCAACGCCTCGCCAAAACGCTCCGACAGGGGTCTGAGGCTAGAGTCGTGCCTTCAGGGTTTGACGTCTGGCTATCTTGGAGACAAGTGTATCACGCCAACAGAAGCTACCAATCTGGGTTCAGACTGTTTTCGAGGTACAAGCGCAGCTGGAGCGTGAGAGCAGGTTCACCAACAAGCGGTGTGTGCATCGTACGCGATGGTTGGAAAGATGCTGGATGATAGGGGGGACTGGTTCCCTCGAGTTAGCAGGAGATATGCATGCTTGGACGTGAGTTCGGCGTTTCTATATGTCAGTCTAGCCGCCCGCCGGCAAGCAGCCCTAGGTCGACCATCCGAGCGTACAACACCACCTCGACATCCTCGATTCTAGCGACATAGCGGGGCAGACAGCAGCGAGAGCAGAGGTGCGCAGGTCAGCCGTTTCATCTGGAAACAAGCATCAGACTGCCAAGAAATCCTGAGACGAAAAGGGAACAACGTCAACTCCGCCCTCCGTCTCCGCCACCGGCGAGTCAACTCCGTAGTTGGAGGCGACATCTCGACTGAATCCCACCTGTTCGTCCCCTCTCTGCGGCGCCCTTTGTGTTTTGCCCCTGATCTCGTCTCGATCTTCCAAATTTCGCACTCCCAACCGACAACCGACGAGCCGACAACACATCAGATGCACAGACATGAGAGGATGGGCGGAGGATAGAATTAGGGCTTGAACCCGACTCCCCGAAGAGACACTAACACTGCACGTTGTAGCTAACTATCCCTCCGGCGTCTAAACTACTCCATACACTGGTTACCAAATCAGGATGCCGGCCTGCAAACGGACTGGTCCAAACATCCCCCAACACCGCGAACCGGACGAGGTTCAGTTTGTTGTCGTGACTAGAGCCGCTACTAGGACATGTCCAAGCGCTCAGGTCAAGGCGCTACAGACCACACAACCAATGTTAAGCGAAGACCTTCTACTGAAACCCCCTTGGTTAGAGACCCGCTGACTTGGCATGGAAGTTGGGGAGCCCATAGAATTGTCCATATCATCCAACTGGATGGGAACATACTGAAGTCATCTGTGAAGCGTCCAGACCTGTCTCAACGCGCACAAGAATACCGGATCGAGTCGCTTCAAAGTGCGACGAAACTCTAGAAAGCGACCGGAGGAAAATAGCGGATTGACAAGACTAAGAAAATGAAAAGAAAGCCAAGTGCATTTCGTGGGATTCTTTCGAGATACGACTTTTTTCTGCCCTATGTTTATCTTGATCAGGTTTTCCTTGCAAAAATCGGCAAAGATAAGATCATCAGGCCTTCAATGTCACTAATAACAAGGCATCCCCATATCCTGTCATAAAGCTTCTAGAAGCGCCTTATATCCGACCATGCTGGTCCGATCTGCCACCCACGCCATCCGATGAATCCATAACCATACGCATCTGAAGCGCCGCCATCTCTTATCTGCGGGCTCACCAAGAACCAGGAACCAATCAGATGCTACTCATACCAACATTTGTTCCAAATACTCCGTACTTGTATGGAGTAGATGTCCACTGCTTGCGCTAGATGCATCAAAGGATCGAAACCCCGGTACGTTCGACGGCCTTCATCCTTCCAACCAGCGTCGACTTTTCGGACAGCCCTACACAAAACCCAAACGCTAGTCCGGAATCATGATAGGCCAGATCGTTTGACATTCATATCCGCACGATATCTCTCTTCTATCCATGTTGAGTATAGCCATATTTCTAGAGAGCCTCCAATAGTACACGCTGTTGATCTTGTAAAGACATTGCCTCTTGTAAGATAATATATTATAATTATGGTAATGACATACATTGCAGAGCCCAAACTAAGTTGACTAGCGAGTGCACAAAATCTCTCAATATATCAAAAATGCAGTTCAACAGGATTTCACGAGACTGTGGAGAAATAGGGCGAATTCGAATCCGAATTTGCTGCTTTTTTTTCGAAGAGGAAATCAAAACATAGCTATTGCTCTGGAGCACTCAGAAAAGGAGACTATTTAGTGGAAATATTAAAACCAAGAAAAAAATCCCCAGAACGCTCTATATTCCTTGAAGAATGTATGTACAATTGCACACGAATGAAAAAAAGGCTTTTAGTACAGTATACAAATTTCTTTCCCACTCGCGATATAAAGCTGATACCTTCAACAAGCTTCCTCAATAATAGAAATTGTCATTTCCACATTTCTCAAGAGGGCAAAATGGCTCTCTTCCTATAAGTAGGTAGATAGAAGAGAGCCCCAAGGCTCATCCCATCCCATCCTGTAACCCCTTCTCGGTTAACTGGAGTCCTCGGTCCGGACTGGCTTCTTAATTTTAAATTCAAGGACCGTCCTGTTCTTACCCCTCACACCCCCAGTAGCAACGTAGAAGCTGGTCGGGTGGCAGTATTATCGTCATGGAAGGACTTGGTTCTTTGTCCTCACGAAGCTGTACGTTCCTGCTGCAGGAACTCATTCCCCCGAACCTGCTAATCTCCCCACCCGTCGCGCAACAGCTGACCACCGTGACTCGTGAGCCAATCGAGGCGTGTTCCGGACATTGAACCCAAGGCTCTCGTAAGGTGGTGGTAGATCGTCAGGGTCAAAACGCTCCTCCGTATATGATCGGTCATGGATGTTAATGGGAGGATAAGAAGAGGCCTGCGGCGGTTCCCGCGGCGGCGAAGATCTCCAATATTCTTCGCGGGTGTATGATGATGATAATGATGGTGATCGTGATCGTGAAGCATTCCGTGGGTGCGGATTCGGTGGTACATCGGATGAATCGGTCATCACCCATACTTGTTGGTCTTCGAGCCAGACGAGTCGGTCGCTGGATGTCGTCCTTTGAGTCCCTGGTGACTGAGCACGATGGCCAGAGTACTGTATATTGTTGGAAGTGCGAGAAGAAGCCTCAGTCAGGTTTGAGTAGCTCCGTGCATGGGACGGTCTATTGCTGGCACTATGCTCATGGAGAAAAGAAATCGGCATTCCAGCACTTCGGGGACGACGACGTTCAACAGCGAGCTCTTCGCCGTTGTCGCTCCTACTGCACCCTGGCCAGCTGCTTTTTATTATTATTCCAGGAGAACGTCGTGGTCCGTGACCTCCTACACCTCCTGTGCGCTGCTGCTGCTGCTTCCCATTTTGATATTGATATTGATATCTGCTGCGTGAAGAAGACGGCGACGGGGCCTCAGTCGATTTGGGCTGAGATAGTTCAGCACGAGAAGAAGAAAAAGAAGAAGCCGGATTGGAGTCGACGGAGCGGTCGTTCCAGCATGATATACTAATGCGAGGACGTGGCATGTCCTTCGAGTATTGGGAGATGGAGAACCGTGTATCGTTCACCGGAGGGCCTTCAAAAGACGAGAGATCCATGATGACTGGACAGCAGGATGCGGTCTGGATCATGATAAAGGAGATAGATGTATAGAGCGAAGAGACAAATCCTAGGAGTCCTCGTCCAAGAGGCGTATACGAAGTTAAGTGCTTTGCAAGAAAGAGCTTTATATAGTATGTTGCTAGGTCAAGAGGTACTAAGGACACATAGATACGACGAAACTCGAGAAATAAGAAGCACAAGAAGGACATTAGAAAATCCTCCTTCCATAGACGGCGTCACCGAAGTAAAAGCGAAAAAAGGAACGTTGCCCCCAGGATCAGGTTCAACAACTGCAACCGCGCTTGGGCAGTCTTACGACAATAATGGCAGAGGCGGTGCGGGTGCGGTGCGGTTGCGTCTGCAGCACATACAGACAAGGCAGGGAAACACAAAAAGATGCGCACACCCTTCTTCGCCTCCTACCAACACAGAAATCCCCCGAATCCGGATCGGATCGAACCCCAAATAGGGGAAAAGCTAGCCATGCCAGGTGTCATGATGACTTCAATGGGAAGCATAGACATTTAGTAGGATTCTAGACGCAGCGGAAACCCGCGCGATCTGTTGTTCAGTTTCCGTTCAAGGCGGAGTCGGATGGGGCTGCTATACAAGGAGAGAGAGAGAAAGAGCTGCACACAAACTCCGTGCCGCGGCGCAGTCTTTAGTGCAGATGGCCACATGGACAAACATCGTAGGCTGTGAACGTGGAAGGGGAAAATAGGCGACCAGCACTAAAGGATCGAGCCTCTAGTCCATAGGGTATGTGCCAAGCTTACAATGTACATTTGTTAGAATAGTGTGTTGGCTGGTTGTACGTCAATTGATATCTGTTCTTGGTGCAGGCGCAGGCGGCCCAACATGGCAGGCGAATCGCCCATCCACCCGACCGTCGAAGCCCGCCTGCGGTTCGGCAGAGGAGGCGGAGCGCGCTTTGTTGGTGGACAATGGGCGTTGAAAGCTGGTTCGAGTAAAGAGGCGATGCGTGGGCTCTGCAGTGCCAATCTGCAAAACCTTCAAGGATCATCATACTCTTATTTGACCTTGTGCCTCCCGGACATATATACATTTTCGTTCAAGGGCGATAAAAAAAGCCATGTCATTTTTTTAGGGGGGCAAAAATTATGCAACAGGACAATGTTTCTACCTACTACTTAGGTAAGTAGTAGCTAACTAATGTTGCACAGAGCTGTCATCCAGGTTCAAGGGTCCATTGTTCCATCTCACCTTGTCAGACTCTTCTCCCGAATCCGTGAGGGCAAATGCGTGCGAAACATTTCGTATACACGGGGAGTAGTCTGTACATCGTATTTGTTTCTGATCGACAGTGGGGATGATCTATTTTCAGGGCTGCCAAGAACCACATTCTCCCAAGATCTCCGCGCGAGATCATCCCGCCGGCCTCGGATTCGTATCTTTGTATTTGATTATTGTCACATGGAAACTCGTCTTTTTTTAACAAACTTTCTAATTTACGAGGGTTCTCCGCAAAAACGGAAATTCCCAACATGACAAGGTCGCTGTATGAAAAACCAAGGCTGTGATACAGGACCCATGGATCAAATGGGGTGGTGTCTCCATATGATGATGGGGCTGTGCCATTGGCACCCACGAATCCGCGATCCTACCTAACTGTTACGGCACGGCAGGCTGTGCTTTAGGCTTTTAAGTTTCTAATTAACGTGAGATAACTCAAAGGGGCAGTCCTGCACGCGGAACGTTCTCTCCCTCCGACTTCCGTTGATTATTAGCATAATATAATGCCCTTTGTGAGGTTACCATCCTTCGGACACCCCGGCTGCTTCTTACCGACTGACCCGCCTTAATGAAGGATCCCGATCCATGGCTCCTTTGGGGGCTGTGTTTTTTTTTCTCCAATCGATGATCCCCTCCCAATTTAGAAGTGGCTTTCCGAGATCCTTTCAAGTTTCAAGAAACGGAGTGCGGAGTACTCCGGGCATAAAGAAGTATGTTCGTGCAAAACCTTCGAATTCATGTAAATCGGGCTCCTTCCCCACGAGTCTTCAAGCCATAAGACCTCAACGGACGGGAACAGAGAAACGATAATAAAGCTGCCTTTGAGCGTTCCGACTGAAAGACAGTGTATAAATATACTCTGGGCACAGGCACACAAGCATTTTCCTTGTTCTGTCTTCCCTTTCTCTCTTAGAAGCTTCTATATGGAGAAATCCCGAACGTCGATTGCCTTGACTAAGCGCCAAACCCACTTTGCTCCACCTGCTGCCGAACAGCGTAGTATCAGTTGACAGCAAACTGAGATCCGAGATCGCATGTACACCGAAAGAAATAGTATTAATTATTAACCAATCCGGGGCATAAAGATCCCTTCATATATCTAAAAAGACATGAGACGATGACCGAAAGCAGAATCCAAAGGATTAGGGCTTTGTTTCTCAATCATACATACCTCATTAAATCCCAAGTATATATAAAAGATACATACCAAACTACCTTGACATCTGTTTCCCCCAAACCTCCGGATTGTCTCGTCTATTAATATCACTCACAGTTTCAGCAGCAGTAGCAGCAATGACCGCTGCCGTCGGCCTCTGCTTTCTCCGTACAGAGGAAGCCTCCCGACGATGATACCCCCGCCGCGCAAGGGCCCGGGACAGACACTCCTCGCTAACCCCGAGCTCCAGGGCCTCGATGACCTTCCGGTACGACATGCGCCGATTCTCCGGGCACGCGGTGATGAAGGCCTCGACCTTATCCAGCTGGGCCTCGCCCAGCTTGCTGCGCCGGCCCGACGGCTTCTTGGGCGTGTCGCTCTGGCTCTGGCACGTGTACTGGACCTTCCGGATGGTCACGCCCAGGTGCTGCGAGATCTGCTCGTAGGAGTAGCCCAGGCGTCGCATCAGGAGGATGTCGCGTCGCTGGTCGCGGGTGGTCCAGTGCCATTTGCTACGTGTGTTTGGTGTTATGTTTGTATTTGCAGGAGGAACTGCGGTTTCTGAATCCGGTGATCTCAGGTTTGGTAATTCCAGCATGGGGGTTGAGTTCGAAGGAGTGGTAGTATTCGAAGAGTCCGGATCGGAGGGAGGAGCTGCTAAGGGTGTCAGCTCGGAGCTGTTTGAGCGCTCTGAGGCGTTCGGGTACGTGGTGCTCGAAGGATGTAACTCCGTTTGAGGATCCATATTGCATCCCCTTGAATGCCTCGAACGCGAGGTGTCAAAGACCGTGTGAGATCGTCGGGCAGACAGGCACCTCCAGCAGCAGCTCCAAATCAACCCTACGAGATATAAGTACGGAGCACCCCATAGATCCAGGGCAGCTGGTAGCGGTGAGTATGGCGGAGGCCAACGAGGACTCAGGCGGTGAGAACACCGGGAGCGCGGCCCGAAGCACTCAGCCCGATCCCTGCCCTCAAGAGTACGGAGTAGATGCTATCGAATACAAAGAAAAGAGTGCTTCAAATAGTCCCGGATAACGTCGGTTTTTCGGGTTTGCTTATCCCAGATCTGACGAGCAAGGCCATGTAGTTGTATTCTTCTGCCTAGATACAGCAACGACCTAGCTGGGTGGGTTCCGATAGTCTATCAATAACATTATCATCACCAGTCGCACTATTTATTCATGATCAGCAGGTCTACCGTGCTCAAATTTGAGAATTGTCTGGACGTCTTTGGCTCTTAAGCCCCGAGGAACGTGTTTTCAGATTCTAGCTTGGCGATGCGGGGTTCCTGGTGGCATCGACAGGTACCAGACGCAGTGACATCACGAAGAATGAGTGACCGGAGAGGGAGTGAAGTTGTTCCGGAACAATTTGGAGATAAGTATATTGTGATTCCTGGCGGTGGAAGAAGGCTCTATGACACGCAGGGAACTCAATAATATAATTGTAGCTCCTCACGGAAATTTGTTGGGGGCTCCTGAACGGTAAATACACGCCACGCAGATGAGCTTATTATTGGGTCCCATGACGCGATAAACAAGAACTGGCCCATGACACAAATACACCACGATTCCGATATAAAGGCAAGAAGCATGCTATTGAAACAATTTCTAAGCAACTAAAACTACATTCATCCAAGACGCTACTATTGGTCGTAAGACGTAGTGTGCAGGGACAAGACATTATGCAATGGTCGACGACCAATGAATTTATACACGAAAATAAACAAAAAGGAGTCCCTCAAGGTCCTAAGCCTACACACATCTTGATCATTCGTCGTCCCTTGAGTGGCCCGTATTCAAGCCTCTTAGGAAACCAGAGAGCCTGAAGCAGAATGCATTAATCTCTTTCCAAAGTCGCGACTAATTGACACACCCCTTCACCGCACTCATCCACGAACTTCCCCGAACACTCCTCCGACAAACGCCGGAAAGCCCAAAGCCCAGTCCGAGAGCCGTCTGCCGAAAGAGAACCTTAGATAAGCGAGGCCGGGGTATCATTCACAAGAATTGAATTTAAGCGAAGATGACGGCAGCGGCGGCAGCAGCACCAGCCAGGGCGAAAGAGTTGGTCAGAGAGCTGGCAGCACCAGTGAACATGGGGGGAGCAGTGCTAAGAGACCGTTAGCTCGATGTCCCATATCAGAAGACCGGGACGCAACTTACGTGGAGCTCTTAGGGGGGTATGGGACACCAGTGCCGCTGGCAACGGGGACGACCGGGCTGCCAGAAGGACCAACAGTGATAGCAACAGGGGTGGGGGTGGAGGTGACGGTCTTGTAGGTGACAGTCGGGATGCAGGTGGTCACAGGGATGACAGTGGTGGAGGGAGCAGCAGAGCTGTAGATGACAACCGGGCTGCTGTAAGCGGGGCTGCTGCTGCTGCTGGCGACAGGAGCAGGAGAGTAGACGGGAGAGCTGGTTGGGACGGCCACGGGGGTGGTGATGGCAGCCGGGGTGCTGCTGCTGGTCTCAACGGGGCTGACAGCAGGAGTAGCGCTGTGGCTGCGAGCCGGGCAGTTGGTCACGGTAGGAGCGCAAGAGGTGATGGTAACGTCCTCGGTGGTGTAGACAGTCTCCACGGGAGCAGCACCCGGGACGGCGGCGGCGAGGCCGGCAAAGAGGGCAACGGTGGCAGCAGTGAAACGCATCTTGAAACGATTTATATTTCACGGAAATGAAACCGTCAAGGGTCGTCGACGAAACGAAGGTGTGCAAGAAAGAGAGTGATGGTAGTTGGCAAGAAAAAGAGTGTAAGTGACCGAAGTCAAAGCAGATACTGCAAGCAGTTGTTCGAGGAAGTCTGTACTTGGAGTATGAGAGAGGAGTAAAGGAAGACGGCTGCAGAGGGGGGCCTAGGGCCTTTGTATGGCCTGGGAGATTAAGCTGGAGATCTCCCAGCGCCCTGACGAGCCCGGAAAGGGGGGAGTGGGCCGCGCGACGAGGGAGCACAGTACGGAGAAGCCGCCGTAGTCGACCATGCTAACCCACGCTAGAGAGGCACGAGAACAGCGGCCAGCCTGACCGCTGCACGCCGTCTGCCACGGCCATAGGCCCTCGCCGTCCCGCCTCAGCAGGCTGGCGTGGCGACGACGAGGCCCAAGTGGAGGCCAGCGGCCGATCTCGTCGCTCGGTTTCTTTTTCTGGACATCACGGCCCCGTGCCCGTCGCTTGTCAGTCGAGTGCTCTCCTGAATCCCGGTTGCGCTGTCAGATGCTGCTCTTCCGGGCGGTATCCGATCCTCCCCCCCTCCTGTGGCTGGTGGACACGCATCCCCTGTTCTTCATCCTCAGGAACGGATATCTCCGTCGAAGATCTGTCATGGTGGATAATTCTGGGGGTGAACAAAGAACCCTGGGGCTGCCCGCGACGTCTTTCAGCCACAAAGGTGCCACAACATGTTGACGCTCTGGCATCATGTTTCACGTACCTGCGTCGCCCACGGTGCCGTGTGCTTAGCGGCGTTAGTCAGGGGTTTGCAGGCTCCCTCCTTGCTCCTCACTCGCTACCGCTTGCCAGAAATCTTCTTCCACCGCGGTTCTGCTCCCCACCTTTCCGCCAATGGCGCGCGCCCGTTGTGCCGACCCGACCAACCGGGGTCCCACCCTCGACTGTTTCCCCGAAGACTAGCAGACCAAACACCAATATCCTTCGAGTTACAGCGCAGCACGCCAGCAGCCAGCCCGGCCCATGTCCGCCCTACGGGACAAGATACTCATGCACGCAGCAAGTCAGGGCCTCCCCGTACCGAGCAGTCGTCTTGGAATTTGTCTCAAGCAACAGGCTTTGATTGGTCCCATCACCTACGACATTATTTCCTCTCTCCCTGGAGATAAGCGCAGCGAGGTGAGAAACCGAGCCCAGAAGCCACTGCAATGAGGAGGGCTAGAAAGTTCGGCGAAGAAATTAGAGTATGGTGTAGTCTTCACTTTATGAGGAAGCGTAATGGGGATCGTCATTATCCTCCGCTTCATGGATCATGAAAAAGCACAGCGAAGGTCGAGAAGTCCAGAACCAACGCCCATGCAACGATGAAAATGGAGGGTACTCCGTACGGAGTAATTAACTATAATCTATTTTCGGCGTGAAGGGGTGACATTCCCAGATAGCCGTCGAGAGCTCAGTGGTCCGTTGATGCTTAAATTGCGAATTTATCACTCTAAACTTCCTGGTATTCAGCCACAACCCGCCAACCGTGAGACCGATATGGAAGTCTGTATTAGGCTGAAGCCTCCCATATTGACAAGCCGCGGCCATTGGGATCTGGACTCATCTGTGATAAGCTTGTGGCTGAACTGGTCCCTGCCAGTCTGATATTCCTTGTCAGTGAGCACGGGGATACTTGTTTGTGCACGGTTGCAACGTTCCGATTCTTCACGGCGTTCTCCATACCGGGAGGTAATATCAAGGTCAATGAATCGAGTTTCGAAATGCTGTCTTATAGATTCATTTTCGCTTTCAGACCGAAAACTTCTGATATGTCTACGGGGGTCGGAAAGACTCCGTTTAAGTCTGATGAGTATGCGCTGCTGCGTACGGATAATACTCCGTATGGAGTTAAGTACCGACGTTATTGAGAGATGCGCTCCAAATCGGCGGGCGTAACGTTATTATTATTACACTCCGTAGAGATCCGGAGGCGACCATCCGCGATAAGCAAGTTCCTCCTCACATTTCTAATCGAGGCTCATGCGAGAAGAGAGTACCTATTCAAGATTCAGCTTGGCTTTTTCAATGCGTCTATGGCCTAGCTTGTCTAAAACTGGCTCCGTACTTCATGAATTCATGGATACCTCGTGCTGTATATGGAAGTAGTAAAACGTGCCAGGACCTAGAAGCTGCAGGGTCTCTGAAGAAGCAGAAAGCGAAGCGCCGCTCGTGCCTTGCGGAGAAAAGGTGTGGTGCATGAAGACCGTGCGGCAGACGCTGGCAATTGCCAAGTGGATATTGTGGACATATGGTCCCTCTTTGCCAAGGAAAAAAGGTGAAGTATCTGTTACTATCTGAAGTTAGCAGGTACCCAATAGATCAACAGGGGCCATTAAAGCTTGTTCTTGATTGGCTAAGTAAACCCGAAACCATTTGCCAGCGCGATAAGATTTCTTGGTGACTTCGTCATCAAGATTGCCCAAGTCCCTGACTACCGTAGTAGCGGATGATGATCGATGATCCCAACAAAGGACACACACGAGCTGCAGCCCGTGTGGCTTCACGAAATCATGCTTGCCTGACCATCTGCGCAGACCGCAGCGCAGCAATAATGATAATCGGGTTGTGACCGTTCAAATCGCTTCAGTCCCGGTGGGCGGCCTTTAACCCTGAACGATAAAGAACCCCGTTGGGCCCGCCTCGCTTCGGTTTCAAAGTGAGCCAAAACAACAACAGAATCTGAAGATCCCGATAGGTACGGCACCGAATGCTCTGTACGGAGTACATCTCCGAAGCCCCAAATCCATGGCAGTCATGCTATTGAAGATTCGACTCGTGCGTGATTCTCCCGAGGAAGCTGCTGCTCCACTGCGTTTGAAGTTGGCACTCGCAAGGCAAGACCCGTTGTTACCTAAGAACGGTTAACTAAGTTACTTAACTAACTAGTTAACTACTTCCGTCCTCGACAACAACGCTTATTCATCCATGGAGATGTCTTTTGTTGTCATCACTTTCACGCTTTCAACAAGGCGTCCTACCTCCTACTACTCACAATCTTAGCCAGTTTCGAACGGTCCAAGCTTTCAAGGCATCTGGACTCTCGAGTTTTGTCTTATGATCTTGAAGCCATCTTATTCCTTTGTCCCTTCTCTTCAGATACATCTCGGGAGAAGTGCCGGTGAACGTCAGTCTATCTTCGGGAAGCACAAAGCGCCCGTCGCCCTTCAAGGGAACGAATCCATAACTCCAGTATCCATGACCTACCCAGGTCCTTTAAGGGCATATTCGCTTGCTGATGCACGATCGAGGGCCATCCATACCCGGATGGGATGATATATCGAGGAACTGTCAGTCAATACCAGAGCCACAATGCATCGTGTTGCCCTGCTCTCTCCGTCGCTGCTTGTGGAATCTTGCGTGACCGGAAGAGAATTCCCAGACGACAATCGCCATGTTTCCATATCGCCCACAACAGCACTGAGAATGATTATCTGAGATATGTACAACGATCGACACGTATCATACATACATGGGCTGCAGATCGCTATGTCGTCATACGTCTTTTATTATGGCTTTCCAGTCGATGTCCTGGATGACCACTAATCTCTGTACAATGATTCGGTATTTGCTACCTTGATGAGACCTGCCTGACAGCACCTTTGCTTGCAAAGGCTCTAATTCCCAGTACGAGGCCGAATATGTCTGATACATGCGTCCGGGATTCAGATGAATATTTTTCTTGTTCCTCTTGACATGCTGCCGAGCATGTGATCTTCTACTTCCCAGTCCTTTTGGAGTAGAAGCTGCAGTAACTTTGACTAAGCTACCGATTTAGTATCCGATGTCACACGCTACTAGGAGACGCTACGCTGCTCGCGGATCTTAACTACGTCCCTTCTCTTGGTATGGTACAATGAGAGAAATCCATGTGCTGAAAGAATCATAGGTTTATTAGGTTCACTGTCGTGCTGCTTGCAAATCTAATCGTAACATCCGACAGGTATCATGAGTGGAGGGGTATCCATGCGCCTATCGTAAAATCAAAACCAAAAAAAAGAAAGAAAAGCGGTTTGCATGTCATGCATTGTCATTATCATCCTTACTCGGTGATCGCCACACCCTTGGGAGACGTCTTTGTATCGCGATCCACAACATAGTGCCTTGCGAACAAGTCATTCTGGATCCATAGCAGCTTGTTGAAGGCGGTAAGGACCGCCGTCTTGGTGTTGCTATCCAGGTCGGTACCCATGACGGCCTTAATCACGATGTCCTGCACGAACCCTAGGAGGGCAGCCATGTGCATGTACTCAACCCGCAGCTCCGGCCTCTTCTCGCGGTGCTTGAATCCCGGCTCGCCAGTGTGCATGATGCCGACCTTGTCGAGGTACGACCAGAAGGGGCTGTCGTCGGCCCAGTTGCTGTTGCTGACCAGCTTGACGAGGTACGTCTTCAGGAAATCCTTGCGGTGTTTGATGGTCGGGTGTTCAAGATAGAGGTCCTCAACGGTGTTGGCAACGGTGTCCGTGGCGTTCTGCTCAGGCTGGCGCGGGACGAAGGCCTTGGCCGTGATGTCAAAGGAGAGCAGGTGCGTGTAGACAGTATCTAGGATGGCGGGGACTGCCGGCGCCACTACATCCTTGGATGCCTGAATCGCGGCCCCATCAGCGTCGGTGAAGTTGAGGAAGGATTTGAGGTAGGTGATGCGGGACGTGAGGTCGGCCAGTGACGCGGGGTCAATGTACTGAATCTTGCGATCGGTGGCCACCATGGTGGTTGTACAACTGTCAGTCTTGGTAGGAGAGAATGTGAAAGTTTAAGAAGATGGTCCTGTGAGAGGAAAACTATTATTGATTTGATTGCAAGAGCTGATACAGATGAAAAAGGGGGAAAGGGAAAGGGGGAAAAGAGCAACCGAGACGGCTTTATATTCTCGAGAAAGAATCCGCCAAACGTAATATAGCTTTCTTTGGGACACGGTCAGGGCCCAGATCCTTCCGAGTGAGGATGTTCGCGGAGGATACCAAGGGGATGTACTCCACTGTGGCACCACCAGACGTGGTTATTCGCTGTGCGCCAGGAGTAAATATCGCTATCCCGCGGAGATATCAAGTATGAACTGTTTTTCTTCCTCCCAACCACCATGCATCGGTTTGGTCTCATTCTTTATCAATTGATCCTCCGCAACGGAGTAGCCTGAGAACATGCATTATCAAGACCCCAAACACCACTGGTGATGGACTGTAGGAGATAGATAAAGCGAGATAAGTGATCCCCGGGGGTGAGAGGTCGCCTCAGATGGCCGTTGTACAGTACGCCTGCGCCTGCAGGTCATCCAGATTCTCCATGCTGGCGGTGGATCCACCTGTTACATGAGAAAAAGCAAACGAGCCAGTCGGAGATCCGGAATTAGTCAAGGTCCCGGGGAAGTTCTCTGTTCTACGGAGTACTTCGCCGGCCGCTCCCTTTGCTTTCTCGATGCATCTCCGGGGACGAGTCTTTTCTGAGAATATGCAGTAGATAAACTGTCGCTTGTAGACAGAGGTCGAAGATAAGAAATGATGAATGCAGGGTAAGGAGAGGGACAGTGCTACACACCTCTTTGCTTTTTAAGTTGGAGACTCTGAAGAAAGAAAGCATTTCTCAGGGACCATGTAGAAAAAAAAAACGAAGCACATCTCCGAGGAGATACATGCTCGATGTGCGGGGCCTGGGTCCTGTTGGAAAAGTGTCACGCTGCGCGCGGCCCGTCACATCACGTCACTCGGAGAAAAAAAAAAGGTATCCGACCTTTCGATCCCATGACAGATTGCCCTGTGTATCAGGCGAGGTACGAACTGGTCTAGTAGTCTCACTTTACTTTGTTGAAAATTGAATGTCTGCTTGATGGACGATCTATAGAGAGAGCTGGTTAATTTTGTCAGTCAGGCAATCAATGTGCTCCCCTCCTGTGGACATTGTTACAACATCTTTTTTCTCTGATCTGATTTCCGGGGATGAGAGGATGAATTTCTTTCTTTCTTTCTTTCTTTCTTTCTTCGCCGTTTTGATACAGGACAGGCTGTTAAGTGGGAAAACAAGAGGGAAAACATATATATACCTCATCAACACTACGTACGGAAGTACATATGAAAAAAGTGAGAACTACGGTACAGTACAAAGGTACCTAACTATATACCTCTTAGATTACAATCTGACCATTCAAGAAATCAACTCCAATAAGAATCAGGAGGAAATAGGTTTGTCCTACCCGAAGCGAGCAAGGGTAACCTGAGTAGCAGATACTGATACTGATACTGTACCCTTCTGCCTACTAGACTCAGTAGATACTCAGCCAGCTTGCTAGTATTGTCGACTCGTTTCGTTTCTAGCCGACTGACAGGCCTGTGATAGCTCGGTTATACTTACCTTCCAACTGTATGTATGTACATAGTTAAGAGTGCGGGTGATCGTTCTCTTTTTCTTTTTTTAATTATTATAGATAATATACAGACAGATTCTGGTATATACCTCCCTAGGTGGTATCTATCTCCGGCTTACCCACAATATCAGGTGCGACAACTGCGGCTTCGTGTCTACTCGACAGATTGTAGCTCTCATGGATTTAATTTCTTTTTTTTTTCTTTCTTTCTTTTTGGTCTGAACGAGAAGATGATGACGTAGCTGGGAGACAAAGGACCAATAGCGGATAGCGGATGAAGTAGGGACAAAGGGAACGTCCATAGAAACTACTCCGTAAACTGGAAGCAAGTGGCAATCCTATTTTCTTGTCCAGTGTGGCTGACAACATGGACAAGGACACAGACTCGGGGCGAGAAGACGCGTAGAAGTCTTGCATCAACGTGGGGCATCCTTTGACGGTGGGCAAGCAGTTAGATTTAAGGGAGATCCTGTTGGCAGCAACGGGGGACAAAAGAAAGCCCGCAAGCAGCAAGGCGGGGTCAAAGGACATTCTGTTTCATTGCTCCGACCTCATTTCGGAATCTGTAATCGAGGTCTCAGCTGACCAGCAGGGATATGTGGAGAACGACCGCTACGGTAAAGCTAACGCTTGGAGAAGTAACTTGTGGAAGGACTCGAAATCGTCACTGCACCCAAAAAGGAGTCCTACATCTACTAGTATATCCCTTGTGCACCCTGACTGACATCTGGCCAGGCCCATGGCTTTGGACCGGCGCCACAGTGCGGCTGGTTCATGCCTGAGGCAGAGATCAAGATGCGTGGATGAAGTAGAAACAAAGTTGAGTATAGTTAGCTTATCTTCATTGGTGGTATACCCTCAGCTCGGAACGAGAAGAGACAAGCGAGAGGATCGTGGCTGTCCATGCGAGGATCCTGTCTGCCGGAGTCTAGAACGCCAATATTTCCGTGGGTACTGCAGTTCCGGTTCGGCGAGTCCAGAAGGAGCATTGGTCGAGGCTCTCAGGGCACAAACCTCTCGGACTCTTTCCCGGGGATCAAGGATGGAAGGAAAAAAAAAAAAAGGTGAATCTGAGGGGGCCTCCTCGACATCCACGACGCACGTTGCATGAATCATTGCAGGGGATCGCAGCACAGATATGCTGATGGGCCAAGTAGGCGTCGTCCAAGTGTCGACGCAGTAGCTTGACTACGTTGGACTGCGATAGAGCGTTATGCCTCTCCAGTAGCATACGGGTATGCAGGCATTTCCAATTGAGGTCGTCGTATGTACCCCGAGCGCGGCGGCTATTGTTCATGGCTCCGGGATGCGCAAACGAGGGTCTGTGAGCACGACATGAATGTCTGCATAAGGTTCTTGTAGCAGTCTGTCTCCTTGAATGGGGGACGAGCGGTTAGCCATCATGCAGGCGCTTATGATCGGGACAGCAGAAGCTTGCTGCCGCTGAAGGAAACAGTCTGGTAAAATTGTATACTGTATCTGTGAGCAGAGAAATGGCGGCTGGAGAGTGGCATGTAGGGAGAGAGCGTAGCATCTCGACTATCAGCGCGCTGGTGCAGCCCAGAAGAGACGCTTTAAAGCCCTCCCGTTCAGCCGCTCGACATGGTGAGCGTTGAGGTTTCCTGTCGACTTGGCCGCGCGGTGATGCTGGGCATGCATGGCCCTCATCCCACGGGAGATATTGGGGGTCCAAGCCTGTCTGGTTTGTTCAGTAGTGAGGAGGAAGGGAGGAGGAATTTTTTTCATCCCCCACCTGATATATGAATAGAAAAAGCAGGCCCACCTGGATGACATCAGGCTGTCTCACCCCGACACGTACACGGTGTTTCAAGCGGGCGCCTCTCGAAACAACAGGAACCGTTCATTGCCTGATCTGCGGGCCCGTCCAAGCAGCGTGCGAACGGCCTGACCCTTAATCTCTCTGGTCGCTGCGCTGGGCTGCTGGGGCCTCTCTGGGACTCGGCGCGGCTGAGCCCCGACCTGACCTCGTTTGCCTGTTCTCCAGCATCTCCAGCATCGCTGCCATCTCGTCTCTGCCATACCTCTCTCTGCTGTCCCTAACGCTCGTTCCTCCTCCTCTTTCTTTCTCCCCCGTCTGTCGTTCTGCCGTCGAGCTCGTCCCCCCCCCCCGTCCTTTGAGCTCGCTTTCCCCTCCCACCCCCCCCGACCTCCCCGGACATCTCTCCCACGACCCAAGCACTCCGACCTCCCGAGCACCATCCCTCATCGCGGCCTGGCGTCCGGCGACATCGTCCCTGAGGGGCCTGACCTGTCTGGAAATTGCAATCGTCGATCTAGCCCGCTCTGGCTGACCCAAACGAGCTGTTTCTGCCTTGTGAGGGGCAGAACAATCTCACAATGTCGTCCCCAGCGCCCCTTCTCAAACCCCCAGTGCCCGGCAACCGCAACAATGGCTCACGAACACCCCGATTGACGCTGGGAATCCCCCCTTCGCCGAACGCCAAACCCGTCAACCCGGAGACCAATGCCACCGTTCTCGAGGGGCCCAAGCTGCAACGTCCGGCCGGCCGCCCGGCACCCCCGCAGCTCAGACTGGCCACCCCCATGGGAACTCAAGAGACGCCACATGAAGGAGGCCCATTGCATAATGGCCGACCTCCTCCACTGCAGATTCCGGGGTTAGGGGATGCAAATGGGCATTCGAGAACTGGCAGTTTCACAAATCTGGAAGGGAAGGGGAGCGGTCCAGCATCCGCGTCGTCGTCGACGTATTCTGCCCTCTCCTTTGCGATTGGGCTTCGAAACCCCCGTGGAGGCACTCCGGATCCGTCATCAGCGATCAGTTCGGTTGATGGTGGTGTCGCAATGGAGCGGGACAACAGTATGAATGGGCTCCTGCCAGACCTCGATAAGCTGAGTCTGGAGAAGGGAAGACCCCTGGATGTCGAGGACCTAGACGATGAAGGATGGTTGGCTGCCAGCGAGCAGGGCAAGATCGTCGAGCTGGGGAGTCTGGGTGAGGGTGCCGGAGGTGCTGTGACACGGTGCATCCTGAAGGGCGCAAAGACCGTGTTCGCATTGAAGGTTGGTTCTGAATAGGTATCTACTAGTTCTTCTGCCTCGGGTCTAATATCTATTCTACAGATAATCACTACGGATCCAAACCCAGATGTCAAGAAGCAGATCGTCCGTGAATTGAATTTCAACAAGGACTGTGCCTCTGAGCACATTTGTCGCTACTACGGAGCATTCATGGACAAATCGACGGGTACGATATCGATTGCCATGGAGTTCTGCGAAGGAGGGAGCCTCGATAGCATATACAAAGAAGTGAAGAAACTGGGTGGACGAACTGGCGAGAAAGTTCTGGGCAAGATTGCCGAGGGTGTCTTGAATGGGTTGACATATCTTCACAGCAGGAAGATCATCCACAGAGGTATGAAGGTGTGATTCTTAAAAAGCAATGCCCCGTGGCTAATTGAATCATAGACATCAAGCCCTCGAATATCCTGCTTTGTCGGAACGGCCAGGTCAAGCTCTGCGATTTCGGTGTCAGTGGAGAATTTGGCACCAAGGGAGATGCAAACACATTTATCGGCACTTCATACTACATGGCTCCGGAGAGAATAACCGGCCAATCGTACACCATCACCTCCGACGTCTGGTCACTCGGAGTTACATTACTCGAAGTTGCTCAACATCGATTCCCATTCCCTGCCGATGGAACAGAAATGCAACCACGCGCAGGACTCATTGACCTTCTTACCTACATTGTCCGTCAGCCTATCCCAAAACTTAAAGATGAACCCGAGAATGGCATTCGCTGGTCGGACAATTTCAAATACTTCATCGAATGCTGGTACGTACACTACACTGCTCCATCCGTAAAACCACACTGACGTTTGCGCAGTCTCGAGAAAGAACCACCGCGAAGAGCGACTCCATGGCGGATGCTGGAACATCCTTGGATGCTGGACATGAAGAACAAGAAAGTGAACATGGCTAACTTCGTCAAGCAAGTGTGGGACTGGAGCGACTAGAGCCATAAAAGCTCACCCACAGCATTCATCTCACATCCCATAGTCACTTCTCTTCCCGACGTTTGAATGGAAAACTCGCTTTTAATACCACCTTTTGTCTTGCCTTTCCCTGTTTTGATTCTACAAAGTGGCTGGGCCTTTCCCGTTTCGACCTGGATGTCAACCCTACCCTTTTGATCACCATCATCATGATGACGACACTCCCTCCATTTATCTGATTAGCATCAGCATGTCTCTCCTTTACGTACGTGGACATCAGGAGTTGGTTTTATTTTCACGTCTTTCCTTGATCACGATTTATCCGACTTATCTGAATTTTCTTTTTAACGAATTTCACACATATCATGTTCTCCCCAGCCCGCTTGATCCATCATCCGACCAATTCCATCTCCGTCAGACAGACCTGTGCGCGACGTCTTGACGCAATTCTTTTCTTCATAAAAAGAAAAAAGAGAGAGAAAGCGAGCTTTGTCAGCGGCCAGGTGTGCTGACCCAATTTGAGCGTTGAGAACGAAGTGTTATTATCTATGTGTGGTATCATCTCTTGTCAGGAATATCGAGAGTCAGATGGGTGTCTTTTTTTGTTGTCTATAGCTCTTATTTTACAACGCATACTGAAACAAAGAAATATGTAAGCAAAACGCGAGGACATTTTTTTGTCTTTCTGTCGATCCTGATCTTGATCTGTTTAGCTTCGGTTATTTTTATCCTATCTGTTGCTGATTTTTTTTTGCGGCCACCACCAAGGACAAACGGAAATGATTCTTAGAAATAAATAAGAAATAAATTGTATCTTTTGGCCTTTTTTGGTTTGCTTTGGCTAGGTTAGGTGAGATAAGAATAATTTAATCGTCTTTTTTTATTTATTATTAGACTTGTCATTCTCGATCGTTCGATGCTTTCTTGTTCTCTTTTCCCCTTCTACAATAATCGTGAATTGTAAGAATCATATTCTACTTCTCCTACACTAGTAGTATACTATGCTACACGTACGACACTTAAGATGGATGGACGGTATGCTCGAAATCTGTCAGGTAAGACAAGGCAAGAAGAAAACCTATACTCCACGGCTATGATGTATGATTGTTACAGACCAACCGCCCCATCGAATCGAAAAAAATAAATAAATAAAATAAAAACACTTGTCTATAAAAAAGATCCATCGGTTGCGTTGCGTTGGTTCAGATCATCGATTAACCGGCTGAGCACCTAACACCCAACCGATCCCACTCACCAACCCACCCGTGACCATATCACTGACGACGTCCCTCTTCCGCACTCTCCCTCCTCCCTCACCCTGCTGCTGCGCCTGTGACGGCCGCTCGCCTCCGGCTCCCTCTTCGCTGGCTCTGCCGGTAGAAGGCCTCGATTGCTGCTGCCCTGCTCCAGCAGCAGCAGAAGCAGCACCGTGCAATGGGAACGCAGTCTTGCTGAATGCCCTCGCGGCGCCTCTGGCGACGTCGAACAGACCCATGGGCGCTTCCTCCTCGTATGAAGGTGCACGGTAGTGTCGCGACGCACGCGCACGCTTCGCGCGCTGCTGCTCGTTCTCGAATGCATCGAGCTCGTTGTCAGTCGGGCCGAAACCGCCGGGGATGGTGGTTGGACTGGTGAGTGACACCTTGTCGCCCTTGGTGTCCCACTGTTCGGCCTCCTCGGCTTCCTGGGCGCGGAGGATGGTCAGTTCCTCGTCGCACCGGCGCCAGGCGCCCAGGATCTCGGGGAGGGGGTCCGGAGAAGGGGCCAGAACGAGCGCGAGAGACAGGAGTTCCATGCGTTGCGAGAGGTGCGTGATTTGGGATTGGAGGTTGGAGGTTGTGGATTCTGGGGTGGTGGAGCGGTAACGGCCTGCGTTGTATGCGGCGCGCCAAGAGACGTCGTCTTCGATAGCTGGGGTGGTAGGTTGGGAGGGGCTGGGGAGGAGGGATGGAGGGGTGAGGCGCGTGAGGATGTAGGAGTATGCAGTGCCGAAGTCGTCTGATGACAGGGCGGATGAGACGGCTAGGGAGATGATGCGCCGTTCCGCGGTGATGGTTGCTTCTTCAAGATTGGATGAGGGGTCTTTCGGATGATGCAGCAATTCATCTTTCGAGGGTGAAGGTGTTGGAAGGCCGGCCGCGACCAGGTTGCTGCCGATAGATATGAGATCATCCAACTTGGTATAAGCTTTCGGATTCTGATCGAGCACTTTTCCAATCAGGGATAGAGGGTCAGGGTGGACGCGGATGCTGACGGGCTGAAATGGGACGCCGTGTTGCAACGTGAGCGAGTAGAAAGACAAGGCGTGCGTCGCTGAGATAAGAGCATTGATCTGTTTGAACGATGTTGAGTTCGGAAAGTGAGGCCGAAAGGCGTTCAGGCTGTATCTGATTAGTTGCGGATTTAATAGGATATATAGCCAGGTCCACTTACATATCTGTGGCTTTCTTCATCCCACCTCTTGTCTTATTGCCATTGCTTGCGTTATCATAGGCAGTAAATATGGCCTCTGTAACAGCTGCCTCCACCTGTTCAGGTTTCAGCGGGGCAACCTTTGATTCTGTATAGACATCCACAGCCAATTGGTACTCTGCAACGTGTTAGTGTTGAGAGAACCCTTCTTTGGAGGAATGGACATACCTCTGACTGCTAGCATAGCCTTGAGTACTTCCGTCTCCAGCTTGTCCCGCGAAACTCTCCAGAAGAGACCATGATATTCACGAACTTGCACATTCTCTTGTGTTGGCAGTTTCCTCTGCCAGTCTCGAAGCCAGAGTAACTGCTCACGGACTTTTCTCCAGTCCAGTCCGGACCTACCCTGCTTTGCCATGGTTTCCACGACATTCCGCAGTTCCAGCAACTGGGTCTCGTCGTTACTGTGAAGGCATAGATTTGCTGCTGTTTTGCATGAAACAGGGTGACCCAGTTCACCCAATGTACGGAGTGAGAGTAGGAGAGCGCTAAGGAAGGAAACCGATTGAGTGGTAGGAATTGTCAAGGGATTAGACGGCGTTAACAGAGCATTCTGGAGTAGGGATGCTTTGGATGTGGACGAGATCGAGTCGATATCAAAATTCAAATCAGGGAGCGACGCGCCAGTACTTATAACCAGATGCTCCTTGATTTTAAGCAGCTTAGCAACGCTTGATACGACCTGGAAAGAGGCCTCGAGAGCACGTCCGCTGGAGTCGGGGTTCGCATAGACGACAGCAAGACCAGCCTGTCCGTAACGCTTTCTCAGGGTCGCTCCCTCGTCGCCTTGTGATGACCCATTTTCTTTCTCATAGCCGCCAAGGTCAACATCTTCTGGCCCGTTCCAGTTTGCAAACGCCGCCACGACACGGTTATAATCCACTAGACTCCGCGACAGCAGCCATTCGTTGACTTCCTGCCAACCAGAAATGTCCGTCCCCTGCGAGGTCGTCTCCTCCTGAGATGTGGATATCGAGTTGCGACGGGATTCCAGGTTGAGTTTCCGTCTCTTCAAACGGCCACTGCCGTACATCCACGGGCCGACGAGTCCGCGCAAATTCTTCGTCAAATCGGTGTTGTCTCCGCCCGGGTTTGCCATCGAAAGCAGAAAATTGATAGCCGTCTGATCGTCCATTGACTCAAGCACCTCCACGGACGTCGTTTCATCCCTATTGGGGTAGTATTCGTAGTTTAACCGCAGCAGCGGGAGTAAGATGGATATGAGCCATGATCGGAGGGTTTCGGAGCGCTGGTAGAACGGCAAAAGGAGGTCAAGGACGAGGGTCTGCAGTCCGGTCTCCATGTCTATTCGATGCGCGCGGTGGATCAGGAACTGTGTCAGAGGGTCCGTAGAGTTGTCGTCTTCCTCTCCGTCTCGATACCGCAGCGGCAGTAAATGGAGTTTTCGCACGCGTTTTCTCGCAACGTCATCGGACAGGTTTTGCACTGAGGAGACGTCGATGTTTTCTTCCGGTGACTCAGTAGGTGATCCATCTGCAAGCGCCTGAAGAACCGGCGTGTACCGTTGAGGTTCAGTGCTCTCCGGTAGGAAGGTCAATATAATGCGGAGGAGCCGCTCTAGGTTGAGGGTGGTAGGAAACCGTGATTGCAATTGCTGCAAGCCGGCAACGTTGCCGCTTGCGCAAAGCTGGGTAGCGAGAAGAAGAGCATGAACAGCAGATAATCCTTCAAGACCTGCCATGGTGATTATTCCACATTGTCAGCGTTGGCTCTGGTTGGTCATGGAGTGGCCGCGCCCTGACTGCCCAGGTGGCCGAATTTCCGTGTACGAGACGTCAAGGCGGAGCTTGGACCACCTGGAGCGACGGCTCTGGGGCAGTCGAATCTCCCCAGTTTACCCCGACCCCATATCCCCATCGACCCCTCAACCCTCCACACTTCCCTTCCAGCAACAAAATGGCCTCCGGTTACGGTCTCAATGGCGGTATGTCTTCTCTCATTCAGATTACTATGATCCGCCATTCTCATTGGATATACTGCATCTCGATCTCCCCTCCTTTCGCATAAACAGTGCGCCGTCGGCTAACAATCGGGTGGTTCGCAGGTCCCTCCCGCTGCTTCGCCTTCTGGCAAGAACTCCTAGGCTGCTACGTTGTCAACGCTGGAGAGGGAGAAGCCGGAAAGAAGAAGTGCCTGCCCGCACTGGATGACTACTACGAGTGCCTTCACCACAAGAAGGAGGTATGCGCCCTGTTGTTTATTCGCATCCCATTTCATCCCCATTCGTCTATGGCCCATCGTACAAGTGCGATGATGTGAGCGCTGGTAGCTGATTGCTCGAAACGACAGATCTTGCGCACCAAGAAGATGCAAGCCGCTTACCGCAGGGCAGAAGCCACGCACCCGCGCGAGAATGCTCCCAAGGCGGAGGAGATCCGGAGTCTGGGGTTACTGGGGAAGGAAGATGTGACAGCTTCAGTGCTGAAATCCTGAAGATACCCTGAGATCGGGTTTCGCGTCATGTCTTTTGTCATGCTCGAGAGTATTGTTGTACAGAGAAGCAATATACTGATGCCAAGATCATACTTACTACGGAGTATCCGCTTTGCTCATGTTCTCCGCTATTGTGGAGCACCTCATTTTTTGGGTCTCTTACCGGGTAACATTCGAATTATAATCACCAGATGCCCTGGTCACGTACCTCGTCGACCAGGTTCGCGGTGATCATAGCGGGAAAGGGCCAAGCACCAGGGATCGTGGCGGTTTCCTTTCGACGAATAGATACCACCCAAAAAGTCTGTCTGGATCGGATATGCACCTGGTTTCGAAGACAGCAGTGCGATGTTGCCGGTCGACACTCACCCAAAGCCTGTCTGTCCTTCAAGCACCGCTTGATATATATATTTATATATAGTTCGAAATGCTTGCAGTCGAGATAGCCCTGTAGATATGACCGTTCATGTAATGAGAAGGGCAAGGCTAATGAATATTTTGGTTTCCATGGCAGGTTTAAATAAGTAGTAGATCAAAAAGCTTCCACCCTGGGTGTTGTCTAAAAGATTCACAATAAGGCTTACTTCTGTAGTGATCGACCCCAGAGACCACATATTATATCACGGAAACAGGTCGAAGTAAGTAGAAACAGGAAGTCATCGACGTTAGAAGTCTCTTCAACAGGAAAGAAGGGATAGCAGGCCTTGTCTGCCTGGGATGACAGGTGGACATCGGAGAGGCATGCCTGGCAGGCATAGGCATGTTTGATATTGGCTGGAGAGGACATCACCTCGTTGAGGCGAGAGGCATGGGCCATCTGGCATCTCCAGGCACCGTGAAGGGATCTTCGAGAAGGGATCTTCGACAAGAAATAATGTATCTAGGACATCCGAACACCGTGATCCATGGCGATCCGGGCGGCCGCGCAGGGGAGTGACGATCGGTGGCAGGGCGCGCAGCGATTTGTCGGCGAGCGGCTTGGGCGGGAGCGCGCCTCGAACCGTCCAACGGCCGCCCGAGCCTCGTCGGCGGCGTAGGGGTGGCGGTCACGTGCAGTGAGAGAAAACCTTTGCCCGCGCGGCGGCGCTAGCGCCCAAACGGGTTTAGGGCGCGGCGCGCAAACATGGGTAGGCGCGCCGGGCCAAAGATGTCCCAATGATATAAACAGCCTGCGTGACCTCGAGAAATTTCGAGGATCCAGCAGCACCCAAGACACGGACGGTGGACTCTCTTACGCTGACGACGTTTACGCCGACCCCGACCGCCCGACGCAGCCTCTTGGCCCTTAAAAGTCGCCTGCAACGCTGCCCTGTCCGCTCCGTGTCCTTACCCCGACCCTACTAACGACTTCTCCCGGCCCTCTCCACTCCTTCCCCCCCCCGATGGACGACAGGTGCTTGTAATCTTCTCTGGGCGTCCGGAGTGCTTGACGTGGATGATCGTTCCTTTTCGTGCTTACCATAATACCCTCGGGTTGACTTTTTTTATTTCTGTTTCTTGTTTTTCTTTTTTTATTCCTTCGTCTTCTTTTCTCTTTTATTTGCCTCTCCCTTATCGGGGTCGGGTTGGAACGCGTCGTGTACAATATAATACCGGCCTCCAAGAGAAGGCGCCATGACTTCCAGGTAAGCTACCCCCGCCAATCGTCGTGGTTGTTGCTCAGACACGCTAACCGCTTTCGTCTAGGCTCGATCGGCTTGTCACGTGAGTAGCGTCATCCCTTTCCGTGCGCGAGATGCGCCACTGACCAATCATCATGCAGGCTGCTTGAGACCGGAAGCACGCAGGTCATCCGAAACACCGCGGCCCAGCAGCTGGCTGATGTCCAGAAGCAGCATCCCGATGAGCTGTTTAACCTGCTCGGACGCATCCTGCCGTATCTCAGATCCAAGTCGTGGGATACGAGAACGGCGGCCGCCAAGGCCATCGGCCTGATCGTTACTAATGCTGAGACTTTCGACCCTAATCGAGATGACGGACAGGACATCAAGAAGGTCGAGGACGAAGAAACCGTGGAGATCAAGACAGAAGGGGAAGACCCCTCTCTGGATGATCTGCTTCAGTTCGATCGTCTCGACATCGCTTCCGTCCTAAAGTACGGCAAAAAACTGCTTGGCAGCGCCGGCAAGGAATATGAATACTCGCTCGCCGCAATGGACCCTGTGTCCAGGCTGCAGCATCAGAAGAAGACCTTAACTTCCCGGCTGGGCCTGGCAGGCGAGTATATTGACGATGACCTGATTGATGAGAATGATCTTCCCACCAATCCGCAGCGTCCCAAAGTGGACACGTCCGTTGCCTCTGTGTCACGTCAGAACAGCATGCGGAATGCATCACCCCATGCAGCCTCGCCTCATGAGCATCCAAACGGGGAGGAGGCTGGCCTCAGCAAACGCCAGCTGAACCAGCTCAAACGGAAGAATAAGCAGAACGCCAAGATGGGAGCCAATAAGGTCCGGGTTGTCGATCTCCAAGCACGACGAGCACCCGACACGGCGTCCAATCCTTCTGTACCTACTCCACATGCCATCAAAGCCGAGGAGAGTAATGGTGACCTGAAGCCTGACTATTTCTCTCTCGATCGGGAGGGCGGCGATGACGACTCCAAAATCGTCTCGGAGTTTAAGGGCCCAGTCGTCCCTGAAAAGCCTGTTATCCAGACGGAAGCCGAAGAGAAAGGTCTGGAATGGCCGTACGAGCGCATGTGTGAGTTTCTCATGATGGATCTTTTTGACCAGAATTGGGAGATCCGTCATGGGGCTGCCATGGGACTTCGAGAGGTCATTAGAGTGCAGGGCGCTGGTGCTGGCCGTGTGTATGGCAAGAGCAGGGCCGAAAACAACGTTTTAAATCGCAAGTGGCTGGACGATTTAGCCTGTCGGCTTCTATGTGTCTTCATGCTGGATCGATTTGGCGACTACATTTCGGACAATGTCGTCGCTCCCATCCGCGAAACTGTGGGCCAGACCTTGGGTGCGCTCTTATCCCACTTGCCCCCCAAATCTGTCATCTCCGTCTACCGAATCCTCCATATGATCATCATGCAGACCGATTTGGGGCTCGATCGGCCCATCTGGGAAGTTTGCCATGGCGGCATGATCGGTTTGAGGTATCTTGTAGCTGTTCGAAAAGACCTGTTGGTCAAGGATCAAACCTTGATGGATGGAGTTCTTGAAGCTGTAATGCGGGGCTTGGGTGATTATGACGATGATGTCCGCGCTGTCAGTGCAGCCACTCTCGTCCCTATTGCCGAAGAAGTTGTCTCCACCCGGCCTGGCACCCTGAATCCCCTCATCAATATCGTCTGGGAATGTCTTTCAAACCTGCAGGATGACCTCAGTGCCAGTACTGGTTCCGTCATGGATCTTCTGGCGAAGCTTTGCACCTTCCCTGAAGTACTCGATGCGATGAAAGCGAACGCTGCCGATGATCCGGAGGCATCTTTTGGAAATCTGGTCCCACGACTCTATCCTTTCCTCCGTCATACAATTACGAGTGTACGATCTGCCGTTCTTAGAGCGCTAATGACTTTCTTGAAATTGGAGGGCGAGGGTACGAACGCGTGGGTCGATGGAAAAGCAATGCGGCTCGTTTTCCAGAACTTGCTCGTTGAGCGAAATGAAGGTGTCTTGAAATTATCTCTCCAAGTCTGGTCTGAGCTGCTTAAAGCACTGGAGAGTCGTGGTTTGTTCAAGTCGCAAGATGCGCTGATCAACCACGTACATCCACTCATCACCTTGAGTATGGGCCCGTTCGGTGTTCCTCGCTATCCTATACCCATGAACGCTTCATTATTCATCAAGCCTTCTGGCTTACCTTACTCAAACGCTGCTGCCGCGCCTAGGAAGTCTTCTCCTGGTGCCGCTGCCCCTGCTGCTGAACCATCTAGAGGCCGTAAACGTAAAGCTGAGAAGAAGGAAGCTGCTCCACCGACAACCCACAATGTTGACGGTCATATGCTTCAGGGAGATGTCGACCTTGTTGGCGCTGACACTCTGATGAGGTCGAAGATTTACGCAGCGAGGGCGTTGGGTGAACTGTTGTCGATTTGGGATAGAAATAACCTTCCAAGTCTATGGGAGTCTATCGTGAACGGCCTTAGCTTGCCGGGATCAACCTCGCAGCTTGCTGCCGCGATGATCGTTGAAGAGTATGCGAAGATCTTTGGGCCTAGTGGCAAATATACCTCTTTGCTATGTGAATCATTGCGCCCTATTATTGAAACGGAGCGGCCCTCATGGTACAGTGATATCGCATGCTACCTGCATATTGCGCGTGCGCAGTGTCACTCGCTCCTCAACACCTTCAGAGACCATGCACATGTCCCTCCCGCAAAACTGCCAACCCTGGCTGTCGTCGTTCAGGGCGATACCGAAGCTGGTCCGAATGCCTTTTCGATTTCGGATGCGGAGAAGGTCATTGGGCCTGACTTCGAGAGACTCAAGAAGAGCCTTACTCCCGCACAGCGTGTCACTGCTCTCCAAGTCCTAAATGACACGCGAGCGACTGCTACGACGGCGATTGAAGAGGCAAAAGCCGTCAAGGAAGTGCGGGACATGCGTATCCGGTCTGCCACCGCGGGCGCGTTGGTTGCCTTGCAGGACATTCCCAAGAAGCCAAGTCATATCATCAAGGGTATGATGGATAGCATCAAGAAAGAAGAAAATGCAGAACTCCAGCAGCGTTCCGCAACGGCGATCGCCACTCTAATTGAATATTACACTGCAGCCACGAAACGTGGACCTGTTGACAAGGTGATTGCGAACCTAGTCAAGTACTGTTGTGTTGATACGTCGGAGACACCTGAGTTCCATCTCAATGCACATCTGGAGAAATCGATCTTGTCACTCCGCAAAGAGGAAGACCGACGAGACCACCCAGATGCAGCCAAGTTTGAGAAGGAAGCCAAGGAAGCGAGGATCATGCGGAGAGGAGCCAAAGATGCTCTCGAGCAGCTGGCTGGCAGGTTCGGCCCTCAGTTGCTGGAGAAAGTTCCCAATCTCGCTGCTTTGATCGAGCGGCCGTTGAGAGATGCACTCGCGGGCGAGCTCCCGAAGAATATTCGGGAACCTGAAAATGAACTTGGTCAAGAGATTGTCGATGGACTGTCTACACTTCGTGCTCTTGTGCCTAGTTTTGACCGTGGTCTCTACCCATGGGTCATTGATCTTATGCCGATAATTGCCAAGGCGCTCCAGTGTGAGCTGTCAGTTATCCGATATGCGGCAGCCAAGTGTTTCGCTACCATCTGCAGTGTCATAACTGTCGAGGGTATGACAATGCTAGTGGAGAAGGTGCTCCCTACCATAAAGAACGCGTTGGACGTCCATCATCGTCAGGGAGCGGTGGAGTGCGTCTACCACTTAATCCATGTGATGGAAGATGGCATTCTACCGTACGTCATCTTCCTGATCGTCCCCGTCCTTGGAAGGATGAGCGACTCTGACAACGATGTGAGGCTTCTTGCCACCACGTCATTTGCAACTCTCGTCAAGCTTGTTCCTCTTGAGGCAGGAATCCCTGACCCACCTGGTCTGTCGGAGGAGCTGTTGCAAGGACGGGACCGCGAGAGGAAATTTATCGCTCAGATGTTGGATGTGCGCAAGGTGGAGCCCTTCCAGATCCCTGTGGCAATCAAAGCGGAACTCAGGCCATACCAGCAGGAAGGAGTTAACTGGCTCGCCTTTCTTAACCGCTATAATTTGCACGGCATTCTTTGCGATGACATGGGTCTCGGTAAAACTCTACAGACAATCTGCATTGTGGCCAGTGACCATTACATGAGAGCTCAGGAGTTCGCCCGTACTCAGGCTCCTGAAGTCCGGAAGCTTCCCTCCCTGATCATTTGCCCACCAACGCTCTCGGGCCATTGGCAGCAAGAAATAAAGCAATATGCACCGTTCCTTTCGTGCGTCGCTTATGTTGGCCCTCCAGCTGAACGCTCGAGACTCCGCGGCCAGCTAGAGTCCGCTGATATCGTCATCACGTCCTACGATATCTGCAGAAATGACAACGATGTCTTTGCTCCCATCAGCTGGAACTACTGTGTTCTCGATGAAGGCCATCTCATCAAGAACCCGAAGGCAAAGGTCACACTGGCGGTGAAACGCCTAATTAGCAACCACCGTCTGATCCTCTCTGGAACTCCCATCCAGAATAACGTGTTGGAGCTGTGGTCACTGTTTGATTTCTTGATGCCTGGCTTCCTGGGAACGGAGAAAGTGTTCTTGGATCGATTTGCGAAGCCAATTGCTGCTAGCCGTTTCAGCAAGTCGTCCTCGAAAGAACAAGAGGCCGGTGCCTTGGCAATTGAAGCGTTGCATAAACAAGTCCTCCCATTCCTGCTCCGCCGTCTGAAGGAAGAGGTCTTGAACGATCTGCCTCCGAAGATCCTCCAGAACTACTACTGCGACCCCAGTGAACTCCAGAGGAAGCTGTTTGAGGATTTCACGAAGAAGGAGCAGAAGGATCTCATTCAGAAGGTTGGAAGCGCTGACAAGGCGGCCAAGGAGCACATATTCCAGGCTCTCCAGTACATGCGTCGTCTCTGCAATTCCCCGGCCCTGGTCGTTAAGGAAGGGCACAAACAGTACGACGAGGTCCAGAGATATTTGGCTGCCAGGAATTCCCATATTCGCGACGTGGTTCATGCGCCTAAGCTCACTGCTTTGCGTGATCTCTTGGTCGACTGCGGCATCGGCGTTGAGCCCAATACGGACGGAGGTGAGCTCAATGCCGGTGCGAGCTACGTTAGCCCGCATAGAGCCCTTGTCTTCTGCCAGATGAAGGAGATGCTTGATATCGTGCAGAACGATGTCCTCAAGAAGCTCCTCCCTTCTGTGCAGTACCTACGTCTGGATGGCAGTGTTGAAGCCACGAAGCGCCAAAACATCGTGAACCAATTCAACACCGATCCTAGCTACGATGTCCTACTCCTGACCACGAGCGTTGGTGGACTAGGTCTTAACCTTACGGGAGCTGACACTGTCATCTTCGTTGAACACGACTGGAATCCGCAGAAGGATATTCAAGCCATGGACCGCGCCCATCGTATCGGCCAGAAAAAGGTTGTCAACGTTTACCGTTTGATCACGAGAGGCACCCTTGAAGAGAAGATCTTGAAGTAAGTCACCATGCCGACAACTTACCCCTTATCATTGTCTCAGGGAGCATATGCTAACTTTTTCTTTTTCCAGTCTCCAACGTTTCAAGATCGACGTTGCCTCTACTGTGGTTAATCAGCAAAATGCAGGCCTCAGCACCATGGACACAGACCAGCTCCTGGACCTTTTCAACCTAGGTGAGACAGCCGAAGGTGCCGAGAAGCCAGGTGAGCCCGTTGGCAACGAAGTCGACATGGTCGACATCGATGGCGAGGTCAAGGAGAAGGGCAGGAAGGGCTGGCTGGACGATTTGGGTGAGCTCTGGGACGACAGGCAGTACGAAGAAGAGTACAACTTGGATTCGTTCCTGGCCACCATGAAGGGATGATAATCGCCTTTGTTCCCGCCTGCCACCTTTCCAGTTCCCACAACGCATACAATATGCTTTCCAAAAGAAAACGTATCTTGGAGTTTCTGCGTGCTTCCTATTCAAAAGGCGTCGAAAGGGTGGACAAAATTCTTGTGTCTTGTCAGCGATTGGCGCTTACGCTTATGTTTTCTTTGGTTCTGCGTTTCGATGAGTTGGGCCGGTCGGTTTGGTTGAACGTGATGGGACCGTCGACCTACCGCGGGTCCCTTTCTGGGTGGCACTCTGGCTTGATGATTATTTTTACTTTGACGTTATGTTTTTTTATTCTTCCTGTACTGTATTCATGGACATATCCTCTTTCTTGTTTTTCCCCCTCTACTCCTTTTATGCTACGCCGAATAATGAATGCCTCGCGAGGATGAAGGAGAAGAACAATCCTCCCCTTCCTTGATGAGATGGTTCGATGGTTCTTTTGTTCGTCCGTCGGTTGGATGTGTATAAATACCTAGATTATGATATGATACGATGCGGTTATGTACCCCGCTGGATCGATTGACTGACTGATCGATTGGTTTTATCGATTGTATCGGATCGGAGATCATTTGGCACTGGTTTGCGGTTCGTTTTGCGCAGTTGTATGAGTGGGCTAGGCAGGGCAGGGCAAGGGAAGAGAAGACGACCTTTGTATTGTACTCTTACTGTACTCCGGGCTGGAAAAGCCGAAGGAAGATGGCTTTAACGAACGAACAGTTATTATGATGAGATGAGAAGCAAGGAATTCTACTTCGAAACTATTATTACTGAAGGACTGACTCCCAAGTCGGCGATTACGTCCTCCTATCACCATTCATTTCTGGAATTGTCGACACTAAATTCGATACACAGTAGTTGGGTACTTTTACAGACACAATCCGTCGGTAATAGATAGATATCTCTAATTCTTCATTAGTACTCGATCTGGTCGTACCTACTCTACACAGCCCAGTTTAAAATCGAAACAAGGAGCCCGGCACTAAATTGCGTACTGTACATACTATACTCAAACAAACTCAAGAGGCATTCTTCTGTCTCAAACTCAGACTCAGATTCAGATTTAAAGAAAAGGACATGAAATTCATTCATTCTAAGTAAAGCAAAGCAAAGCAAAAAGGAGATGAATCAATCCAGCATCTCACTCAAGTTAGTTCTCAAATAAGTCCCCTCCACTCCATTCCCGGGCAGGCAATGATGATCATCCTCCGATCTGATCCGATCTGATCTCATATGGTATGCTACGACAATGATTATGTGACTTTGTGATCAAATTTGATCAACCAATCTTGCAATCATGCACAATGAGACACAACAAGCAAGGGCAACAACTGAAAATCGACACGAAAGCATACTGGAAACACAGAGCCAACACAACAGAACGCCACGAAGATAATCACATGACCAATCCAAATAAGTACACCTAACAAACAGGTCAACTAACTCCAGATTGAAAAATGCTCGCTCATTTCCACACCGGATATTGGTGAAATTGGTAGGAAGGATAAGAAGAGAGGCCTTAAAGGACATACAAGAACAGGAAGGGAAAAAAAAGGGAATCCAAGGGCGGAATATTAAACCAGAGAAAAGATCACTTTAGGCCACCCGCCGTCGGAAAGGTTCACCTGAGAGTAACGCGTAAGGTTTGCAATGAAGTTGGATAGTATGGATAGATGGGATGATCGTGACTTTCATCCGCGTCCCACCATCTGTGCTGTGTATGTAGTTGAAGAAGCAAGCAACATGGACAGGTAATGAAGATTCATTCAGAAATACATAAGTGGGCATTTGCTTCCCAGTCTGGGAAGCACCACGCGGAATCGAATAACCGACTTTTCGTTTCAACGACGCTCCTTTGGTCTCGCGAGCATGTTCAGGCGGCTCATACTCAAGACACCCTTGCTCTTCTGTCTAGCAGTCCCGGGAGTCCCCGCTCGACTTGGCGTACCCGGTCCCGGTGTCGCACTCTTCGCAATCGGGCGAGTCTTGAGAGGAGTGGGAGTAACAGCGACTTTAGGGGCAACTGGGGTATTGGGCTTCACTCTCTTGCTGCTTCGCTCCTCAGAAGAGGAATCCTTGTTAGGAGGGATGTTTTCGATGTCTTTCTCGTCGTCGACATCGTCACGGCGCCTCTTCTTGTTGTTAATTCCATGGGGAACAGCCAGCAGGTTGGGGAAAGGGCCCATGTTAGAGGAGACGCCGGATTCTCGAACATGACGGATGGTTGGAGTGACTTTGCCAGGAGCTGGCTTCGTATCCTTCTTCTCCTTTTCCGGGGTTATCGCCGGAAGAGTAGGATAGACGACGTCCGAGACTGCAGTACTGGTTTCTGGGTGTTCCTTGGATGGTGATGGAGAGGCCTGAGCCGATTCGTTGGGAGACTTCGTGTTCGGGGTAAACACAACCCGCTTCTTAGGAGAAGGTGTCTGGTTAACAGAGTCTTCGAAAGAGGTGCCAGGCAAATTTCTCATGTGGATGTCAGGATTGAAGCTAGACGATGGCACATGGGTTCCAGCAGCAATCTTGGCCGGGTCGTTGGAGAATAGAGGCTGGTGGCGGCGAAGAATGGACTTCAGATTGGCCAGACTTGGTATGTTACTCTTGAGTTTGGGGTTGAAGTCGGTCTGAGGGGTGCGCGGAGTAGCAGTGGGCTTCGACATTGGCGAACGCGTCAGAGTGGGAATCTTCGATGTCTTCGACAGTTTCACAGTTGCAGCACGCGAAGCTGAGGCCCTCGTCGGCGTCATCAGAGAACTGCGAGCAATTGTCTTCGGGCGCTCATTGACAGGCTTGGTGGAAGCATCACCGTCATTCTTCGGTCGGTTAGTAGAGGTATCGTCACCCTCGGACTGCTTGACGCGCTTTGCAACAGATCCTGCTGGCGGTGCCGGGATGCGTGAAGGTGTGCCGGTCGATTTAGCTGGCGCCTGTCTCTTTTCGGGCTCATCGAGGTCAGCCTTGGAGCTCTTCCTCTTGAGAGGCTTGTTAACCGGCTGGAAGCGACCAGGTAGAGCCCTAAACGCGGATGGGTGGTTCTCGATGGAATCCATCTTCTTGAACTCGGCCATATGAGCGTCGGTGAAACGATCGGCCTTCCCCTTGGGCTGCGCGATCTTTCTGTCGCCGTACTGCCGTTCAGCTTCGCGCTCCTTGCGGTCTTGCTTCCCCTTATCTAGGACCATCTGAGCCTTGATCCTGGAGACGTCTTCACGGATGTTGTCCATAAGCTTCCTCGCCTCCTCGCTCAGCTGCGAATCCTGGCACGAGAACTTGAAGAAGCTTGGTGTGCCGAGTTGACTGGGCGGCGAGCTCTTGGTCTTGGTCGGCGTGTTTTCAATGATGCTTTCCTTGATAATATTTCCTTCAGAGTCACGCTTCACGGGGTTGAATCCCAGGATGAGACCCGTGTCTGGCTGCTTGGTGGTACTCGGCCGCGCCTTGCTGGGATGCATTTCCTCGTGAGCGGGACGGACATCGCCAACAGTCGTTGGCGTCTTCGCGACAGGAGACTTGGTCTGGGATGAGACAGCGGCGTTATCACCGCGTTTGGATCGACTGCGAGGGGTAGAGGGGACACCCTCGTTGTTTGGCTGTGGGACGACCTCTGGCGTCTCGTCACTTTCCTCCACAGACGAGAGCTTCTCAACGACCGGGGACGCGGGCTTAGGCTCCTGGACCTGCATCCCTGTTAAAAATTGAACGCGATCATGAAGGACTGAGTGCCGTAGATGCGGATTGCTGGGCGTTGCTGGGCAAGGATATGGACATGGCTCACCTCTACGGAGGGCGTGCGCCCTCTAAGGCGGGCGGAGCGGCGAGGCGCCATTTCTGAGACTTATCAGATCAATGCAGGCGATGAATCGGTTTATAGTGGTCGATGTATGCAGGGTTGGAGGGGAAAGAAAGGGCACGAGGGGGGCTGTTGAGAAACTGGAGACTCGCAGGGCCGTTGCGTGGAGGCGTAAACAGAAGCGTAAACAAAAGCGCGGCTGCGGTGGAATCGCCTGACGTCAGGTGAGGGACGCTCCCGGCGGACAAACCGATCAGCGAAACGGCCAGAACGCGCTCCGTCCTCTTATCAATTGCAGTCTGATGCTCCTGGAATGCTCCACTGGGTGGGATAATGCACGACTTTTATTACTATGATGATGTGTTTCTCCTCAGCTGAGGCTGGGCCTCTTCCCCACTTCAATCTAGACTGGTCCGTCCTCCCAGGCCTGAGGCTCCCAACAAAATCATACCCTGGGTGAATAGTGTCTAACTACACAGTACGCAACAGAGCTCCATGGCTTGTAAGCTTCAATCTCAATAACCAAACGGATAGGTCTCGTCTGAACTCAGAGGCGTCTTAGGCTGGATTCTCTCCAGAGGCCGCACGGCTTGAGTAACGTCGAACCAGATGTACCCGTCAAACTGGTTGTGAAGGTACGCTTGAGAGTAGTGAGATATCCTTTCCGTGTCCGGGCGATATATGACCCCAATGAACCGCTCCAGGCGGTTGGTCTCCGCAGCAATTGCTGACCGGAGCACAGGGTCTGCTTCCTTGGGTCGAAGGTCAAGAACAAAACTCGGGATCCCCGTGTTGTGAGCCAGATACTCCCAGCTATCGGCCCGTGATGGGTTGACTGCCATAACCTCCATATCGTCGTCCCACTCGTGAGCGGCAGCGACGGTACCGGTATGGGTGCCGCAGCCCAGGATGGCGACGTTCTCACGGCCAAAATTCTCGCGACAGAGCTGTCCGATGTTGACTTCGTTGCGGCGGATACCCATGCTGGTGTACCGTGCATCACCGCAGTGCGAGTTGTGCGCCCAGATGATGGCTTTCGTGTCCTCGGGCTTGTGGTGGAAAAGACGCCTCAGCGTCTCAAACATGTGCGTGTCTCGCAGCGTCCACGAGCTGGCGGAGCTGTAGTACATGGCCTTGTAGTATTTCTCCGCGTCCCTGACGATGAACGCATTCTGCTCGCTACTGTGGAACTCCTCACCGTCGTGCTCTTCGCGAGAGTATTCCAATCGGCGCTCGAGGAGCTCCCGGAGCATGTCAATCACTTGCGTTTCGCAATTCTCCATGCCGCGAAGGGATGCCAGACCGTAGGACGAAGGGTCATCAACCCATGGCTCCAGACACCCGTATCGGCGACGGGCCGCTTTGCCCATGTCGGGATCGACCCGGTCGAGGTAGTCAATCACAGCGCGGATGGAGGACCCCATACTGTAGAGGTCCAGGCCGTAGAATCCGGCCCTCTTCTCCGGTGGGACTTTGGTGTTGCGGTCGCGCATCCACTCGACCAGCTCTTGCATCTCGCGGTTCCTCCACATCCAGGTCGGGAACCGTTTGAACGGCTCTATCCTGGTGCCGCCAATGTTGGCCTTGGGACCGGGACGCTGCCGCACGTAGCGATCGATGGATTCAGCGTCGGGCCAGTCGGCCTCGACGGCTACCATGTTGTAGCCATGCTTGTCAATCAGACGTTTCGTGATCTCCGCTCTGGCCGAGTAGAACTCGGATGTGCCATGGCTCCCGTCTCCCAGCAGGACGACCTTGGGACCTGCGAAGCTGTCAAACTGGGCCCCAAAGGACGGGTCCGAGATCTCGGGCAATGGACGAGCTGCGCCAGCGATAAGCTGTTGGAGTTGTGCAGCCATTGAGAATGTAACTGGTATTCGCATTAACAGAGAATATATAAAAAAGGCCAGATTGAATTTCTCTCTTGATCGATAGCCGAGATCATTGGACTATTCTACAACATAAAAGGCCCTGGCAGGGCAAAGAGCCCAGGCAAGGGTTTATGTTTGCCTCCGGAGAGCCAGCATGAGATCATATCATTGTAAGGTCTCCCAGATCATGATGACTTCACGTGCAACCAAACAGAACAATAGACTCGAGGCGATTGTATGGATTGGAGAGAAATACGAGGGGCTATCTCATTCTTCAGTTTATTTATTATGTCCCCTTAAATGAATCGTCTCAAGCAGTTAGCCAGGGACATAGTAGTAAGGAACATGACTACGACCGGCCCGACACCGCGCCTCGAGAGCTTCGAGAAGGCGATGGAGACGCTCTACGGGAGCTTCTCCGCCATCACCGACCCCGAGACGTGGACTCCGCCGCCAAAATCCGGCGGCCACCGCGGGCGCTACCTCTGGACGGACGCGTTCGGCGTCCTGAACTTCGTGACGCTGCACCAGGAGTACACGAGGACCAAGGGCCCGGCCCAGGACGACAAGTACCTGACGCTCGCCCGGCGCCTGGTTGAGACGGTGCATGACGTCCTCGGCCGCACGCGCGATGGCCGCGCGCGCCTCCCCGGGGCCACGGACGAAGAGCCTCTCAAGGGCGGACTGCGGATAGGGAAGATGGACGAGCGTGGCCCGGACGCGGACGGCCAGTACCACCACTACCTGACCATCTGGATGTTCGCGCTGAACCGCCTGGCGCTGGCGACAGGCAACCCGGACTACAACCGGCAGGCCGTGCAGCTGGCCAAGGCCATCCACCCCCGGTTCTTCATCAACAGGGAGTCGACGCGGCCGCGGATGGTGTGGAAGATGGCCATGGACCTGTCCGTCCCGCTCGTGCCCTCGGAGGGGAACCTCGACCCCATAGACGGCTTCGTGATCTTCCGCCTGCTGCAGGCGTCGGCGATGCAGTCGAACGATGGGAAAGTCCTGGAGGAGGAGATCGGGGACTACAAGCGGGTGATGGAGCGGAAGGGGGAGCACTTCGTCTCCAGCGATCCGCTCGATCTGGGCATGACCATGTGGACCTCACACTGGTTCTCCGAGAAGGAGGACTGGGCGAAGAAACTTGCAGAGAGATGCTTCGAGCAGATCTGTACTATCATACCTACCTACCTACCTTACTTAACCCATATTCACTTTGAGCTCTTTTCCTCTTGAGACAGGCCATGAAAACATGAGGAACCGACTGACAATATCTACTTTTGCCAGACGAACTCTTCGAAATCGACCGCTACCTCGAACGCAACATCCGGTACCGGCTCGCGTTCCGTGAATTCGGCACCGCCCTGGGCCTCCAGTGCCACGCGGAGCAGGCCAACGAGAAGGAAAAGTCCGTCGACCTGAAGAAGTGGGCGGACGCCATCCTCGACTCGTGGGCGCCGTACATGGACCTGACCATGCCCAAGAGCCTCGCGCCCGAGGATCTGCGGCCCATCAACCGGGTCATGTATGCGACGGCGTTGATCCCGGGAGGTGAGTGCCAAGTCTCTTTCTTCAACTCTGCTGTGCTATGTTTTGTTCTTTGCACCTTCAACCTGGAGTAGTTGGAGATCCGTGTCCCATTCCCTTATTTGGGCGTTATGACACGAGCTTACCAATTCCTCTTAGCGTTCCGGAGTGGCTACCTCGGACCGGAACCGAAAACAGAGCCTTAGTTGTAAAACGTGTGTATCAAGCAAAAAGATCGGAATCCCAATATAAAGACCAAAAGCAGGGAGGGGATATTATGTACTGTACTGTACATTATTAACGAATTTCAAACCCGGTCCATGTAAACAGAGGATATCCTATCTGTGTCATATCGTACATGGTGAACGAATTATTAAAGTCGTCTCGTTTCTATACCCCAGGAACCCCAATGATATCTCTCCACGGGATAAGCGTCCTCGGAAGGAAATAGGTGATATATACAGTGACAAGAGCGATGAGCAGACCGGATACCTAGGTAGTAGTTCTGTCAGCCAAAAAGAAAGGAAAAAAAATGAACTGCGCCGTGGGATTGGATTCCACATTGGTGAATGTATGGAGACTGACCTTCTCAAGCCACGTGTGGAACCAAATCGCAGTCATAAACAACATCCACCAGCTCAGTCCCGTAACGGCCCAGACGAACCGCCGCGCCCAGATCTTCAACCCCCCGTCATTATTATCATCTGGCACATCGACGACACTGCTTCGAGTGCTGCCACTGTCACTGTCACTATCACTGTCCTCCTGCTTCTCCTTTCCACCCTCCCCAGCAGCAGCAATCTCCGGCGCGACCGCACCCCACGTCTCAAACGCCAAAAACGCCGTCGCCAGCACAAGCATAAACACATGTCCGCTGACATCATGCCCGCCTCTCCACGCACCGCCCGCGGCCTTACACGCCGCGGCCGTGAAAATCGCACCTAGCTCGGACACGGGATGTCCGGGGACTCGGGGACGAACGTCCTCGCACCTCCCGCCCGTGATGACGAAGCTGCGATCAATGATCGCGGGTCCAAAGAACCACTGCGTGGTTAGGATCCAGGACACGGTGACGACGGCGTAGCGGAGGACAGCCTGGACGGTGCGTTTGGCGCGAAGGGGCGGAGCGGCATTGGTGTACGCGGGCTGGGTGAGGAGTAAGGCGAGGAAGGCGAGGGTGGTCCAGAGCCAGCCGACCTTGACGAAGTAGACGTTGAAGATGTTGTCCTTACGGGCGAAGTAGTTGACGGGGCTGCTGGTGGTGCTGTGGTAGGTGTGGGAGTGGGAATGGAGGTTGATGTCCGAGGCGATGGTCGGTGCTAGAGCTGGGTCTGCGGCGGCATTGTGGTTCGCGCGTGCGGTGGGGGAGATGGCTGCGTAGAGGGAGCCGAGGAGGAGAGTGAAGGGGTAGACGAGGAGAACGAGGGCCGGTGGTTGAGAATAGTAGGACGTTGTGCTGGTGCTCGTACTGTACGATGGTGACCCGTTCCGAGGTCTCGAGCCCATTTTTTTTTTCTCTTGACCTCTCTCAATCCCGAGTTGGTGGTAGGTTAGATAAACAAAAGATTCAATGGGAAGAGAGAGGGGGGAAAGAACGTGGAAAGCAGAGCGCTTTAATTGATTAATTGATCAAGAGGCACTGTCGCAGCACCCCTGGCATTGACGTTGCGACTCAAGAGGTTGAGGCCTGCGCTGATGACGTCGGTCCAACCGGTGGTCATGTGCGTTGCCAAGTGTGCTCCCGGCCTCGCCGAGGACATGGATTTACGTCTAAGGCTGAGTACTTGGTACTATTTGCTATGCTAAACTGAAACGAGGATGAAGAATTGCATTGAGCTTGTTTTGGCTACGTTTCTGCTTAGCTGCTTTCGACGACTCGATCTCCTCTCAAAAGGTGCTCGCACTTTTGGTAGGTACCGAATTGCTTTCTGATGTGTCGTAGGTTTCAGTAAAACATCTACATGTGAACACTCTAAAATCTCTACATTTACACCCTTTTTTAAGCCATTTGTCATCATTAAAACTGTATTTTTGGGACTCCACTGAACTGCACTATTTACTGAAGAATTGAGAAAAAGGTTGTTTTGTTCCCTTGGAAAGATGTCACCCACTGTCTCTCGGCTGCTTATATACCCAAAGTAGCCTTGACATGTCTATGGATAACCAGAAACGAAAGACGTCTGTACAACAAAAATTGTGGCTTCATCTTTCTCCTCCCGGATGCAACCTTAGTAGGCGGGCAGTGGTGCCTGCAGGTGCAGCTTCCGCGAAGAGCTACCGACGTAGACCGTCTTGGGGTATTCAGACACAACCCAGTTCTGGGAGACCGTGTCCCAGTTGGAAATGTCGCGCCTCGTCAGTGTGGTGGTCCACATCGTCTGCTGGCCAGGGTTGAGGGTGATACGGTCAAAGTTGCGGAGCACAACCTTGGGGTCGTCGGGACCACCGAGAGAGACATACTATAGAACGTGGGTCAGTTACAAGCTCCAAAAGCAGATTGATATGACTGCAAAACTCACCAGCTGAGGAACTTCGTCACCAACAACCTTGCCGGTGTTGGTGATGATCGCAGTCACTCGGTACATCTCGTCGTAGAGACCTGGGTTACCACCAGGGGCACCACTGGCCGGAAGAATAGGCTGAGGAGATCCATCAGTTGCGCCAGGCGGGATGTAGTCCTCGGACTTCATTCCGTAGTCAGGGTCACCGGAGGACTCCTTCGGGTCGGTCGTGTTCAGCCAAGGATAGATGTACTTGGGGATCTTGTCGATTTCCTCAGGGTACAAGTAATCCGCATAGTCCATGCTGGACTTGCCAAAGGTAGGAGCAGCCTTGGTTCTGCCAGAGGCTGGGGTGTAAGGCCGTGCGTTAAGGGGCTGAACATAGATGTTCGAATATTCAAAAGTAGTGTAACTCAGACCAAAACCGAATTCATAGATAGGCGTTTCGTTGAACTTGTCGAACCTTCTGTAGTCGATGAAGACGCCCTCTGTGAAGTCGTCCTGGGGTGCACCCTTGCCGTTGTTGGGCTTAGTGACCAGAGGAGAGCCGTAAGACTCGCGATCCTTGCCCCATGTAAAGGGAGTCTTTCCTCCAGGGCTGACACGGCCGTAGAGGACATCGACGAGACTGTTACCGCTCTCCTGACCCGGAAGACCAGCCCAGACGATGGCCGTGACGTTGGGGTGGTCATACCAGTCATCGATCAAGACCGGTCCCACAGTGTGCATCACAACGATGGTGTTGTTGCAGTTGGCCGAAACAGTCTTGATGACCTCCTCGCCTCCTTGCCAGAGAGTGAGGTTCTTCCGATCACCTTCATTGCCATCAACGCTGATGTAGCCTTCACCAGAGTCGGCATTGACGAACACGATAGAAACACTGTTTTCAAGGAGTCAGTGGATATTGCCGGCGGATACTAGGGGCACGAAGGAAATACCTGGCCTGAGTGGCAATCTGCTTCATTTGGTCGATGGCACCATTGTCAGTGGCAACCTGCACCAGTCCCTTTCCTTTGGAAAGGATTTCATTCTGGATTGCTTGCTCGGGAGTGACAAGATACGGGAAGTCATCAGAGCCACTGCCCCAACCCATGGCCAACGTGCCGTTGTCACAGCCACGATCAGGGCAGCCGTTAGCACCCCAAGGGTTCGATCCAGCATCCTCTCCGAAAACTCCGGTGAACTTTTCAGTGCCGGTCAATGGGAGTCCTCCGTTGTTCTTAAGGAGGACGACACTAGAAGACCCAACTTTACGAATGAGGTCTGCATGGTTGCCACGCACATCAACATGCTCGTTAACCTTGACATAGTTCTGGCCAACGAGTGCGTGCTCGTAACCGTAGTCGTCCTTTGTCCACGAGTCGAAATTGACCGGCACCTGGTTACGGTCGCGACCAACCTTGTAAAAGGCTGCCATAATGCGAACCGCCATGTCATCAACACGCCATTCCGGAACACTGCCGTTGAGGACGGCAATGGTCAGGTTGGTTCCCCAGAAAGACAGGCCAGTACCGAAGGCAGTGTCGCCTGGCATCGACATGTCAAGACCAGCGAGCGCAGCACCAACACCGCTGTGGTGCGCGCCCCAGTCACTCATCACGAAGCCCTGGAAATCAAGTTCCGCTTTCAGCAACCCGTTGAGAAGGTAGCTGTTCGAGCAGCCATAGCTGTTGTTGACTTGGTTGTAAGAGCACATGAAAGAACCGACACCAGCTTTGAAAGAAAGTCAGAAAATACACTGTCAAAGTGTCTCTGGAACTGCTTACCGCGAACAGCATCCGCAAAGGGCCAGAGGTACAACTCGTGAAGTGTCTTATCGTCGATATTCGAGCTCACACTCTCAGTGATATCAAATCCATAACCACCAGCCTCTCCAGCCTGTCGGAAATGCTCCTGCTCGTTACCAATGTAATGCTTGGCGCAAGCAATAACACCAGCATCCTGGATACCCTTGATCGTCTCCGCCATAAGCACACCAGTCAGAGCAGGGTCAGGAGAGAAACCCTCCCAGTTTCTGCCACCGTCAGGAGATCTGCCAAGAGGACCGGCAACAGGTCCCAGCTGGACGTCGACGCCCTTTCCGCTGTGTTCCTCACCCATTGCCTTGCCCCGAAGGTAGGCGAGCTTCTTGTCCCAAGTCGCAGCGACATTGATACCGGCGGGGAAGGCAGAAACGTAATCAGCTGGTAGTATCGGTTAGTTATCTCCAAACACAACCTTGTTCTGCGGTTGAAAAGCATACCAAATCGGACACCAAGGGGTGAGTCTTGGAGACACAGTCCACGCAATCCCAGTCTGAATTATTCCAGTTTAGACACCTCCTTTCCAACTGCACAAGAGTGAAGCCTACCTCGGGATACTGCCCGTTTCACCGACACATTTCTCCTGCATCCAGCTTCAAGCCGTCAGTCAATTGCTCAACTCGCAGTATACAAAGGTCAATTAACTCACCCAGTGCCGGTGGTCAGGTTGACCTTCTCAGCAAGTGTAAGCTGAGAGACAAAGTCGACGGCCTTCTGGTACGCTTCCGCCCACTCCCCGTTTCCGTTCATCCATGGCGACGGATAGAAAGGCGGCGAGTACGCCAAGTCATCCTATAGAAGCTTTGTCAGATGTCTTATTGTTTCTGGAGCACAGAGTACGGCAGCGATAGATGTAGCGTCTGCCCGCGCTTGATGAAGCATCTAAGGTTTGGTCCCGGGGAGGGTTTGTCGCACCTTGGCGCTGGCGACTGTAGCGGCCGCAGCGACGGCCAGCTCCAGCCACCCAAGCCTCATAGTTGCTGATATACGGGGTACAGCAGCTGATTAAGCAAAGAACGAGTTGACCATGTAAGGTGACTCGTGAACCTCAAGCAGGACGGACTCTACAGAGAAAGGAAATGGAAGAACGGGATATTATACTAATAAAGCTGTCTGGGGGGGATCGAGAACGGCTGCTCCGCCGCGGTATGTTGATCGTCAATAGTAACACTGGGCCAGGGCCTCGGGATCGCTCGAGCGATGGAGCCAGCCAAACAAGCTGGTGGAAACTTCCGAGAACACCTACTGGGCAGGTCCCTGGCGGCCATGCCACGCTATTCCTACTATTATTCTTAGAGACCCTGCAGCCTGCAGGGCTCTTGCATTACCATATCACAAGTCTCGTAATTCTACCACGCCAGCTTGTCTACGGGTCAGCACGACTGTCGACGCCACCCCCGCAAGCTTTCCCTGGGAAGCTCCGTAACGCCGGCACAGCTGCTGCGTACGGAAACCCACTCTGGCGTCTCCACTGCCGAGCCCAACGCGAACAGTTACATGCGGACTCCCGGCTAAATGGCTGTGATGACAGGAAGAGAAGGTGGTAACAAGGACATCAGGATCTGTTCTTTGCTACACGCAATCACCCGGCCTTGAGAAAGTCGAGGGTTCTCAAGCAGAGCATCCCCTTGCCTTCTCTTCCTGTATTCGCGGTTCCAGGGGCAGGAGTAACAAACATATATCCATGGATCCAGAGCACTCAGCCCGCAATGATTTACGAATACAGATGCGACCCGGTGTAAGGGAAGTCCATGCAAAAAGCACAAGCCGTTTTGTTTCTCGGATGAATCGTGAGGTGTAAGCTCCGGGCCGAACTCCGTAGACTGAGTACTCCATCGTAAACACAAATTATCCAGAGTCCAAGTTCAACAAAGTCCGGGGCAGATAATCTCCGTAGTCGCAGCGCGTCAGACAATTCCTCCGCAAAACCCAGCAATCCGATCCCTGCCATGAGTACAGCCTAATGCACCAGGTGAACGCCCAAGCGAGATTCTGGCCAGTGTTTATCCGAAGAGAAGACGCCCAGAAGCCTGGAGCCTGGCTACCTCCCAACGTCACTTTCCCCATATTGTAGCGGGCCTACAGCATTGCTTTGTGACGCAGGTGGAGAAAGCAGCTTCTACTGCCCAGAGTGCCGACACTCCGCGAAAGAGCGAGCCTATCACGGAGTTACTGCGAAAGCTACCGGCAAATGGCAACGACTGCCGAGCTCTAGGATCCTCACTAAACATTTCTTCTTCAGGCAGGCCGTATGCTACGGTACCCTCCATGAGTCCGCTCCAGACCTCGATGCGCTCTGCGATGATGAGTGTGGCGCGATCGAAGCGAACTCGAATAACCGCAGTTACCTTATTCCATTACCATTGACTCGGGCCATTTATTGTTGTTTACGTATTCTGTACATCTCCACGACGAAGTCGAACATTTTCCCCAAAGTACTCTCGGTATTTGATCTGAGATAGGATGCAGCCGTTGTCTCCGGAGGACTCGATCCTTAGACCTTTAGGGCCCCTGACGATCATGTCCAAAGAAGATCACAACCCTTTCAAGAGCCCCTGCCTAAAATTAGACGCGCATTGCCGCATCGATCTGGTTTCTGCATCTGAAAGCAGCACTCTCTGCTTGTCCGCGGCTGTCGACAGGCCCATAGATTCATGCTTTCGCAAGGGGCTTCTCGAAAACAACAAATCTGTCGCACAACACCGCAGCGTGGAGTATTGATCGTACAGTATGAACAAAAACAAACATCCCGCAAAACTCAATTCAACTACCGACTGCGTGACACCCGACTGACAGCCTGCGCACTGACCCGATATTTCTCCGTTGGCAAATCTGAACAGTGCCTGATAGGCCCGAGACTGGTGCGGAAACTCTTCTTTTTGACAAGAGATATCGGCCCTCGGACCCTCTTGACTGTTTTGCGCCTGCCGGCCTCGGCCTGTCTCAATAATGCAACCCCGTGACCCCCTTAAGCGGGCTAGCCTGCACCACCCTTGCATCGGGGGCTTGCAGACAGATCCCCCGGCCTTCTTGACTGTGGAGTATGGAATACCGGAGTAATACGTAAGGATACCATCCTGTGCTTTTTTACAGCACGCGGTAGAAGCCACATTTTCTTTCTTTCCATGGAATTCCACGACATACTGCTGTGCACGGTATGACAGACAAGGCAAACAAAGACGAGCTCGATACTAAATCCTGTAACGGAGTGAACTTTTACCCCTCTCCCTCTTTCTCTCTTCACAATAAGCACCCTTTGATAGCAGAAGTACTGTCGACCCTGAATGTCCTGAGGAGCTAGTTACCTTAAATGAATTCATCTTGCAGCAGAGGGGGAGACATGAGAACGCGTTAAATTCCACATTCATAAGCAATAATTAATGTCGGCTGATATATCAGCCGCCTGGATTCGAATTAATATTCTATGCCGTGAAGAAATTCTTTTATGCCCCAGGCCAGAGAATTGTGGTCGTCTGACCTCTCCATTTGCCTAGAAAATTCTATCCTGTGAGCATGGACTGGCTTGCCTATGGGAAAATATTATGTATATCCATTTTATCTTCATGAATTTTTGCGGATTATGGCATCATTATCATCATTCACACGTCGTAAATGACTGCTCGCCCGGTAGTCTAGGCGTTCTTTTAAGAATTGTACTTGTTCTCAGATCAGGAAAAAAGTAGAATGTAGCATGAAAAAATTTTTTTTCGATAGATTTCATTACAGTTGCTACTGAGCTGACTTTTTTTATCGTGGGATGTGGCCTGTTAGAGCTAATACAAGCAATGCACAGATATATAGTTGGCTTGTCTGCAATCACAGAGCCTCAGGTAGGCAGCATAGCACTACCATTTATATACCACCATCATGGTCTTGCAGACTAACTATTCAACCCTTCCCTTTCTCAACGCAGTGCCAGGGCCTCTCAGCGCTGCACTTAAGCCTCACGGCTCAGAATGTCCGAGTCACCAGCGTCGAGGATAGCCATGGCAGAGCAGCGGAAGAGCTTACCACAAGCGGTGCCGAGCTCGATCTATTGGAAGCAGAATACTCGTTAGTAAAAAAAGTTTTTTTGCTCTCCAGGATCATCCCTTCCACCTTTTAAGAAAGGAAGAATCCCTTCTCAGAGCAACATCCGCTCTCCGAAGTCACTTTTTCTTTTAATTTTTCTTTTAAAAGAAAAAAGCAACTTCTTCTCTGAGCAACGGAGCTGCACTCCCTTGGTCGATACACACGGTATAGATCTAGGGTTTCTCTCTCTCTCTCTTTTTTTCTTCTCTTTTGGTGGGAGGATGTGGGCGAATGGGTTAGGTAATACGTACGTTGTTGCCGTTGAAGTGGTGAACAGGGGTCTTGGAAAGCATGGCGTAGTCTATTTGCAATTAGTCGTCTATCAAATAAAAGAGGTTGTTGCGGTTGGGCACATACACTCGAGCTCGGACTTGCGAAGAGGAGGGCAGTTTCCGGCGATAAGGATAAGCTTAGCCTTGCCGGAGCGGAGAGCCTTGAACGTGGACTTGGATCCCATGGTCACTGAAAGACAAAACCAAAAAGGTCAACCAACGGCTCACTCTTGTTTTAAGGAGTTGTGCGCATTGAAACACCCACCCTTTCCGGACTTCATAACAAGCGCGAGGCGCGAGGCGAGGGTGTCGCCGGTCTTCTTTGCCTTGGCCATTGTTGAGAAGGGTAAGTTGCTCGCTTGAAAGCTCACTGGGCGAGAAAAAAGGTCGGTGGACGGAGGACGGAGTTGAAAAGAGAGAAGATGAAAATGAAGTGTGAGTATCACAAGAAATAAATTAGCCGAGTTGGTGGCGCAACACCGCGCCTATCAGGCCAGACCTGCGGGCCGTCTTGGGGACCTGCGCAGCTGCGCTAGGGCTAGAAACACCTCCGCATGCAAATTAACTGGTACCGTCTAAACTACCAGCTGACCTGGCGGGGCAGCATTCAGTTTGATGTAAATAATCATACACCTGACCACAATTAGGCCTAATAGGTCTCGAGTCCGCCGGGATTAGCAGGTCTACCATTATTCTACTAGATAATTCCCGATAACTAAGTGGTGCTTATTTTATGTGACATTTCATGGGCACGGTGGACTTACAATTACAGTGGATAAAAGTTACTTGGAAATGCACAGGATCTTAGTTTTATCATCTAGACATACATTATGCTGTCACCAATACTATTAATGCTCCTACAGGGCTATATTCAGCATGTTATAAATAGTGATAAGCTGGATCCTTCTCATCCTCCTAAAAATCTCTACCATAAATTACTACTAAAATAAATTGCCTCTAAATAAGAACCTTCTAGGTAATAAAGAAGTACCTTTCGAGCACGTACGACCATAGGATATGGAAAGCAGGACTTCCCGTCCGCTCAGCCGTACTTAAGCCAGTATCATAAGCTCGGATCGTAAATTGTTGGTTGAATGCATCAGCCAAAGGCGTACCTACCTGCTTTGCTTATGCTCCAGTAAAACTAAGATATTACCTATTCGACTTCATTGCCCGGCAACGTTGCAGTCGAACTAGGCTGCTTCCCTGCTGCTAACCAACAGCTCCGGATGCACCTCCTCATCATATTTCTCTCCAATACGTTGCTGGACCGCTGGACCGCTGGCCGTTCTGCAATGCGCTCAATCCACGCCCGGAGATGCGGGAAACGGGGCATCTCCTCCGCAAGTCCGGTATTCTTGTAAGCTCGGAGCCAGGGCCACGCGTTAATATCGGCGATGCTGTACTTGCCCTTATCCCGACCAGCCAGGTACTCGCGCGGTGTGCCCGTGTGCTTCCCCGAAAGGTGCAGTCAAGGACTTGGTAGATGCGGAGAATCTCTGTACGGAAGCTTTCGATGGCATCTAATGCAACGAGGAATATTATCAGATCCCTGCTGTATCGTTTGATATGGGTAGCTTACATGGCAGCTTTTCCGATGCGAACCGGCTGAAATGATTCAGTTGGCTTTGAAACGGCTGCCCCGATGTTCCAGCGCATCTGTGAAGCCAAACCGACGGTCATGATCCACTGTCTCGAGGAGATAGAGAAGAATCGCGGAACTTTCCATGACAGTAAACGGACTCTGGGTGTTGTGGTTAATTTCATGCTTAGTAGTCGAAAGTCGGAAATCGCACCATTAGGATTTAGCCGCAGGAACAAGTCTTGTTTCTGTTCATCGGTGTCAATATCGATCAGACTGGCCGTCCATTCAGTTCGGTAGGCATCTTTGAGTTCTTCCAGGTAGATCTGGACCTTTTTCCCATTGGGAGTGGAAAAAGTCAAAAGGTGTAGGCCCTGGATTACCCGGTTAGAGAACTGGGCGAGAGCTACACAATGAAGATCAAGGTGTTTAGATCCGGGTACCTTCGCGTCTTTCACCGCATGAGGTGTCGCATCTGTGTATAGACTTGCCATTTTGGTTGAGTGTGAATGTATCAAAGAATGGCGGAAGATCTGTTTGAGCACAGTGAAGAGCAAAAAAGAAACACCGCTTTTGACTAAAGTGAGACATGAGGAACACATGTGCTTTTGTTCGGTACCAGCGGGCTCCGCGCGATAAACAGCGGCCAGGTAGCCAGCGAGAAGTGCCCAATCTGCTAAGCTGGATAGAAAATTATAAACCCAAGGATGTAATCCAATTCGAGAAGCATTTGCACGTAGTAAGTTTCTGTACCAAGCACCGGTTCTTTTTCACTGAGTGCCCGTGTACGCTCCATTTTCTCAATTCCTATCATGATAAATGATATAAAAACGTCGACAGTAACAGTGGAAAAGCAGGTCTACTTATCTCCTTAGAGGCTCACTAAGAAACCGCGCGTCGATTATGAGAATTGCGAGCAAAAAGAAAATGGATCGTAGTTGAACTAATCAAATAGGTTCTCACAGTGCCTAATGATGCATTCTGGTACCTTGTTTCAAAGACCTGTTAACACTAAGCACCCCTTCGTTGGCGCTCCAATTTTGAACTGGCATGGCCTATGATAACATATTGGAGGTCGTAAGGGGATAGATGCATTCGAGATTATCACAACTCTTCTCTACAGATCTTCTGCCAACTTGAGTCTCCCTTTGGCATACAGTTCTGTTGTTTCATTCCTCGCCGAGTTCATGCCAGTCCCTGCTCTTCTTATATACGGGGTTTTGCATCTCAAGAGGTATCAGCCATTGTCCCAGCACCCCGAGTCGCTCTCAGCTCCATCATTTGGTCACCATGGCTTCAATAATAGCCTGACTTGGGCTTATTACGGCCAAGGAATCACCATCAAATACCATAGAATAGTGGTCAATAGTGATAGAATACACAAAGCACAGATCCGGGTCATCGACCTTGAATTCACGCGTCTTGAACAAAACACCACCAGAGTTGTGATCTGGGAGCGGAACCATAGATTAAAAACTTCTTCGGCTCCCCGATGGTGAGACATGTAAGTCTTCTGGCTTAATGGAGTGATGCTATGTTCATCCTGGAATCCCGCAGCCATCGGCGGTCGAAGGATCAGAGCCTGAGACTTACTGGGGCCAAGGGCTAAGTCCTGATCTTCAATCACTGGTTCCAGCTGATTTTCGTCAGGGTATCAGGGGCTCCTGGAGGGTGCAACTCGAGGCTAATCGAAGATGACGGTGATGCCTGATTCCCCTCTTCCCCCAGGGGATGATCATTTGTTGAGAGCATGGTTGGATTAGTTATGGGTTGAGATACAGGCTGCAGCCACCTAAGCGTTGACTACGTATAAGCAACGCGCCGGGCGGTTAGTAGTTGGGTGGGTGACTACCAGCGAATCCTGTCTGTTGTACGTGTTTGCCTTTTTGTTTATTTTCTATTTCTTTTGTTTTATTTGGACGCCATTTTTTATTTTAACATTTAAGGACTTGTCTTCTGAAAAAAAGTAATAATTCTATCTTTCCTCATCTGATGTGTCTTGCCAGATGGGCTCAGTAGCAGCTACTCCGCGCATATATATATCGTACACCCCGGTACCTTGTTGTTGGTCCATGTCAATGACTCGATAAAGAAGCCTATCCCCTGGCTTGTACCAATAAGAGTATGAGCCCAATGCGGTACTCGGACGTCTAGGCCGATCGTCCCGCTGTTGAGCTTGGAGCATGCGTACCCAAACCCCACTGTAGATGCATCATTCGGCTCATACCTGCGATCATCTGAGGTTACTGCACCGGACAGATACAGAAGAATGCTCCTATTATGACGCAGGCCCCTGTACTGTATCATATGGACCTTTGCGATGTCAGATAGTTGCATGTTCAACTACTTAGGCACTTAGTATGTTTACAATATGCCCGGGCTTAGACCGAAGTACCTAAACAAAGAAAATGGTAGTCTGATTTTGAAGGCTAGCTAGCTGCATGTTGAGGAATACTCCATGCCTGACATCTCCACCCCTCCAATCACCGATCCTGGAGAATGAGCTCCGCGCCCTGCTCTGCCACTGCGTAGAGCGTTGCCTGTGGGTGGCCTCCAATAGCCACGGGGAGCACGCTAGCATCCGCAATTCGAAGACCACGGACTCCATACACATAGAGGTCTGTACCGACCATCCGTCCCATGGCTGCTGATCCTGCTGGATGATGATGTGCAAGACCCGTCGCCCTAATCCGGGCATCTATGTCCTCATATGGAGATTGGGCGCTTAGCGGCGGCATCCCAGGCGGAGGAACTTCGCTCTCAATGTAGTCCTTGGCGGCAGAAGTGTCTAGCAAGGCCTGCAGAACGCGACGGGTACCATGTATAAGAGAAACACGGTCAGCATCTGTGTCATAGTAGTTGGAATTGACAGCTGGAAAATCAGTAGGCGAGGCTGAGGTGATGCTGATTGAGCCACGTGATGTAGGTAAGAGCAGCATGACTGAGGTCATAATGTAGCTTCCATCCATTGGGACCCCTGGAACGCCGGCCGGGGCATAGACAACAAATGTTTCAATATGGGATCGACCTGGGCTCAAGAGCGAGCGGTCATCGAGAGTTGATCCTGATGTGGACTCATGTTTCTTTAATGCTGGTTCCAACAGATCCCAAGGTACCGCTTCATTGACAGCCCAGTCGGTGGGAAAGCCCTTCGTGAAGGCTGGGTCTGTTAAAAGAGGGCTTCCTAGTGCAAGGCCTCTCTGTGGATTTCGCAATCTGAAAAGTTGGTAATGAGCGAAATGGTCCATCAGATTCTTTCCCACATCCGGGGTCTCAAAGACCACTGGTATTCCATATTTAGATAAACCGTCTACTGGTCCAATCCCAGACAACATTAGTAGCTGTGGCGTTCGCAGTGTCCCAGCTGACAAGATGATCTCCTTTCGTGCTGCAAACCGGCGGCCATCAGCAAGCAGAACTGCTGAAGCAACTTTTCCCCCAATGTCATCTTGTGAAAACTCCACACGATGAGCAATGGCACCCGTGATGACCCGTACATTGTCAAGGCTGTATGCTAGATGTGCCGGCTGGCGCTGTCCGTTGCACCAATTCTCAAGAAATTCAGATATTCCTTCAGAGGAACCCGAACATCCTCCGCCTGGGTTGTATTTGACTCCGAGCTCTGTCCAGGCAGCCTTGATAGGCTCACGAAGCGGATACTTGCGCTGAGGATCGCTTGCGGAAACAGAAGTAACATGGATAGGAGGTGAACCCATGTTGTTTGAGATCTGCCTCGGGATCAAAGAAAGTTTCTGACTTGCGCAAGAATGGCAGCAGTCCTTCATAGCTCTAGCGGTAATCCCCCACTGCCTTTGCCCACTCATCATAGTCGCTGGGATCGCCACGACTCCAGCCCCCAAAATTAATAACACTCCCTCCACCGAGAGCTTTCCCTGTGTGTATGGTATGGACTCGATTTCCAGTATTAGGCTGAGGTGTACTAGGGTAAGACCAATCCAGCTCTGAACCAAGGAGAGAAAACAGTCCTGGAAATGAATTCGTGTCAGGATTGTCCGAAGGGTCGATACCGGCTTCGAGAATCAGAACATCAAGAGAAGGGTTGCTCTGCTTAAGACGCGACGCCAAAGCGCACCCGGTAAGACCACTACCCACGACGACGTAGTCAACCTCTGCCGTTGCCATGGCTCAGGTTGTTGATGGAAAATGGAAGTAGACAAGGATAGAATCAAACAATGGGCTGGTCAAGGGTGTGCGGGGAGATAAGGGGAGAGAGAGAGAGAGAGAGAAAGGCACCCAACAGACTGCCTACTGGGTTGCCCTATTGCCCTAAATAGTGGAGACAGATGGAGAGAACAAAGAAAATCTTTGTAGGTACTTTCAGTATTCATGCTTGGTCGCTCTCCCTTGCCCGAGGGCTTGGATGGGTGACTTGTCACTGTCTCACAAGTGCGGCAGCCCTGTTGGGTGCTGCTTTTGGGTGTAACCTCTTCATGACGTACGCGTTTTTACGGTTCTACGACACTAATGTAGCCGGAGGATGCAAATCAGAGGGCATCATTCACTAGCTCCTTAATAATCTAACTGGAAGTACCTCGCTTTTCAATTGCTTTTCACAGGACAAGTCTAGCTGTCTCCACGCCTGATTCTGTGCACACACACAGTACTTCGCCTCAAACACCGCCCTTGCACCATACCTCACCTTGGGGACCTGCTGTTGTTGTATCTGCTGTTCCACTGCAATGACATTTTCCTTAGGACGGTCGGAAAAGCCAACATTCAACGCTTCGATGTGCGTATTCACTTCAGGATCGTCCACCAAATCGATCGTCTCGTGCTCGTTATCCATGCCAAAGATTCGACAACGAGTTCTCCCATATCGGGGCTAAATATAGAGTATGAACTCTGGGGAATGGGGCACTTGGTAGAAGACAATGGCAATCCCTTGAAGTGGACCCAGATCGGACGCAATGTCGGTAAACAGGCGCTGACGACACCCAAGGACATTTCAATGTTCGTCCAGAAAAACACTGGAGAAGTGTAATCTGGTCAGATTTAGTATGATGCGGATTTGGAGCTTGGCGGTACCGTCCACTTACAAGTCTCATCGTTGTAATGCTTTAGGAAGCCATGTCCAACGTGAAAATACATTATCATTCTGGTGATGCTGACCCCACAGACACAGCAATCGCGAGTCAGCTCTGCGTCATGAAGATAGGGAGCGAATAACCATACGTTGCTCCTAGGAGGAACATGCCCATCACCGCAATTTTTTGTTTAGGAGGCAGATGCAGCCTGAGAACCATTGGGATCGGCATGAAGAGGATCATAAAATCAACCACGATGTCGTGATGCAGGATGCATACCACATGGAGACACCATCCATACAATTATTATGGTAGAAGGCCTCTACCGGGGGGTGACTGGATAGCAGAGAAAGAGATTGCTGAAAAAGAAGGTGATTTTCCATCCAGCAACGAGGATAAGCATGAGCAGTGATGCTATGCGGAATCGTCTGGTACAAAAGATAGCAAGCATCTGCCCTGCGAATTTGCACCGATGAAGTCAGTCTGAGAAGCAGACGCTTCCACCGCCAGGGCTCACCTTTTCATATGTGAGGAATCGAGGATCGTCAAGAATTGGTTGGCCATCTGGGCCCACCGTTTGATGTTGTCCAAGCTGCCCTTTAACTGCCGCTGTGATACAGGTGAGCCAAAAAGGGCGTTCTTCAACGTGGCTGATGGCATTTAGGCCTACCGATAAGCTGGACCACACAGCATCCAATGGAGAAGGCCTACACAAAATTATTAGTAGTATTTTTAACAGATGAGAGGGCTTTCTTCCAAGTCCTTACCAGTGCGACAAAAATTAGATAGTTGTCCCATGCCAGACGCCTGTACCCAAGTGATTTTGCTCATACTCGAAGACCCAAGCCTCTAAGACTCGACAGCAAGACGGTTGATATCTCTCAGAAGATTAACAGACACAGTTTAAGGTGAGAACAGAAGTGCCAGAACTGACCACCTTCTTTGATAGAACTCGGTCTAATGGAGCTTATTATCGATTTAAGGGCCTGGGGCACAACACATAGCAGCGACAGTGCAACGATGGGTAATTCCCATGCGGAAAGCGGCCCCCATGCTTCAGGTGTATGTCGCAGCACTCTGGCCTCACGTAAGACGGATCATTGCTATGGAAATCTGCGAGAAGCGTCTGTCAGCGAGGCTGCATGTTCCCGTACGCGGTACGCTACCTGCATCTAGAAGACCGATGCTACCTACTCAACTGGGTGCCTAAGATGCCTAGGTAGCCTAATGGAAAGATCTTAGTACCTAGTATGTAGATGGCCCTGACCTTGTCTCCCCCAGGATTTTTCACTATGTCTCATATCCTAGCAGCAATCTTCTCTGCCTACATCATGTGATTAGTAGTGTAATAGTCCCTCTGGGAATATTTCAAGGCTTTGTCCCAGCAGGGTTCCTTGTAAAAAATGTCTGGGTTCCGGATCCATCTGACGGAACGGACTAGGTATCTACCTAGGTAGTACAGAGTACCCTGTAGCTAGGTACTCGAAGCAAAGGCGTAAGTCAGCTGTCAGTTACCAAGAATGCAGGGACTTTTGCACTCTCCGGAGAGCCCCTCTCTTTGTTAGGAAGCCAGGATTCCAATTGTCGTTGTTAATATATTTGAAGGATAGGTATCTTACCGTCAAGACGTTGCGAGTGCAGCACTCTGCACAATTTCTGCATAAACTCTTCCTTCAAGCAACCAGGGGAAGTAGCTCTCTGCTCCTCCACGTACCATCAATCGCAGCAGGTTTCTTGTCCTTTCCTGCAACATGCCATCTCTAGTGCTCATCTTGCTTCTCTCAATCCTTGCAACTGTATTTAGCTTGCCACATGACGAGATAACGGCAGAACTCGGACCGTTGCTCTCTGCAAATGTCTCGATAATTGATAACACAGCCAAAGTGCCGCGATGGAGGAGTTTTCGGAACCTAAACCTGGGATCGTTGTCAACGTAGCCACTGAACATGATGTGGCCGTCACAGCATGTTATTCCATATGGCACTTTTGTCTACTAGGTGCTGACTACTGTCTAGGTCCAATTTTGCATCAGGAAGGACATTCCATTTTTGGCCCAAAATGGAGGACATGGATGGGCAACCACTTTTAAACTAGGACAAGATGGGCTCCTCATTAACCTAGGATGGTTGAATGCAGTCACATTCAACGTTGAAAGAACCCAAGTCACTGTCCAAGGCGGTGCCTTGATTTCCGACGTCATTGCTGCTGCGTATGCAAATAATGCCCAGGTCCAGACCGGCAACTGCAATTGTGTGGGCACGCTTGGTGGAATCCTCGGCGGAGGGTACGGCAACCTGATGGGTTTGTACGGGTTCGGTGTCGACAACATCCTTTCCCTCAATGTGGTTATGGCAAACGGGACTTTGATGACGGTGGCACCGGAGGAGGCTGACCTCTTTTGGGCCCTTCATGGCGCCGGCCCGAACTTTGGCATTATCACGTCCGCGGTAATGAAGTCCTACCCCGTTACTCCGGTTGAGCAAACAGCCTGGCTGGGTGAACTCACCTATACATCTGACAAGATCGAGGCCCTGGTGGAGGCAGTTGATAAGCTTGTCCTCGAGCCCAAGATGAATATATTTCTGTACTATATGACTTCTGGGGCTCCAGAGTACACGCCCGTTCGTTGTCGCGACACCACTCTACTATGGCACCAAGGCCGAGGGAAAAGTTGCATTTGCTTCCCTCTATGCCGTCGTACCGTCTAATGATAGCACAAGTGTCCGGCCTTATGTCCATTGGAACGATGGTGGTGCAGGATTCTGTACCAAAGGTGATCGCAAACCAGCATATGGTGTTGGCCTCGCCAAAATGATTCCAAGTACTTGGCGGGCTGTCTGGAATGAATATGTGGAGTTTCTTCAAAACAGTGGCACCGGAAACAGCATCCTCATAATGGAGGCGTATTCTTTGACCAAAGCCCGATCCATTCCAGGTTCATCTTCGTCATTTCCATTCCGCTCTGACGTCAATTTCAACGCGGTCGCTATACCTTGGTATAACGATCCAAGTCTTGACCAGAAAGCAGCGGTTTTTGGTACAAATGCTCGTAAGCTATGGAGATCCACAGATTGGATTGACTCCAACAGCACGTAAGTGTGGATACGCTTGCTATGGCAACTGGGCTGACACCTTTTCTGTATGAATAATGAAACTTGGCTAACAGAGTGCCTACCTACTAGTTACATCAATTTTGCCCATGGAGACGAAAGCTTTTCCACAGTGTACGGAGAAAATCTATACATGCTGCAAGAAATAAAGGCCAGGGTTGACCCAGATGGCCGTTTTAATCAATGGTTTCCGCTTCAATAAGCTAAGACTCGTGGAATACGGTGGATGAATTTCAAAATCATACAACGATTACTTATACGTCTAGACTAGAAGAAGGAAGTTTTTGCCCTGTTCAAATCAAATGCGACCTAGATAAGATAAGGCTCCTTAGCTACGTACTACCTACCTAGTCTTGATACATCAGATTCCGGAGCTTCATAACTGCGCCAACGTCAAGTGCTTTTTTTCTTAGCCTGTATGTCATAGACGACGCTAATGCAATGCCAGAAGCCGACAATGCGCACGGTCCTCACCGACGTGTAACCTTTACTAGAGTTCTTTGTTTGCTTGCTCCGGGAAAAGCATTGCGGCACAGTCCCTCAGCAGAAACCCATTAAACAACATACAGGGATTGAGACGTAGTGCTACCCGTAGAAGTGACAAGTAAACACTTGCAGATAGCGTTTTCATCGATATAAGCATTTATATTTGAACGTTTGCTGAGGACACCTGAGGAGCAATCTGCCAGTTAGATCTAAGTAGGTAGGCAGTCCTGAGAGCTTCCTTCAATAGACCGTCATTCGCCACTATGAACTGTCCTTACAACCAAATTCTTTACTCAGAATTATCAAGTTAATTATCCTTGTCTAACAGTTAACGTGGTGAACAGCTCGCCGTTAGCCTTTCTATCTGATTCCCCACATCTGCGCGTCTTGAGGAAAAGATCTTGTCCCTCACTGATTACCTACTACTTGACTCACTCCTTAGAGCTCTGTTACTCAAGAATCATGTCCTCACAGATCATCGTCTTCATCTCTGGTATGATCTGTCCTTGTGGAAGGTCTGGGTTGTGAAAAAGGGCACTAACTTGTTCCTCTCTTTTTCACACATATAGAGCCAACCAGGGTCTCGGCTTCGAGACAGCAAAGAACCTAATTCTCTCCTCTGGTGAATATCATGTCATCCTTGGCTGCTGTGATATAGCCAAAGGAGACGCCGCCGCGGAAGCCCTCAGCTCGCTCCCTGAAGTCAAGGTACCGTCCACCATTCAACTCGTGGACGCGACTCACGGATGTCTCGACGTGCTCGTCAACAACGCCGGAAACTATCTTCTCAACAGGGAGCCCGCACGCGATGCCCTCCCCGAAACTCTCACAGTCAATGTCGTCGGCCCCGCGAGCTTGACAGATGCTTTCCTCCCCGTCCTCCGCAAATCCCGCGCGCCACGGCTTGCTTTTCGTGACTTCAGGCATGGGATCGCTTACACACTGCTCAGATCCCTGCTCGTGAGTTACGGCCGCCATGCAACCGAGTACCGCGTCAGCAAGGCGGCCTTGAATATGCTCATGGTGCAGTATTCCGGAAAATTGGAAGGGTTCAAGGTCCTTGGCGCGGATCCGGGATTTTGTGCGACAAATGTCATAGGGATCCAAATGCATTGAGAAAGATGGGAGCGGTGAAGCCAGAGGTTGGAGGGCAACCTTCTGTTGTGAAAGGCGAAAGGGATGCCGATGCGGGTAGGGTTTGCGGTCTTTATGGAGTCTGCCCGTAGTAGATGGATGGATACCTCCCGTCCGACTTGAGGAGCAATCAGACCAGATCTGTTGTTGATGATGTTGTTACCTATCTAGCTTTGACGTTTCCACAGGGGTGAGACTACGGATTCTACAGCTTTCAATGTTCCATGTTGATCTCAAATAAGGCTCATGCACGCGGAAAGGCATCATAAAATAGTCTCAACAAGTGGATTGAAGGACCCAATGGATAACTATCCACCACCGACCCATTCCTTTCCTCACTTGTGCACGGTTTTCTTTAAAAAAAGGAAACACAGGCAATCACTACATACATTTCCAGTCGTCAATATTACAAGCTGATAATCTACCAACAACCTATGGTGTTTCTGGCGTTGAATAGCCAAGTTCCCGGGATAGGATATGCATTTTAGTATCGTAAGAGGACATAGATGCGCCCAGCCCCTCCTAAGATTTTCCAGACTTCGAATATGTGTAAGCAAATTTTAATTTAGCCTTTTGGCCGTATTGAGTACTAGGTAAGTAGGTGACTGATGAGATTAGCCCATCCTTATGCCAAGATCCCGGTGGCTAGGTCCCCGATTCCAAGGTTACTGGTCAGGGATTTCTAGATTCAACAGCTCCATTGAAACTTTTTTTTGCTTTGCTTTTATTGGGGTGGCACTGTAGTAAGAAATGTGTTATAGTTTCTTTCCCCCATCTATACTCCACAAGGATGGCGACATCAGCGGCGAGCTACATACTAGGAAGTAAACGAGTCACTGCGGAGACGGATAGTAGGGTAGTAGGGTAGTACTATCTAACTCCAGTTCCTTAACCTGGACTGCGACCGGCTTCTGTATCTATGTATTTATATGGGTGTGCTCTATCCACTGTAGACCACGAATCCAAGTGTTGGATCCAGCCAAGGCTTTCCACATTAGTTACCTATTTACGACGGTATCATGCAGGGTGCTCAAGCTCGGTATAAAAGGATTACCTGACATAAGGGGAAAATTTGTGTGATGCAATGGAAAATGCGTAGTAGTCTGGGGAACAAAAAAATCAAAGTTTCTGTTCAATTCTGCATCCTGGGCGCGTGTTCTAGCCTCCAAGACGTTGTACTCGAAAGGTGTGGGGGAAAGGGGCAAACAGCTGCACGTGACACGGTGGTATGTCACATCCGAGCACTGATTGGACGCTCTCTAAAAAGCACGGACTTTTTCTGGACCCGTACCTGGAGAAGTTAGTAGATATGTCCGGAGTTTAGTAGTATATAGGTGTCAGAAAAGTCACGTCCCTAGGTGATTTTTTTTATAATGGATTTTTTTTCTTCTAGAGGCAGCTACTTTAATATACTGTTGAGCACCTTGAATTTCTGGAAGCAGATCAGCTTATCAATTACTTAATTCTCTGTGATACCCCACAAAGACTTCTTTTTTCCTTATCTCTGAGCACGCCCTGGTCGCCCGATATTTTCAGAGAGCGGCGTCGATATTTTACACTGCCATAGACGAGTCTGTCTTGAAAGAGGAGAAAAGTCAATCACCCCATCCGGAGAGATAATGAGGATCGATACAATGGAAGAGAAGGCTGGCACTAATTACCAGAATGCTGCGAACCACGATATAGAGTCATGTAATGTGCCAGCCAAGGAGGCTGAACGAGGAAATGATGCTAGCTGTGACAATAACGACAATTGTAAAGAGGGCGAGAAGGATAAGCATGTTTCTGCCTTCAAGAGGCTCGGGATCTTGGACCGGTTTCTTGCAGTCTGGATCTTCCTCGCCATGGCGATCGGGATCATTCTCGGCAACTTCGTGCCCAACACCGGTCCAGCGCTACAGAAGGGGAAATTTGTAGGAGTTTCTATACCAATCGGTAAGTTATTCATGATGTTCGAGTTTCCCTCCCGAGACTATTATCTGGCCCTATTTGTCGATTACCCTTGAGATGCTCGCGACTGACTGGTATGTCCCGAAAGCGATCGGCCTGCTCGTGATGATGTACCCGATCCTGTGCAAGGTTCGGTATGAGACGTTGCATAAAACGTTAAATGATAAGAGGCTCTGGGTACAGATCTCATTCAGCGTCGTGACGAATTGGCTCATCGCCCCATTTTTTATGGTATGTGACTTTCTCCCTCCCCAGCAAACGGTACACTCCAGCACAAGCAGACTCATGACTGATAAATTTGTAGCTCGCGCTAGCATGGGCATTTCTCCCGGATGAGAGGGAGTTGAGAGAGGGTCTTATTCTTGTTGGTATCGCAAGGTGCATCGCGATGGTAAGCTTGTCACTTCCCACAAGGCTACCTTTTGATGTTCTGAACCTGACAACTTCCCAGGTCCTGATCTGGACTGGCCTAGCAGGCGGGGATGGCGAATACTGCGCAATTCTCGTTGCTATCAATTCCATCCTGCAGATGGTCCTATTCGCGCCAATGGCGATTTTCTTCATTCGGGTGATTAGCGGCGAGCACGAGGCCGCGACCATCGATTACTCACTGGCTGCTAAAAGCGTCGGAGTCTTCCTCGGGATACCATTGGGAGCGGCGATCTTAACCCGATTCACCTTGAGGACTATATTCGGGGCAGATTTCTATCAGAAGTTCCTGAAATGGATTTCGCCTGTCTCGCTCATTGGCTTGCTTTTCACCATTCTCGTCCTCTTTGCCTCACAGGGCAGGCAGGTTGTGCATCAGATTGTCTCTGTGGTACGGGTAGCGGCCCCGCTAATCGTCTATTTCGTCGTCATATTTTTGGTCACTTTGCTGGTGACCCGCCGTTGTGGCTTCGGATATGAGCTCTCGTGCACCCAAAGCTTTACCGCCGCGAGCAACAACTTTGAACTTGCTATTGCTGTGGCAATAGCTACGTTTGGAGTGGACAGTGATCAAGCCCTGGCGGCGACAGTCGGTCCACTTGTCGAAGTCCCCGTGCTTTTGGGCTTAGTGTATATTGTTAAGTGGTTTGGCAACCGGAAGCAATGGTAGTCTTCCACTGCGAGACCCTAATTTCGGCATGTCGATAGATAGATAGATAGCGCTCAAGTTGAGATAGACAGTAGCATAGATCATCACGATAGATTGCTGCTGATCTCATTTAATACCTCGAAGAGAACCTGATTCTGCACCCTGCATCCTTCACCCGTCGACATCCCTCTTCTGAAACCAACCCGAAGTTTGTTTCTTATTTCCGTAAGATCGAGCCCTCGCGTATTGTATTGATGAATCAGCTCCCCAGCGATTGCGCAAAGGGTCGTGTTAAGAGCACTTTCATTGGCAGGCCAAGATTCCTCCTCCTTCTCCTCATTGTTAGAAAGGCAGCCACAGACTGCTTCATTTCCAGATGACGTGTTCGATTCTGCCAGCATCGGGTGAGATTTGTCCTGGTCGAGCTCAGTCGCAGAGCTGTTGTTGGTGATGAGCTGTTCAGACCCTGTCGACTCAGCAACCAGATAATCGGCATCGGGTTGGTATTCCGAAGTAGATTCTTTCAAAGGAACAGAGGAACTGCGAGGAGATTTTCTTTTCCTGCAGGCTGCCTTCAAAGGCGGTTCCGGTCGTGGCAGAGCAGGGATCGCCACTTTCTGCGTCACAACAGGATTACTGTGCCCTTGCAGATATTCATCAACGGAGCTAGGTTGCACCCCCAGACTAGACAGCAGATGTCGCAATTTAGCATTTTCAGCTTCAAGCTTCTGGATAGATATCCTGTGTTCGATATCTTTCTGATGTGCCTGGGCTTTGTAGACTGCCAGCTGCTGCTCGAGTTCCTGGATATATTCCTGCCTTCGAGCGCGGCTCTTTCGCTGGTTTTCCCGGACCCTAGCGAGCCGGTCCAACTTCTGCAAATCCGGTTAGAAGAGAGAATCGTTGGGAAGAAAGGTGTTTGACCTTTTGATCAGCATCACTATCTGGCTTCATCGTTTATTGGAAGAGTTATGCCGATAGGGTGATGACACAAGCTGTGATCTGTCTTTTTATGGACCTCGTCAAAAGCCGTACATCCAGAGCCGTCTGACAGGTCTCGTTCATAATTCTCACCTCAGCCTTTTTGGCCACGAGGGGTGAACATCCAGAGGCAGTCGCTTGTCTGCATTCCGCTCATTGCTTGTCCGGCAGGGTTTCCAAGGTTGGCTAACTTTGTCGCCTCTTGAAAGCGAGAGTCTGGATGGATTTCCAGCACGTGACAGCCCGCATATGAGATCCGATTTCCGAATCAATAGAGTTGGAAAAGCGGTCCGCATGCAGCTCCTAGCACTCTATAGCACTTGCTAGAACCTTACATTATTGTGAAGGGTATAAGCTTTTGATAGCTCGTAGCAAGCAGCATCATGTCCGCTTCGGAACATCGAGACCTGCTCTGAAACAGTACATCAGTAGGTGCCCATAGTGCAGCCACTGGCCTCTGCCTTGTCTCGCGTCACCTTTGGACGTCGGACAACGTTCTTTACGGAGCACCCGGCGCTATCGAAGAGAAGCAACTGATTGGCAGCGGGTTCGCCGCACCCGCATCTGCAAACGACATCAAGAGAGGTAGCTTGCCTATAAACACTAGCAGACGACGTCACCGGCCGCCCCAGCGCCGCCGCCTCCCTGAGCATATCTGCTCCCCCGGATCGGATCGTAACCTCCTTGCATCGCCCAGGACGCGGGGAAGAATATTCTCTTAAAGGTGCGCAGTTATCTGATTTTAAGTCATCGTATTAATATTTCCATATTCTCTGCTTTGATCTCGCAATTGCTTCTTCCGGTTGAGATACGACAACCATGGTCTCCACGCGACACCATCCCGAGGAGTTCCCTGCTCCTGGGACAACCCCGATCACGAGTCCGAATGTCGCGAGGTCCAGTTCACCGGGTCCCGGTAGTCGCAAGTGGGTGCACACCCCGTCTACCGCGATGACGTTCTGGCTCGTCTTTTCGGTGCCGCTCGTCCTCTGGGATGCAGGATATGTGTTGCTGCGACCGCACAGCATGCCCGGCGGGAAGCTGCACTCGCCCATCTGGACGCCCTACGCGCTCTACGGCACCGTCGACTACATCTACGGCTGGCCGGCGTTCAATGCGAGGAACGGCTTCACGGCCGCGCAGACGGTCATGAACCTGGTCGAGACGGCCGCGTATCTGTTCTACCTGTACGTGGTGTACGAGTATGGAACGTCGACGACCCTTACCGGTCGCGCGTCCCAGAAGAAGGGGCCGAAAGGGTTGGTGTGGTTTCTGAAGGAGGAGAAGGTTGTCCCGGGACGTATCGGGGCAATTGCGCTGCTCGTCGCGTACAGTGCTTCGGTCATGACCGTCAGCAAGACACTCCTGTACTGTGAGTAAAAGCCTGGGCAGAGCCTGCCTTTTCTGTTTACTTTTTCAACTCGTGCTATGGTTGAGAAGGATGTTGCTGAGGATAAGGTTGCTCAGGGTTGAACGAGGTTTACTCCGGATTCGAAAATATTGGTCACAACGGCCTTGCTACGTTGATTCCGTACTGGGTTATTCCGAAGTAAGTAGACTGTGTTGTTGCCCCATGGTCAGGTACTGACAGCCCCCCAACAGCGGCCTCTGGATCATCTTCCCAAGCTACAACATCTATCTCCTTGGCCTCGAGATTCTGAGCGCCCTGGAGACGGCGACTCCACGGGCTAGATATGGCAGAACAAAATCGACGTGATGCCCTGCTGGAGCTGGAGGTCAGTGGGATAGGAGAAGAACGAGTCTGCTGACAGGAATTAGAATCGAGGTTGCACGTTGAGCACAACATCTAGCAGCAGGGGTGAACCATTGCGGAGGTTGCGGAGGCTATCCAGCCATGAGAGTGATTTTATTTGGATGACATGGTCATGTCACGAAGCGATTTTCCCTGAATCTTTCCAGCTGTCAGGAAGAGGAGTCTGAACAGACCTTTTTGACATTTAGCTCCTCTATGAGCCTGTGATCTTTGTTCTATTTCCTTTTCATAGTAACGTTGTGCACACATGGTGGTGGACTCGCTTTTGATGATTTAGCGCATCGGATGCTACCTGTGAAGTATGTTCCCACTTTGGATGTTTATGCGTGTACCTAATGTACATGGATCCCGCTACAGATGCGAGCGGAAGAAAAAAAAGCATATTGATTATATAAGAGTACCATGTTGCAAAGCCATGATGCCGCAACCTGCTACTGTTTTCAAGTTCTTGGGAAGGGAGGGATATAAAAGAAGCGGAGGAACGACGGGAAGACGGGTGAGCCGGTGTTCCACGGCTCGTTGATTCAGCCATGCATTGTACTTGCGTACTGCCTACACTTTGCAGGATAGGCTACGGCAGACTTCTAGCATGAAACGCATTCAAGCAGGAGGGGAGTCATGTCTACCAAGGTTGCCCGCACGGATGCACCTGCTAAGCAATCATACCTGGCGTGGCACAGCCCGCGGAGAGCCTGCCGTGCGGAGATGGCGCGGAGCAAGGGAAGCCAAAGTCTTCTAGCATGGAACCCCTCCCCCTTGGTTCATCGCGCTGTCAAGCCGGGGTCTGTTCCGGATCCATGCTGTCGAACGTGCAAAGATTTTCTGCCCGAGGATTCTTCAGGAGAAGTTTGTCGGAAGGCATCGATCGAATCGAGGGGAGAGATGGGCTGAGGGGGAGCAACAACACCCAACCCAACCCCCAAATCCCCAACAGCCTCTGTGGGGCTGTGCGTGGTCTAGTGTCTACTAGGGGAGGAACCTAGCAGGATGGAACATCGCAGAAGCGCAGAAAGTCACATATTCAGCTACGACTTCAGGGTTCTGCTAAACGCTTCGTCCCGGCCGTTGGCGTGCATCTTGCTGCTCCCCACATGCGACCGTGGCCAGCGTCATGCCGGGCGATCATCGCGCTGCACATGGCGCGGATCGTGCTCTTTGGACCGGATGCTATACAAGCCTGCTCGTTGTCTCTTCTGCTACTCGTGGTCTCTCTCGAGCTCTGCTCTGCTGACTCTGTCCTCCCGGTCACCATATGTTGCTGTCCTTGAGGACATGGCAGACCTCTCTCTCTGGCCTCTGCTCCCCCGCACGACCCCCGCCCCGTGGCGCGTCCAAGGCAGCAGATCGGCGCCTAAAAACCCCCGTCGCTCCAGCCTCAGCTTGCGGTGTGCGTCTGCCATCCGACTCTACCCTAAGCGCGTTCTTTGACACGCTCGACGTGATGCTTTGTCTGGCGTCGTAGCTCGAGACCAGGCGTAGATGGTATGCATATATATATATATATATATATATATACCTAATCCGTTAGACGTTTTTGGTGCTACCCTTGGCCACTGCGCTAGAGGCCGAGCCTCCCGGGCCGAAGATGTAATACGGGATGTTGAAGGGCCGCACTGATCATCGCTCTCTCGCCCGAGCGAGCCCTTCTTAATCTTTTCTCTCTGCTCTCTTCTTAAAGCCGCCCGTCGGCCCCTCTCGCCCTCACCGCGGTGTTCTCGCCTTTTCCCCCCACCAGCATGACCGACGCCGGCGCCAAGCCACCGCCAGACCTTTCCCCATATCCGCCTTCTCTCGACGCTGCTTCACCCTTTCCTCCGAATTATCACTTACCTTTCCACCCCGGGTCGCCCGGGCAGCTGCACGCCTTGCACCCTCTCCAGCCCGCGAACGATGCATCCGACTACCTTCTCGCCGCACACCCATCTGATGCGACTGGCCTCTCCGGCCCCGTTATGATACACCCCGATTCCGAGCCTGCCTTGGGGGCCGCCCCCGCTGCGCCCCCCGGGCAGGATAATATAAATCCAGCCTTCGAAGACGTCGACGCGGCCAGCCAGACCAGCTCTGCGGATTGCGGAGGCGCGCAGACCACCGGCGACCCGACCGCGCTTCCTGCGCCAGGAACCGAAAAGACGTCGGACGCCAAAGACGACGGAAGCGCGCAGAACAAGGAGCAGGAGAAGGAAAGACCGCCCCCATGGAGCGAATTGAAGACCAAGGCCGGGAAGGAGCGGAAACGCCTGCCGCTCGCCTGCATCGCGTGCCGGAGGAAGAAGATTCGATGTTCGGGAGAAAAGCCAGCGTGTAAGCATTGCTTCCGATCGCGGATCCCCTGCGTCTACAAGGTCACCACGCGCAAAGCAGCGCCTCGGACGGATTACATGGCGATGCTGGATAAGCGATTGAAGCGGATGGAAGAGAGGGTCATCAAGGCCATCCCGAAGGACGAACCCAGAGACATGGCTGCTATCGGGAGAGCCGTCGTTAGACCCTCGGTCCCAGGGCAAACGCCCAAGGTTCCCAAGTCCGCGGCCCAGAAGAAGAGATCCGCTGACGAAGCGTTCACGTCGGAGTTGGAGGAGTGGACACGGGTGAATCGAAACCCCCCGCCAGACCCTCTCTCCGTGAATCGTGATGCCAAGGCGGACGAGAAGAGCGGTCTGTTGACGGAAGGTGCGGAATGCCTGCCATCGATGGAGATTCAGGAGCATCTCTCGGAGGTTTTCTTCGACTGCGTGTACGGGCAGTCCTATCTCCTTCTACACAAACCGAGTTTCATGCGGAGGTTAAAAGCCGGTACCATCCCTCCGGTCCTGATACTGGCGGTCTGCGCGGTCTCTGCCAGGTTCTCTACCCATCCGCAGATCAACTCGGAGCCAGCCTTTCTGCGAGGAGAAAATTGGGCTACTCCGGCGGCACGGATAGCCTTGAACCGACACGATGAGCCGAACATCACGATTCTTACCGTCTTTCTGCTCTTGGGGCTGCATGAATTTGGAACCTGTCACGGTGGACGAAGTTGGTCGTTCGGTGGCCAGGCCTTGAGGATGGCTTATGCGTTGCAACTGCATCGAGAGCTCGACCACGACCCGTTGGGACAGAACAACGGCAAAGCTTCCGAACTCAGTTTCACGGACCGCGAGATCAGAAGGCGTACGATGTGGGCCTGTGTGTTGATGGATCGATACAACTCATCCGGGAGCCAGCGCCCACCGATTGGCAATGAGAAGTTTCTGCACATACAGCTTCCGGTCAAGGAGTCTCACTTCCAAATGGAGATACCTGGGCCAACGGAGGATCTGGACGGGAACGTCCCCAATCCTGTTCCAGAGGGCATGGGCCAACTGTCCAATCCCAAGGATAACATGGGTGTATCTGCCTACATCATCCGAGCCATCATGCTCTGGGGTCGGATCGTCGATTACCTTAACCTCGGTGGCAAGAAGAAGGACCCCCATCCGTTATGGTCTCCGGAATCTGGCTACACGCGTCTCAAACGGCAGATTGAGGAATTCTCCGCATCCTTGCCGAGTTTCCTGTCGTTCACACTTGAAAATCTCCAAAACCACGCGGCTGAAAAGGTTGCAAATCAATTCCTCTTCCTACACATCATCATCCATCAAAACATACTCTTCTTGAACCAGTTTGCCATCCCGTTGTCGCCAGGGGGACGGCCACCGAAGGACATGCCCAAATCCTTCCTCAGCGATGCTGGTCGGGCAGCCGTGGAAGCAGCCCATCACATCTCAATGCTGATTGACCGTGCCTCGGGGTATCTCCTGACTGTGCCGTTCGCTGGCTACTGTGCATACTCGGCTAGTACAGTCCATATATGGGGCATCTTCTCGAAGAATGCGCAGCTGGAAGCGCGATCGAAGGAGAACCTACGGCATACGTATCGGTACCTCAATAAGATGAAGAGGTACTGGGGCATGTTCCACTACATGGTCGAGAGCGCCAAGGATCGATACCGGCAGTTCGCAGATGCTGCCATCAAAGGCCCCCGTGCTAGTCAGGGCGGCGACCAAACCTCGCCGATGTTCCAGTATGGCGATTGGTTCGACAAGTATCCTCACGGTGTCTCGAGGAGCCACTGGGAAGATCTGGACCCGAACTTCAAGAAGGAGACCGGCGACGATGCGGTTATGGGCCAGCAGCCCGACCTGCAGAGTGTGGAGGAATTCTTCGCCAGCTTGTCTCCCGCGCAGAGACCCGAGGTACCCCGGAAACAGCAGCGGAGAAACGCGAAAGATGTCCAGTCTCAAGCGCGTATGATGCCGCAAAATGCGGCAGCAAACTTCGACCAATTTCCGCACGAGCAGCAGCCCATGATGGATATGTCCATGGCCAATGCACAAGGCGTTGTGGGAGGAGCAACGACGCAAGACTTTTCCCGTCTCAACGATCCGTCTACCATGTACCCTCAGAACCGGCCTCAAACCTTCGAGCAGTCACCGTTCGACTTCGGTTTCATGACTGACCACCTCCCGCAGTTGGATCGGCAATTTGTGTACGGCGCATACGCTGGGGTCGATCCCGCCACCTTGGTCAACGCCAACCTCACCATGCCGGGGGCCAACGGTGCGCATGGGCACCCCCAGAACAGCACCTCTCTATGGCCCGACCAGTTCGACATGAACAGCCCAGCCGGGACAGGCGAGTTCTTCCAGCCAAGCGCCTGGTTTTTACCGTTCAATCTCGACCCGATAGGTGCCGGAGTTGGCATGGATCCCAACTCGCAGCCGGCGGCGCAGGCACCACAGCAAGCACCTGGAGGGGCCGGAGGAAACATGATGAACCCTTACAACCTTGGGATGACGGGGATGGGGACATCCGGTCCGGTACCACCGCACCCAGGTCATGAATAAGTGAGTGAACTGAACAACCGAACGACAAGGTAATGGCACACGAAAACGAATCTTTATATTACAAAGGCTGGCTGGAGCGGGGGCCGGGTGTGTGAGGGAGTCTTCGGTCGGATCGAGGCTGGAGTTTGATTTTTTCCTATTTTATCTATATCTATCCTACCTATCTATCCATCTGCCCCTGTATATCATTTAATCTATACTTACCTATATATATGTGTATATGTGTATATCAATGTTAGCCACGACTTATATATATGTACACACACTATTTAGTGAGTGGGTGACATGAGATTGGACAAAATCTATCATCATCTTTCCGCATGTGTTCTGTTTTGTTCGTTTGGCTGTCTTCCTGTTACATTGTACCTTGATTTCGTTTATCTTACGGACTCAGATCGAGCACTCTCTTTGGTTTCCATGCGGATGAACAGACACAGCTGGCAAAGATGCACGGGCATGGGAAGTGAAGGATTCGGCGAAAAGGAGTTATTTTATCCATATCAACCTTTGATTTTCCTTTTCCTTGTTGGTTGGTTTCCGTTCGTCTATCGTTTTTCTGAGCAAAGAAAAGGGGAAAAGAACAAAAAGAGAATGTACTGTGTGTAAGTAGATGCATATATATATGTGGATGTCATATCTAATGGACGCGTGTTGAAGTCGGTCTTCATAATAATAATGCTGATTCAAAATTCAGATGGGATGCCATATCTAAAATTTCATGCCCTATGTTATGTATGTACCTAAGACATGTACATGTGTATTGCACTATGTATGTGGTATCATTGATTCAATGAGCCAAAGAAAAGGAAAGTTGGAGTGGCAAAAGACAAATATATATATATACCTTTAACCCACCCCTAAGGCCTCGCGGATCAGACCGGTCCAGATCTTCCTGTCAAGTTATCGATCAAATAGATCGGTTCGTTATCGTAGCTGGGATAAAATATCTACAACCGATCAACATAACATATACTCCACAGGCAAGAAAAAGAAAGAGACAAAAAGGAGAAACAAAAGATCGGATGGATTGTTGGTGCCCAATGTTACGGCACAGCCTAGAGATCACTAGCAAGGCTGACGAAGGGAGGTCTAGTCACGTGACCATACTGGATCATCTACGATCCATCCTCACGATCCAACTCTACGATCCACGTCCATGATCCATGGTCATGATCCAGCGGATAGGTATTCCCGGGCAGAACTCAGCATGTATATAAGACGCTCCTTAACCATGGGGATTAAGGACCCCGTGGTCAACTCGAATAGCAATCTTGATAGTAACATTGCTAGTAACGGCCTATTCATCTATCTCTTTCCCTTGCTTTCTGTCTTCAAGATAAACTCAACGAGCCTCCACCTAAGAAGTCTTAGGGCCGCCGTTACACCCAAAACAAAAAGAAATCATGTTGGTATTGGGTAGGGATAAAAAGGGGGAAAAATAGAAAGCATTAAACTTGTCAGCTTGCATCGTCCGCGAATCGAACGCGGGCCTCATCGATGGCAACGATGAATTCTACCACTAGACCAACGATGCTTGGTTGTTGCACTCTCTTACATCAAAAGCCTTTTGACATTTATTTGATTTCCTATACTTTCAACAAAGTTCAGGGAGTAGGTACCTAGGGTAGCTACCAACCTCCTGGTATGGATGGTGACGTTGCTGGATTCCATTCCTACCTTACCATTCCTCTTTCCCTACTAGGTTACATACTTCAATCCCCCTACACACACACACACATTTACTTGTAGATAGTTTCGGCATCTACTCTAAAGTTTTTGGACATGCATTGGGTTTTCTTGTTACATGAGAGACATTGTAGGAGAGAGCCCGTGACGGCGCTCAGTCATAGTATTATTTATTAGCTAAAACTATGGTAGCTTGTCATACAGAATCGAAAGCATGAGGGGAAAAGAAAGGAAAGGATTCGCAGGGCTTCATGTAACGTGATATATAGGCAAGTAGGACCGGCAGTATCCCAGAGACCAAGGAATGCTCAACACCGCCTACCTTACCGCCTAGGTGTCTGCCGCGCCGTCACAGAGCCTGTTATGCACTCCTTCAGTCCCGAGTCGCAACGGTAGCTTGGTCTAAGGTAGGGAGGCTTGGGCTTTGTAGATCAAACATGATAAAGTGAGTCAACTGATAGACAACGCGACTAAGGTGAAGTAAAGTGCCTATTGAGTACGTATACTCAATAGTAGGTTAGCCTGTTAATCTGCCAGTATATAACCAAGTAACAATGTGTTATTTGAGCACGGAGAACTAAAGCTATCTACATGGTGGTAATGAGCGTCCTTATATAACCTAGTCCTCCATGGTATATTCGCCCCCACTATGGTACCCGTATACCCAGATGGTATGCTGTGTACCACATGGTCCCTGTAACTAACGTTAACATAATCCACCACCGAGCGGCGCAAAGATTCTAGCAGAACGCAATGCCGCAATGCCGCGAATTCTATTAGGAATCTATCCACAAATGAATATGATAATGATGCTATATACTAGGTAGGCCTATTTACTAGGGCATTGAGTCCTAATATGACCAATCAGATGGCAGTTACTGCACCGTGGTGGTGCTCGTTTCTTCCGCTCCTGCAATTCCCCCTCTAATGCTTGCTCAGCTTCTTGAGCAAGCTGCTGGCCTTGAGCACCTGTTAGAATGCCTTCTGAAGCAATAAAGGATCTAGGGGCTTCTCGCTTTCGCTTTTGATGCTGATTAGCAGCATGAAGCTCTTCCATCTGCTGCCGAAGCATGAGGACTTCATGCATAGTAGATTCACATGCCTTTGCCAGCTGACTGATTGCTTGATTGGGGGGGCTTTGAGAATGACAGTCGATAAGCTCCTTGATAAGTCGCATCTGCTTTTGCACCTCTGCAGTAGAATGAGGAGTCTTTTTCAACCCAGGGGCCATGAGAAGAAGAAGGTGGTGTAATCTTTTTGGCCTGAATATCAAGCATATCCAGCACACGCTGTGGATTGAATGGCACTAGGCCTGTTGCTGCAAATCCACTTTGTATATTGGCTGCTGAAAGTGCTTGTCGTGAAGACTGATATAGCAATAAGAAGCCTTGCTTATCAATATGATTGATGCCAAGATACATGCTCTTCTGAACCTGCTGCCCATAGGCCTGCTTTAGGGGAGCAAAGCAAGAGACATCAAGAGGCTGTAGGTGATGAGATGAATGTGCTGGCATATATAGAGGAATAATTTGGTGATTCTTGCAGAAGTAGTCAAATTCTGCAGTGGCATGACTGCTATGGCCATCTAGAATTAGAAGGCGATATCTCCCTATAGTCCGCAGAGCTGTATGCTTCTCAAAGACCTCTTTTAGCCAAAGCAATCCCGGCTGATCATTGGTCCATCCATTGTCACTTAGGCCTATTGTCCAGTCATAAGGCAGATCTTGATACCATGTAGATTGGTGGACCTTGCCAGCAAAGATGATCATAGGGGGTAGGGCCCAGCCTGTGGCATTGACTGATTCAATAGCTGTCACCCATTCGCGATTCCCAGGCTGTATAGCTCGTACACGGCTTGTAGGATGATGAGATCCAGTGATAACTTTTGCTGTAGATGTCACACCCATTTGAAAGCCTGTTTCATCACAATTGTAGATGTCCTGTTCAAGAATACCATATTTTGCTATAGTATTCTGAACAAGATTGAACCAATTCTTGATAATATCTGGATCCTCACATTGAGCTCGTTGATAATCATACTTGTGATTGTATTTAGATGCAAGATCACTATGCCGCTTGATAAACCGGGTCACCCAATTTGGACCGATTGATGCAGTATTGCCTTTGCGATCAGATAGCAATATAGTTGCCATTTTGCGTACAGTATCATGAGATGGTGGTAGGCCTCGCTCATCCATATCAAGGATCCATTGCTTTAGTGAAGATTCCAGATTGGTAAGCCTTTGACCATTTGCTGCAGTATCAAGGCGAGCAGTACGCCCATGAATGCGGTGTTTCAGTGTAGAATATGGGACATCATATGCGTCAGCTGCTGCTTTTGCATTGGAAATTTGACCATCTTTAATTGCTTTAATTGCAAGCAACATACGGCCTTCTATTTGCGCCTTTGATTCTGCAATCTTTGGTGGCATATTTGATGGTGGTAGATGGTATGGTTGAATAGGGGGCGGCTCGCTCGGTGGTGGATTACGTTAGTTAACGTAATCGGACACCGAGCGGGCCACCAACCAACACCTATTATATTAAATATCTAGTTATCTCACCACAACACCCCCTAAATTGAAGCTATATACACATAAAATAATTGCCTATCTGTTTGGGCAGCTGACCCTAGTATGACCTTGAATATTGCAGTTGCTGCACCGCGGTGGTGCACATTTCCTAGGCCGCTCATCACCTTCCTCTACCCCCTCTGACTGCATCTGAGCAGCTTGCTGAGCGAGCTGCTGACCTTCTTCAGCAGTCAAAATACCCCCCATAGCAATATAGGATCTAGTCGTCTCTCGCTTGCGTTTTTGACGTTGATTTGCTGCACGTAGCTGCTTGATTTCATGCTCTAAAAGCACTGCATTATTCATTACAATTTGGCAGCCCTTGACCACTTGATCAACTGCTTCACTGATTGGGCTAGGAGGACTGCATGTACGCTGTCGCCAGAGGTGCTTAATAAGCTTTGCCTGCTTCTCCAGCTCCCTAGCATTCTTTGGTGTCTCAGCGGTCCAGCTAGATGATTGATTGCTATGGGATGTGCCTGGTGGAGTAGGTGTTTTCAACTGCATATGAAGCTGGTCAAGCACCTGCTCTGGTTTATATGGAACCAGGCCTCCTGCAGCAAATCCACTGCATATATTAGATGCTGTCAGGGCATGCGGGCGTACTTGCTGATAGATTGCAATGAAATCTTCCTTGTCAATATGATTGATGCCGTGCTGCATATAGATCTGTGTTTCCTGCCCATATGCGCGTTTCAATGGGCC
>NW_027192527.1:6001047-6139673 GCF_041956765.1 Thermoascus crustaceus | reverse complement strand
CTATCAAAAACATCCTTCAGCCAACACATCCCAAGCTCATCAGTGGTCCAGCCATTTTTACTGGTCCCAATTGTCCAGCTTTTTGGCAGTTCTGGATACCAATTAGATTGGTGATTCTGGGCTGCAAAGATAATCATTGGGGGCAGGGCCCAGCCAGCTGAATTGACTCCTTCAATCACAGTCACCCATTCTCGATTCCCTGGTTGAATTGCTCTAGGCCGGCCCCTCATCTCAGAGCCAGTAACAACCTTTGCAGTTGCTATCATTCCCATTGAAAAGCCAGTCTCATCAAAGTTGTAGATATCCTGTTCAGTGATGCCAAATTGCTGTACAATCTCAAGAACACGCCGAAACCACTCCCTGATAACCTTTGGATCCTCACATAGAGCCCGTTGATGATCATATCTGCAGCTGTATTTTGATTTGAGCTCATTGTGGCGGTTGACAAATCGTTGCACCCATTTCTCGCTAAGAGGGCTTGGGGATTTCAATCGGCTTGATAGTAGGAGACTGGCCATATCTCGTACAGTGCTGATTCTTGGTGGTAGGCCCCGTTGGTCCATGGATAAGATCCATTTTATAAGTGTAGATTCTTCAGTTGCAGTGAGCTTTCAACTATTTGGCTCTGCATCAACGCGTGCAGAACGCCCATGTATGCGGTAGGTCAATGTAGATCGCTTCACATTATATGCTTTTGCAGCCGCTCGAATGCTTTTTATTTGACCTGATTGAATTGCTTTGATGGCAAGCAAGATACGGCCCTCTTGCTGAACTGCTGAATCCGCTTGTTTTGCTTGTTTTGGTGGCATATTTGTAGTTGAAGTTGATGAATATGTCGCGTTGGTTGGTTACGTGGCCCGCTCGGTGTCCGATTACGTTATACCATCTGCTTAGTCATAACAACACGTGACTTGCGATATCCTTATCTCCTCGCGGGGTATCGTCTGTCATGCGGGCTGTGCCGGACAGCGCCTGGCCCGTCAGTTCATAACAGAGCCATGCCATTTCAAAAAAGAAGCACCTCCTACTCTGCGTGTAAGTAGTAGTAGGACATATGTATTATTTTTATTTTAATAATAAGAAATGGAACATCACTTCATACAATATATTTTTTTTGTTAGGTACAGACACAGCACCTAAACTGTACAGACACAGGACCCAACCAAGCATCACATACATCCACCATACAAAGCAGCCCCCGGGAACATCATCATACAAAAAAACTCGTAGGTATGTGTCGTATCGTATCGCGATGCCATCAATCGCACGTAGGCATATGGGCCGGAGACAGCGTAAACCACTTCGTATATAAATCAATGCAATCAATGCAATCAAATCAAATCAAATCACTAATCGTCCCACTCCTCATCCAGCTGGTCGATCAGTCGATTCTCCGCGTCCACGTCGCGGGTTCCTTGTCCGCCGCGTCCTCCGATCGCACCGATAATGCCACCGCGCGCGCCTGCTACTCCGCCGGCGGTGATGTCGGCGCGGGAGTACACGCGGCGGCGGATCGACAGGCGGTCCAAGCGGAGGCAGCGCGTCAAGGAAGAGAAGAGAATGATAGTCATGTCCTGTTCGTTTTTTTTCCGAAAGGGAAAAAGGGGAATGTGGTCAGCTGGGAGAAGGTTTTACTTTAATAAGAGAAAAACAAACTGAATTGCGCTTCTAATGACAATAACAACGTTCTGGGGGGGGGGGGGGGGAGAGTGGATATTGTATGCTTGCTGATAACGCACGAATACTTGGTTGCTAAAGGAGGTATAGAAGTCAAAATTGATTAAAAGCCCATGTGAAATATCCACGATGAAATGAATTTCAAAAAATACCGCCTTTGGCTTTCCATCTTCTGACATGTTCCAGGCCAGCTGGAATGTAGAGCCGAAAGATTAATCGAGCCTTGAAACGGGCAACGAGCTCCTGACGCTTGTGTATCGACCTCCGCGGCGGCCGGCGCGGAAGGGAGATAGTAGTACTGATATTAATGACAGTATGCTTACCTTTATGAATCCGAATATGCCTGCCCAGAGGCTGTAGTTCGGGCATTGTCTCCATCCTCGTTGATGCATGACGGTCCGCTGGTATGCGCAGCCACCCACGAGGTATGCTGCAATGGCAATCAAGGCACTAGAACGTAGGTCCGTTAATCTCGCGCTCTGGCGGAAGAATCACTGTACAGGTGCCGGGTCAACTCACATCACTCCAAAAACGCCCGCCGGTCCCAGACCTGCTCCAGGAGCAGCGGCGACGCCTCCACAAGCAGCAGGACTTCGGACCTCAAAGAAGTATGTGCACGAGTCCATCGTACCGACGAAGGATACGGTAGCCGGGGGAGCCATCGGATCGCGGTCACAGAGGAAAGACATGATGGTAGATTTGGTCCGAGAATTGTTCCGGTCGAGAATGTCGTAGTTGTTGTCTTCATGGCCATCCAGTACCTTCCTTGGATCTAGAGACGACATGCCGGAACTGGACGGGCAGGGAGAACCGTTTGTGTAGTTCAGGACGAGTTTCCGGCCCCGGAAGATGGGCTGGGAGGCTTGTTCCCTGTATCCGATGAGTAAGATGAGCCTTTGGTGGCCCAACGACAGAGGACGAAAACTTCAAAGACAAAGTGGAAGCAATGCCTCATTCTGGCGTACCCTATTGAGTAGATGTTCCCCTCGAGCTCGTAGTACGCGCTGACGTTCTTCCATCTCGACTGCTCGACACCGACGACGTCCGTCACTTCCTCGATAACAGGAGCGCAAATGTTCACCGTGAAATTGGCGGGGTAATCATGGCCCTTTGCGTGCCAGCTTTCGGTCCGAACGTCCTTGCGGGTCTTGCGGCCGTCGTTCAACCCCGGTGGGGACAGAGAGATCGCATTGAGGTCGAAGTACAATCCAGTTGTCGGAGACCGAACCGTGCAAGGTTTATCGGCCGGGTTGGATTTCGAGCCGTCGGGGGCAGCTCTGGCAAGAAGAGAAGAGGATAGGAGGAGCAGTTGGAGGACGGAGAGGAGGGAGCTGGCGCGCAGCTGCATGGCTGCGGAGTCGTAGAAGGAGGGGATGCTGGTTCGAGCTTTATCAATGACTGCGGGGAACGTAAAAAGAAAATGAATGCTTGGGCAGGACGAAGGAGAGGACTTGGTAGAACAGAAAGGGGGTGTTCCAGAGACCCCAGAGGAGTATGCGTATGCGAAGGGAGGGTAGGAGGACGAGCGACAGGAGAGCCGGCCTGAATGTCTCGACTTGACGGGGCTGAAGCTCACATCGCGAAGACCGCAAGCGTTTCCCGTTACATGACACGCTGCCTGGAGCTAGCGCCGCCGGCTGCGGCTCGACCCAGCGCTCGGGGCCGGTTTCCGTGGGCGCCGGCGCACCGTGTCTTCTGTACTCGTAGAGTTTGGCTTCACAGATCTTCGTATCAGCTCATGTCGGGCACTCGCCATCCGAGCTGCCAATTGTGCTGTTAAATACCTTATATCTTTCATGGACCTTCTCCTGACCGGCAGGGCTTCGATTCTTTTCAAATTCTCGTCCGCTCATTCGCACATGAAGAGACTTCTCCGCTGAGCTCGCACCCTCTTCCTAATACTTGCACCCTCCTCTCTCCCTCTTTCAGCTGAATTGTCTTCTTGCTCCATCAGGATGGCGTCAAAGAAAGACGACAAACCAAAAGTCCCCATACAGCCTGTCCCGGAGAAGCGTGGATACGAATTCGGAGGCCCGTACGTGTCCTGAAGCAATTGTTACACAGACCACTCACTCACGCTTCTACAGAATAGGCGCTTTTGGAATTGTCTTCGGCCTTCCAGTACTCATCTACTCCCTCGCTTTCTTCTGCAATGACGTCTCAGGATGTCCCGCGCCGTCTCTCCTGCATCCCTCCACCCTAACCATCGACAAGTTGAAATCTGAAATTGGATGGCCGGAGGAGGGTATCAAGGCTCTCTATGACACTGGAGTCACCCTCTGGGTGCTGGGATATTATTTCCTGCTCCTTGTTATGCAGATTTTCTTGCCAGGCCAAGAGGTTGAGGGAGTGGTTTTGGCCTGCGGGGGAAGGCTCAAATATAAGTTCAACTGTACTGCCTCTGCTCACCAGATACCTAATGGATACCAACTCACTATGGATCGCAGCATTCCTCTCTGCCGTTTTGATACTCTCAGGGTGTGCGGTGGGCACTTATGTATACGGGGCTGAATTCCCTGTGTGGACCTTCCTGTGGGACAACTATCTGCAGGTGATTACTGCGAACTTGCTCATTTGCGCGGTCCTCTCGATCTATGTCTACGCTAAGAGCTTCTCAGTCCCTGCACCGGGGCAGCCTAACCCGGAGCTCCGCGAGTTGGCTCCTGGCGGTCACACGGGCAACGTTCTCTATGACTTCTTTATCGGCCGTGAGCTCAACCCACGTGTGAAGCTTCCAGTTCCCTTTGTCAGCGAGACTTCGCGGACTATCGACATCGGGGTATTCTGTGAGATGCGACCGGGTCTGATAGGCTGGATAATACTTAACCTGTCCAATGCGGCGCACCAGTACAGGACATATGGCTACATCACGGATTCGATTATCCTCGTCACTGTCTTCCAGGCATTCTATGTCCTGGATGGACTGTACATGGAACCGGCTCTCTTGACAACGATGGATGTCATCATGGACGGGTTTGGGTACATGCTTGCTTTCGGAGATCTCGTGTGGGTCCCGTTTCTCTACACCGTCCAGACCAGGTACCTCGCCGTCTTCCCGCTCGAGCTTGGTCTCTCCGGTCTCGCGGCCGTGCTGGGTGTCTCCGGCATCGGCTACTATATCTTCCGCGGTGCCAACAACCAGAAGAACCGTTTCCGTACGAACCCCAACGATCCCCGTGTGAAGCACCTAAAATACATTGAGACAGCTACTGGCTCCAAGCTGATCACTTCCGGCTGGTGGGGTTGCGCGCGCCATATCAACTACCTGGGTGACTGGACCATGTCGTGGGCGTACTGCCTTCCGACGGGCGTTGCGGGATACGTCATTCTGAAGACTGTTGATCCCACTACTGGCGATGTGCAGAAGCAGGCTGTACAGACGCCCGAGGTCCGTGGCTGGGGTATCATATTCACCTATCTCTTCCTCGTCTACTTTGGCGTTCTGCTCATCCACCGTGAGAGACGGGACGAGGAGAAGTGCAAGAAGAAGTATGGCGCCGATTGGGACAGGTATACGTCTCTGGTGCGGAGCCGCATTATTCCGGGGATCTACTGATCTGCTTCGCTGGCTTCGACACTCGTGATGGAGGCAGCCGCCTGTATCACGTTGACGAGTTATACGAACGCCCAGCAGGGTATTTCTTTTATTTTCTTTGAAAATGCTCTTATTGTTACCCTTTCATGAATGTGATCGATGTGTTAATCGTCACGCTTTACCAGGTAGATATTTGTCTTCATGTGATAATAGTTAATATAGTTACTAAATAATGGGACTTACCAAAGGTGGCACATATGAGAGAAATTTAACCGAAAATGACAATTGATTCCTATGCTTTCTTCTTCCCAGGGTCGATCAAGACTCCTATTCCCCAGTCTTCATCTCCCCTATTAGGTATCCAGGGCTGCAACACCCGCTTGGCATCCTGCATCGCCAGTTCCCGCAACCGTATCCAATCCGTAGACATTTCGGGCGCTCTTTTGAACTGCTCGTAAGATACCGCTTCCAGTATTCGCCAGCGCACTGCGTCGTCGTTTTCTTCAAGACCTTTATCCTCTCCTACTACTTCTTTCTCCGTATTGGGTTGTTCATTGGTAGCAGGATCTGGAAGTTGTACTGGCGACAACTGAGAAATAATATCGCGAAGGAGACTCCACATCTTCGCCCGCGAGAGCGCGGAGGCTCCGCGTGCCGTGGGCGGCGAGGCACGGTTCCCTTGCTTGACGCCGTTGATTATGACTTCGAGGAGACCTCCGCCCGTCGTGGGTGATTTGCTCTTGCTCTGTACTCCGGAACCATGGTGGAGAGACGACGACGATGATAACGGTGAAGGAGCCGTCCACACGGCGGAGACGGTACCGGGTTTGCTCTTCTTCGGCGGAACCTTGCTCTGCACTCCTTCCGGCTGCGCTGTGGCCGAGGAAGAGAGAGGAGGAGGAGGAGGAGGAGGAGGAGCAGTTTTCGGTTTCCCGAACGCCCACTGCGCCTCCACTTCCTCCGTGGGGATGGACAAGACCTGAAAGGGTAGAAATCTATACACATACCCGTACGAAGAAGACCCTGCACCGGCAGCACTGTCCGCCGTCTTCCAGACAGAGCCCCTCAGCGTCCTCATCCTCCCCGTCTCCCCATCCCCAAATGCCCTCTCGCACGCCACGCGACTGATCTCCTCCTCAGGCAGCACCAGTCCCGCCAGGTACGCGCTCTCTGTCGGCGCGACCAGCAGAGTGGCTGGGTACGACAGCAGCGACGTCACCTGCCGCAGGGCGAGCTTGTCGGAGCAGGACTTGCTGCGGGTGGACTCTGCGTCGACGCGGGCGGGCTTGCGGCGGACGACACCAAGGAGGGAGAAGTGCGCGCGGCCGTCGAGGAGGTCTGTTGATGGGGCTGTTGTGTCAGGTGGAGGGGATATGTCTGTGCTCGCGGTAGTAGCAGTAGTGGTAGTAATAGTCTTAAGGTCAGGTCTGGGCGGCACAGTCCACGGCGTAGGATCTTCCTGGGCCGCCATGCAGAGTTCCATGCTTGCGTCGCCGCAGGGAGCGCAGGTGCAGTACATGTAGATCTTGATGTCGGGACGGAGCTCGAATGGTGGCCATAATAATCCTGGGCCCTTTAGATTCGAAGGAACAATGTCCTTCTTTCCAGATGCTCTTCTCCGGACGAACGGCGAGGAAGGGACATCATTATCATTATCATTGTTGACAACATGCAATGACTGCCGTTCCCGATCCAGCAGCGAGCGACACTCGTTCAGGAGCCAGTGGTTGAACGCGCGGAGGGCGAGAATCTCCGCATGGCAGTCGTGGAGAACTAAGCCACGACATCGAGGGATCTGAGATGCCGATAGGCATTTTGCTCCAGTCCTATTTGACAGTTAGCCTTTTTGGAAGAGTGCAAGCTCTTCGAGGAGTTATGCATAGGAGCAATTGATAAGGAGGGGCCCAGAGACATACGTAACAGCCACACAGGTCAATGTCTCTGAAGGTGTATCTTGTCCTTTTCACAGGTAAGATAGGAAAATGGTTTATTAGTTTCGTACTATTAGGTTGGGAGGTGCGACTGATGAACGATGATCAATGATGAAGAAATGACAGGGCTCTCCGACTCGTTACTATCCTCACATGAAGCAATCCATCTCAGAATATGTATAAATTATTGGAAGAAACTTTCCAAGAATCATTTAAGTCTCAAAATTTCATTAATATTTTCCAGCAAGACATGCAACGATAATAATAGATTGGCGTAAATTCAACATTTTTTTTCTCCCGAAACCGTATAGAGTGGAATAGACCAAAAAACAACTGACATAACATACCTTTAACAACCACAATCCCGCTCATGGGGATCCATTCTCTCGATCCATCTGGGTGGATCGTGGGCTTGCAGCGGGCGGGCAGCGCATTGAAATGGTCATGAACAAGGGATGCTATCCGAGACGCTAGGGGAGGATGCGACTCCTCCATTTATATATGAAAGACTACGGTGTTGTACTTAAAATAGATGAGATAGAAAAGGCCGTCTATGATCTTGTAATTTTCCCACAGATGCAGCAGCATTACTTACTGCAGGTACGGGAGTACCAGTTTAAGTAGAGTCGATACATCCAATGAGGACGCCACTGGCTTGGCACTTTCATCTCACGTGACACCATTATCCATCCAGGCCCTTGGAAGCTCCCCCAGCTTCGCTCTTCAACCCTACCAAGTCCTACTTAACTTGACGACATCCTCAACGCTCCCATTCAATTTTACACCCCATCTGCTCATCTAAACATCCAACAAGATGGCCGACAAGCTCCGCACCCTCCAGAACCTCGAGGCCTTGCAGGCCCGCTACGTCGGCACAGGTCACGCCGACACGACCAAGTACGAGTGGACCTCCAACATCATCCGTGACAGCTACGCCTCGTACATCGGACACCCGCCACTCCTAAGCTACATGGCCGTCGGTATGGGCGAGCCCAAGGAGAAGGTACGGGCCATGTTTGTGGAGAAGATGATTCGGGGCGCGGGGAATCCGCCGGAGGTTAGTTTTCTGCTCTGTTCTCTGTGAGTTGGAATGACTGCTTGAGCTGACATTTTTTTTTTCTTTGTTTTAGACACAAGAATAAGTATCGCAACTGGATGATGGCTATACTCCTTAACGTGCTCAAAGGGTCTGTGTCTACCTTTCCACCTCGATGCAGACCTATCGTTGGCAACCTGTGGCATGCGTGCCATTGAGAGATCTCATTTACGACACCCTATACTGGCCTCCTCTGGAGGTGTTAAAAATTCGCGACATGGTGCGCGTATCCGAAGAAAAGTCGCGACCTATTCTATGACTGAAAAGGACAAGCGGAGTTCCCCATAGTCCGATACTCAGCCATCCCTCAATAATCCAAGTTGTACTTGGGCGGAAGACTAGGGAGCCTGAGGAGAACGACAGTGAAAAAGATGGGATGTCGCTTGCAAGTGTGACATCAAACAAGGAGTTCTTGTAGGGAGATGGATCATCGATACCTATTTCTGTCGAGATTCTTTTCGGACAGTAGAGGAGGTGGCCCACTTTTGTGAGATCACCAATGCCCAAGAGCTTTTTATATTGGTGAGAGGAGATCCTGTTCCGTTCCCAAATGGCAGCTAGGCACGTGGTCTGAAGGATCCCATTAGACAACATAGATGCATATATATATATGCAAATATCACAAATACAATGAAAATTTCTGGAAAAAATTCCCCAGTTCCGATATTTTCCAATGACGGTCTTCTATATGAGTGACATAATTCATGCAATGCCTGAGAATAGAAATACGGCCATGACTTCGTTATGCTCAGTCCAGATGAACATGCAAGTATGGGCAGTCAAGTGGATGAAACAAATGACATCGACAACACTGCACAAAGCTAAAAGGACAGGTCCCAGACAATAATATGTAGTGAAAATAAAACGGTCATATATCCAACTGTGATCCACGAAATCCTAAGAAGAAATGAGTCATCTGTTGAACAAATATGCGTGCAGAAATATGATCAGTATCTGGAGATCCTCGAAAGTCGAGACGGCCCTCCTGAGCGCCACGACAGTATCGCACATCCATTGCCGTTTAATCCTTGTGGTGCACCCCATGCCTCTCCGCCGCCAGCTTGGTGTTCTCACTCTGCAGCCTCCCGATCAGATCAAGCCAATGCTCCCTTTCACCCCGGAGCTCGCCCACCTCTTTCTTCAACTCCTGCACCTCGCGCCGTAGGTTCTCGACCTCCGAACGGGTACGAGACTTCTCACTACGGTCCGCTTCTTTGCGCCGTCGCGCCTCGATCTTCGACGTGACCTTGAGCTGCTGCTCCTCGATCTTAGTGAGTTGCTTGAGTAGCTTCGATTCACTACGGGACAGATTGGAGGCGGATTTGTGGGCTTGTAGGGTCTCCAGGCCGGGCTTGCTGATGAAGGTGTCTCGATCGGTCGTGACTGTTGTGACGTCCTCGGCTTTGTCTCTGCTGCTGCTGCTGGTGGCGTTCGTCCGTTCGCTTTCTGTGCCGTCTTTATGATGTTTTTCGTTTCTTACTTTCGGGGGTAGGCCAAGGGATTCTTCTTCAGCCCTTATTTGGGCCAGTTTGCGTTCTATTTCTCTCTTGCGGGATGCCAATTTGGCGAGTGTCTTCTCCTGGGACGTCAGGTGCAGCTTCCTACCGATCTGAGCGAGATCTTCGCCGAGTTCAGCGTGACCGCTGTCGTGGAGAGGAGTAGCCATGCCCCCTGAAGAGCTCGACACAGCAGTGTGAGAAGGGACACGATTCAGCGAGTGTGGGGATGTGCTTTCACCAGCGACGGAACGAGCCTGGTGAGTGTCTGCGCTGGTAAAGGTATCAGTGCTGGCTATTGAATCTCTCTCACCAGCTCCCACTGTCTCCCTACCGCCCTGGGATGGAGTCTGTGACCGAGAGAAGTAGCCGGGGATGTAGTTGAGGACAGCTCGCGGTGCGTACATTTCCAGCCCTGTGTTGACCATACTGGCAACGCTGGAGATGAGACTGCTAGGCTGTTCCGACTTATACTCTCCTTCCGCTCGAGAAGTGTTCTTAGCAGGTTGATCCTTCGGTCCCTGGGGGGCCATGCCTCCCGAGTGCCCATTTGTCTGCTGACTTGTTCGACTTTCCGGTCGAGGAGACGGTTTATGGCCCTCTGTTGCGTATCCTTGATCACTGTCCATCTCCTCTGGGAATCCGTCCGTCTGGCAGGCCCAGTTCAAGAACTTAGCAGCATCCGTAACGATGCTCTTCGGGGTTCCTCTATCCACCATCCATCGGGGTACACTTCCCCCAGGGTCACTTCTGGTGACCATGATCCACTCAACCGGGCTCATGTCTTCTTCAACATCACCGCTCTCGTCGCAGCTGGCTTTTCTATTTTCGTCCCCTTCACGTTCCCCCATAGAAGTCGGCTGTTCCTCATGCGCAGCCGAATCTGTTTTGCCCCTTTTCCTGACATGCCGGGTGAGATCTTCGGCGCTTTTATTCTTGAGCCGGATGGGGAGCGAATTCATGCGTTGCCCCATGCCATTCCGTAACGGTGGGGAGCTCGCTCTTGATTGCTGTGCTGATGATGACGACCCGCCTCCTTTTCTGCTTCCACCTACACGAACTTCCCTGATCAACTCCACGGACTCATACTGACCTCTTATGTATCCCTCTCGCGGTGGAGTCTCCGGATGGTCACACGGTTTAGAAACGATCAAGTAGCTCCGAGGAGGCGCCCGCTCGGCGGATTCTTCCCTGTTATCATCAGCCTCATCAAACGCTCTATCCGTCGTGATGAGCAGCGTGACGAAATCTCGTGCAGTGGTCGGACCCGGAAACTGCGCGGAGAGTTCATACACCTCGAGTCGGCCCAGCAACGTCTTGCCATCCGCATCTCGAACCTCGATCGACTCCACCCTCTTGTCCCCGCCAATCCCTCGTATGCTCGTGTCGGGCGTTACCCCCTGCCTTCTCCTCTCCTCCCTCATCCGCAATGTTTCGCCGACCTCGCTCTGCATCTTCTCTTTCCACCTCGAAAACGGCAGACCCTCGTGGACGCTCCGACGAGCGAACCAGGATCCCCTCCCATCCTTCCCCGCGAGCTTGTATACCGGGATATCGAGCGGGTTCTCCTTGCCATTGCCGACCTTGATCGGTTTCCCCCATTCCTTCTGCAACGAAGTAAACAGCGGATCGGTCGTTCCCGTGCGGACAGAGGAGTTGACGATTTGCGATGACAGCGGGGAGTATGCTGATTTTGCTGATGACTGTGCGCGGGAAGACCGGCTCAACGTTGTTATTGAATTGCTTTCGTTGGAGGCGGAGGAGAACGACGGTGGAGGTTCCGGAACGGATTCGACAATCAATCGCGACTTCCTGAATATGTCGCTGACGTAGGCTCGGAGGTTGTCAGGTGGTGAGACGGGGACGGAGTCCCAGGTGGTCGGTGCCAGGCACTCGAGCGCTTGGTGTAAGGCAGCCATCAATGATTCCTTTCTTCTTCTTGTCGTTGTCGTTCTTTTCGTGAGAATATTCAGATTTCATCAAAAACAAATAATCCTCCTCTTTTAGCGCTCTGGCAGGCACTATGACAAGGAAATGATATATTGTTGCATGAGACCCTAAAGTGGTTGACAGTTAGCTCTCAAACCCCGTTTCAGCAGGTTCAAACAAAACAGACCTCATTAATATTTTTCAAGGGGGGATAAACAGTTCCTGATGACACAGGGGTCCTTCCGCCTTAGTGTTATGCACGCATTAGGGTAGATCTATCAGTTCAGTTACAAAATAGGAAAGACGTGAGGAGACTAGAGCAGTTATTTCAACTCGGGAACAACAACTACACGAATTCATATCCATAAGGAGAAGCATGAATACATATGGTAAGTTAGCCCGTGGCGGTAGGCAGTTTTACTGGGCCTTCTCTGATCTGGTCTGGCGTTAGGATACGTCATACTTCCGCGGTGCCGTCGGGCACGCCTTATCCGGGCACCGATCTGGACTAGATCGGTCCAACAATGGCACCGGGAAGCCAATGCAACATCATAATACGTTAAAAAATCAAGCCCGATTTTTGTTTAACAATGTTTGGGATTGAGAACTTCAAACTAAATACAAAACTCATGAAAGGAAATAGAAACAGAGTATAGAAAACCCGAAACCCGGAAATCCAGTTCCGGGTTCAGTGCTCGAGAGCCAGCATCTGATTCTCGCCCTTTCCAATTCTCCACTCAGTGGAGAGGGGAGGTACGAGCATCTCCGGGGTTACATGTAAACCCAGCCCAGAGAATAGGAGATGAACCTAGGAAGGCCCCCGCCATGTAGTACAGATCACCAAGAGAGAGGGTCATCTGCGCCATGAGTGTGGGAATAGAGGAAGGTCACTGACCCTCTTTGCCCTAAACCCTGCGCTCGACGTCCGCCACGGGCGAACAAATCGAGCTTGACGAGATAGTACACCCCTTCCTGTCCGATAATGCGTCCTAACGGACAGGGTCCCGACAAAGGACGCGGCATACAGAACATGCCAGATGTAAAAGTATGACCGCATCGTCGCCTGTGAGCCCCTCACCAGTCTGAAACAAAGACTGCCAGTCCGATACGCTGTACCGGAAGCGAGAGACTCTTCGCGGGGGTGGTAGTGTCCCTGCAGCGAGTATTGTTCTAGCCAAAACGTCGTCACAGTACCGTAATTCCCACCAACTCCAGCGAAATGCGACGGCAGAAATGAAGAAGGATAAACACCCCAGCATTCTGCATCCAAATCATATCCAAAGCCGCGAGGCACATGGTCTTCATAACGTAAATGCCAAATTCGAAAAAACGTCCGCCTAGGGAGTTCAACAAAATCAGATAGCCGACCCGCCGGTTCTTGATGCAATCGAAAACAAAACGCTTGCTAAAACGAACACAACATGAGAGACGTAAATCGCAAAAGAGACGGGGAATTATGTTATATGGATATATGAAATCAGAGACGAGATGGAATATCACGAGTCGCTAAATCGATCAAGGATAACGCCGTCAATAATGCTGTTGATGCCGATGCCGCATGCGAGAGCCGTCTGTGTTGATTTTAAGGTCCCATATCTCGTATTAACGTCTGGAGAATGTCGGGGTCCTGTCGAAGAAACCAGCTCCGAGATCTCGCCACAATGCATGTTGTATGAACCGGAATGTAAGCGAGGAAGGGAGGACAGGAGGATCGCAGTCCATCGAACCCCATCACATTATTGTCCCGTATTGTGGAGCGAAGTCCTGGTACCGGTCACCCCAGCCAAAACCAGCCATGCTTGCTGCAGTGCTGCAGGGCTGCACGAGCATAGTTGGCAGGGGAAGTGCAGAGATCGCGGCAGAGGTGGCCGGAGCGCTGTAATACTCGGGCGTGCTATACGGCGGAGTCGTATACGGCTGGCTGTAGGATGGTGCAGGTGAAGGCAACTGGAATTCGTTCAGCGCAAGGCTGGCCCACATGTTTTGATGTGAATCACCAGCCGGGGCCGGGCTCGGGCTTGAAGGAAGCACTTTCCAAGATTCAACGGGAGCAGGCTGCTGTATCTGACTGTGCCACCAGGTTTCAGGGCCAGTTGAGCTGGGCAACAAAGGGGCGGGCCGAAGGACGTCGACAACCCTGGGAGGAGGAGGTAGCAACGGAACAAACAGACTCATGATCGCCGCTTTGGCTTCCTCGCTTCGACCGCAGAGAAGTTCTCCTGCACCATCCTCCTCCAACCCCTCAAGAGCCTGGACATTGGTGCGGTAGACGAACTTGTTGGCGGCTTGGACAAACTCCTCCTGTAATTTCTTCAACTGGGCATCTTTTTCGGGCCATTCCCAAGTGCTGGCAGCGGCATCGACTGAGTAGACATCCTTGTGGAACTCAACCAACGCCTCGATCGTCTCAGGGGTCAACTTGAAAGCGACTTCATTCTGCGAGACCATATCGACATGCACCACGTAAGCCTCTATGTGGATCATCTGGTAGTTGAATATCGCCTCGACGAGAGGATTCTCATCCTTGCGTAGGTCCGCGTCGGGAGCTTTGGGAAACATGATCGAGCACAGGGTCCAGATGGCGTTTGGAGACGAAAGAGTCTCAGTAAGGCATCTTGTATGTTGCGCCACGCTGTTTAAAGGTCTCTTGACTCTGTTGACTCTCTTCAGGGCAGCCGTGAGCCATGGCTCGACCTTGGTGTTTAGGACCACATTTGGAGACGACCGTGGTGCAAAGGCAGCGGCAGAGGCCGGTAGTAAGACTGTTGGCATTATGACTGTGCGCGAAGGGGATTCAACGTGTACTCCGATAGATGTGATGTTGGCAATCAGTATACGCAGTGAAAGGAAAAGAAGCAAATTATAATGGCGACATTCGCCCACACAATTCAATGCCCAATACGCTCTGTTGCCTAGGGGAAGTGTTCGACGTAGGGGTTAGCGCCACGAGCCGACTAGATGTGCACAGAGAGTTCGAGACGGGTGCGATGAGTGCGAGAAGATGTCCGATAGATAAGGTGCACGTTGACAACAAGACACAGGACAGGCAAGCGGGAGACGGGATAGAGTGTGGGCGAACGCGCGAGAAGAAGAAAAGAAAAATGTGAAAAGAGAGGGCGTAAAAAGAGAAGAGGGCTGGATGGACCTCAGGGCGAGGATGACCAGAAGAGGCAACGGGAGGTTGGCGGGGGAGAAGAGAGCGGGTTATATCAACAACGGCGCCTCTCGGCCAGGCCCGTTTTACAATCCTGGCGCGTTGAGCCTTCATCGTGCATGGGAGAAGCGGGCCTCGTCTTTTGCCCGCGCTTCCATCTCTACCTTTTTCTTGTTCTGGTCGGCTGCGGATTGGCTGCAGATGGCCGCAGATGGTTGCATGCAAGAGTGTGGGATGTGGATGGCGACGCCGATGTCCTGTGCTCCGTACGCCGTACTGACTACGGCGTACCGAGCGTACGGTACGGGTATTGGCCATTATGGGCTGCGGTTTTTCAATCTGCCTGCGCGCCCAGAGGACACTGGTCGAGACCCGGCGTCAGGCTGGAGCGTCTGAAGAGTCCTACGTCAGTCCGACCTCGAGAGTAGCACACAGGAGAACGAGATGCTGGCCGGCGCCTATGAAGACATCCGGACTCGCAGGCTGCTCGAGTTGAAACATCCCGATGGGGCGTCTCTCCGCCCTGCGAACTCCGTATACGCTGCATCGCGACCCGCCCTCGGTCTGATAGGACGACTGGGAAAAGACTGAAGATACTCCAGACGGAGCGCTGAGATAGGAAATAGCACGACTTGGAATCTGTCCCTTGGCCGTATTGCGCGCAGGGAGCGTACAGTACAGCTACAGCAGTAAGCAGCGTAACAATACCGTCCCAGGGTTTGGATTTTTTGGAATCTTTCCCGCGCAAAGAGCGACCGGGGCCCAGCGTTGCACCCACTCGGGGCATGAAAGGCAAGATCTCTGCGCTGCGCTGCAGAAACTGCAAAACAGTGCTAAATGCTAAGCCCCCGAGATCCACATGTTAGTCCCTAGGGGTGCATGTCGAGCGCTTTCTCTAGCATCTGAAAGTCTAATGACAATAATAATGCAAATCACTTGTTTCGCGCTTCGTGTAGAACTGCAACAACTCTATCAAGAGTCTCCGACTGAGGAATCTGTACGCAGTGGATGGTATGGAGGGGACGGCTGTCAGATGAGAACAATGCTATCATATCATCAATCATCTTGGGCGTAGATGAACTTCAAAACTAAGATAATTTGGAATCCGCTTATAGAGCTGCTAATAGTAAGTGGAAGGCTTGAAGCGAGTATCAAGAACGGTAATCGACTGAACCAGGAGGTTGCGCTGCGTGCTATGGATAAGCTCTCGAACTGGACATCGCTCTGGTTTGACATCTGGAAACTGGCCAGTGCGTCATTGGTTGCTTTTCCCGGGTTACCCTTCTAAGTCTTAAACAGTTGTGGGTGAGATAGTGTCTCTTTCGAGGTTCGGATAGGGTCTACTAGTCCATCCCGCTCCGTAGTCTACGGTCTTCGCCGAAGGTTGCTATACGTTTGCTTTTCTTGTCCAGCGACAAGTCCACAAAAGGACTTACCGCACTGACCATCATATAACCTCAAATTTCGACTTTCAAGAAAGCCCGACCGAGAACTGAGCGTATCTCGACAGGCCTAGCTGAGGTCTTAACAGGACGTGCTGGGAGTATCCAGACGACTATCCACTTCTATGCTACCCGATACGTTGTGGAATCCACGAGTTGGGAGGCGAGAGGCAGGAGCAGACCATGTCGTGCGAGGATAGTATGTAGTGGGCAGGCAACCGAGGATGGAATTACGTATGTAGTAAGAGAGCATCGCCGGTTCGAAACACATCCAAACAGACAGGTCAGTGGAGAAAGTGGTTGGGGATGATGAGCAGCATTGCCAGCTGCGATTGTTCGTTGGGACCGACCGAGACAATCTCTTTTCCTCCCGGACAGCATTATTTGCACGATTTCAGCGTTGCGCAAGACCTGTCGACTCCGGCCGAAGGAGACCTCAGCTGATGGAGGGTCGAAATCGTGGGGCTTGCCATGGGGCTTTGGCGATTTCGCGCATCAGATTCGCTGAGCAAGAAGAGAGTCCGGCAGCACACTTGGGCTGAGATCCCTGCTACGATCGCCGATTGGGCTGAGCCTGGACGACCGTCATCTCCAGACTTTCTGGAAAAAAAACGCCACCATTACAGGCACTTGTAACGATACCGTTGTTACGGGTGGAGAAAGAATCAAAGAAAGGACCCTTAAAGGGTGCTTTCGCGAACGCCTAAAACGTCCAACTCTCCTGTCGGGTCATGATCGATTGAAACTAGACGATCTGCTCTTGGCGTGTACTCCGTACTTCGGACGTAGATCCTTAAGCTGTCTAGTTAAATAATGCTGCTTCAGTGGGGTATACGAGTTTCATGATCTTCAGATCTTGGGCATCACTGTTGCAGGAAAACCCGGTTATCCACATCTCCAAGTAGTGACGAAGTCACATGGCCCAGGAAGAGGACCGGGTGGTCACAGCAGGCGCCGGTTCAAAGGACCACCATGGAAAATGCTGATGATACAACTAAACATGTACAAGGGTAATATTTGACCATTTTCCGGTTGACCAGGAAAGCACGCAAAATGTCCTGCTCTTTGGCGGCTGGGGTCCGCATTGTATGATCGACAGGAAGAACCCTGGGAGACGTCATGGAACGTTGCATCGCCAGTCTCGTCGACGGCCATGTTGGACTTTCGGGGGGTGTCTTTTCGGATGTTTCGAGAAGACGCTATCGGTTCCCTATCCGTTGCATCATGCATAGAGTGTCAGATAAGATAACCGGTTGTAAAGAGGGCGGCAATAACCTTGGAATATTGCTTATTCCTACTGACGTGGATTCATGCATCTGCTGCGCCACATTATGACCGCGCCACATAGCTGTACTGTGAACCAGTAGTGGCGGTGCTTGAAAACAGCTGCGGCATGAGAACAACACCCATAACACGTTCTATCCAAGCCAGATCCCCATCATCCAGCTGTACGTGTAGGTGGAGCTGTGGCGTGGATGGGCTGATGCAAAGACATTATTTTTTTTGAAACCAGAAGCTTGCACTCATGTATGATATCTTCGAAGACAGTATCTTGACTGTTTCCCTATTTTCGGGTTCCCCCCTACGCCCGCAAGACCCTTGCACCCACCAGAGGAACGCGACACGCGAGTCAGAAGGCTTGACGCGTCTGCAGCATGTTGCTTGCGTGCATCATCGAGGTTCTCTCCTTGATGCCTCACAATCCTCGCAGGAGTGGTATAGAGGAAACACCTGGCGCAGAAGCTTCAGCAGCGTCTACTGCAAGCGGATAGATCTGTGTAGGACTTCTCTGAGTCGTAATCGTGGCGCGATGTATCTGCTGCTTGCTTGCAAGCCCCTATCTCGTCATTTTACTACCACGGAGCATGATTGCCGGCTTGAGGAACTGCGTGCCGAGTATGTCTTTGTTTCAGATGAAGCGTTTCTCAAGCCCCGACTGGCGGGAAATGCCTCGTTGATATGTTGATAACCTTGTTAGTATGATGTGATGAATCCACACATGTCGGGGCACGAGATAGTAAGACGGGCCGTTGCACTGTCATTCCCACGAGTAGGTATTGAACGTTCTCAAGGACCACCCGGAACCATGGGTGAGATCTGTGATCCCTTCAAGTTGAGTTTCTGGTTCATGGGACATCTGTACATCTATGCGGTTGCCAGAGTCCAGCGGACGGTTGCTCCCCAGACTCTTGGCCGTTGTCATCCAATTCTTTCCCCCAGAACCTAGGAAGGACTACATCGCTTTCCGGAGACGAGGAGTCACACAACTGTCTATCAATCTCTTCAGAAAACGCACCTCGTTGGTCCTTTATCTATTTATCTTTCCTCTTGCTTGCACCAAAGGCCAATCAGACTACCTAGGCATCAGACTGATGCTTATGGTTGTCACTGTCTTGAATCTTTTCCCATACGATCTTCCGTGTTTGGGTACCACCCCTGTTCGTTTCGAAACGAGGATTTTGTTGTTGACATTCTGATGCATCGAATTGATCTGAAAGGCTCTCCTGGTGCTTCATTTTATCTAGGTATTGTCATTTAGTTCTCAGGACTTTTAATCAGAGACATCTTCGTAGTGACCCTGATTTCTGACTGTCATGCATACTGGCCGAGTATTAGAAAAAAAAATACAGTTTCTGGTCTCAGCTCGACAATGATCTTTGCCTTACATCTTTTGAAGTCCTATTATTACTGAAAAACTTTTGTACTTCGTGGGATCGCACTTTTTTGATTTTCTTCGCGCCTCAAAATGTATCTCAAACACATCCGCAGGAAGGAGAGATCAAGAAGCGGTCAGTTTGTACTTCCATTTTGGAACGGCGCAAAGCAGTTTCTTCTTGGCTTTTATTCTTAGTTCAAACACGTGTCTGGTTGAAGTAAGTCTAAACACGAAGATCAAATCATCGAGCACAGGAAAGAATCCGCCTCCGTTTTCCGCCTCATAAAGCTATACTAACGTCACCCAAAAGAGTTTAGCAGCACTTAGGTTGCTGACACTCCTATTTCCAACGTCTTACAAAGACCGCCCCAGAATTGCCCACGCATCGTCTGCCTAATTTCTTGTCAATGGTACGATGGAGGATAAAAGCCATATCATGGAACGTAGTCATCATGGTCTGCTATATAATTAGTCCCTCTTATGGCCCCAAGCAGGCGTTTGAACCCAAGATCACGAAGTGCTATTTTTGTCTAGCCACCTAGGCATCTTGCACGGATCCCCGCACTCTTCTCCGGATCTACTGCGTAAAATACCCGGCATTCGGGATCAGCGGTCAACCCCGGCTATCCCAAGGACGAAAAAAGTCCCGACTGGAGACGACTTTGACCACTATAATTTGGCTCCCCAGATACCAAATAATTGCTTCTTAGTGGCTCAATAGGACCACGGTTGCTTAAAAAGTTTTAAGCATAAACAACTGCGTATCTCCTACCAGGTACCTTCAGCCTTCCGACAAGCTTTTTATTCTTATTGGTGCTCGTGCTGAACCATAACATGAGCAGAGAATAGATTCCTTTGATACATACCAGGAAGTGTACACCAAGCATTCCGCATCGCTCATTCCACCATGGCTGGAGCTACCTTGGCCAACGGTAACGGTCAATCCGAAGCAACTACAAATATGATTTCAACCGATATTCTTATTATCGGGGCCGGGCCAGCTGGAGCCTCACTGGCTTGTTTTCTCGCCTCCCATGGTAAATTGAACCTCGAGTTTCCTTGCAGCCTATTCAGCCAGCCAATTATACTGATTTTGATTTTAGGAATACATGGGGTAATGGTGAGCTCGGCTTCAACGTACGCGGATACACCAAGAGCGCATATAACTAATATGGCCGCGCTGGGTTAGTATACCTTTTCCTCTATGAGTACTTGGTGGGATCCAGTATTGATTTCTAGATAATTAGAATGCCTACGAGATATTGGCTTGGAAGCAGAATGCAACCGTCTTGCCACAAAGGGAAACAACATGACGCACACGCGATGGGCCTACAGCATGGCTGGGGAAGAGTACGCCCGCGTGTATTCCTGGGGAAATGACCCAAGACGGAAGGTATGTCACTTCGAAGAGAGATTCCTTACCTGCCTACCTGCATGTCTAATGATGGGTCACCACAGGGCGACTACGAGACTGCTAGTCCATGCAACCCAGTGGATCTCCCCCAGACTCTTCTCGAACCGGTTCTTCTCCGATACGCAACCATGAACGGGTTCAAGTGCCGTTTCGACACCTCGTTCATCGAATTCGCGGATGATGAAAAGACGGGAACAGTCACGACCACTCTGCAGGACAACATCTCAGGAACTCGGTACAAGGTTCGCTCGCGGTACCTATTTGGCGCCGACGGGGCACGCAGCCCTGTTCTCAAGCAGCTTGGTCTTCCACTGAACGCGAAGCCAGGCCAGGGCCTCGCCATCAATGTCCTGGTTAAAGCGGATCTGTCCCATCTCATGGAGCACCGGACTGGAAATCTCCATTGGCTGTTCCAGCCGGATCGCGCGCACCCTGCCTTTGGATGGTCGTGCATTGCCAGGATGGTCAAGCCGTGGCATGAGTGGATGTTCATTCTGTTCCCTGACCGTGAAGCTTCGTCGGACTTTAACCCGACTAAGGAACAATACCTCCAGAGGGTAAAAGAGCTTATCGGAGACGAGTCGATTCCCGCCGAAGTGCTTGGAGTCTCAAAATGGTATATCAATGAGATTGTGGCCGAGAAATATTCGAAAGGCAACGTGTATGGGATCCAATAATACTTTCCTTACGTCAGGGGTGGTCTGAGAAAGTAGTACTAACGCAGATTGCCACAGGTTTTGTCTAGGGGATGCTGTTCATCGACACCCGCCCATGAACGGACTCGGCTCCAACACTTGCATACAGGATGCATACAACCTGGCATGGAAAATTGCCTATGTCATGAAGGGTCAGTTTTCCTTCCAAGAAGGACAAAAAGACAACGATTCCAACTGACCGATTATTTGTCTGCGAACAGGCCTCGCATCCCCCTCTCTTCTAGAGACATACTCTATCGAACGCCAACCCGTCGGTCACGGGGTCATCACCCGCGCAAACCAAGCCTTCCGTGAAAACAGAGCAGTCCTGGAAGCCTTCGGGTTCTCATCTCCGGACATCGAAACGCGGAAGCGAACCCTCCAGGAACTCTCCTCCCCCAGCGAGGCCGGTCGCGCCCGTCGCAAGGCCCTACAAGCCGCCATCGAGCAGGAGGAGCACGAGTTCCACGGCCTGGGCCAGGAGATGGGCCAGCACTACGAGAGCTCCGCCATCTACACCGCAGACGAGAAGATGCCATACAAGGCCCCCGAGGCCGTGGTCAAGGATCCCGTCCTGAATTACGTCCCGAGCACCTGTCCAGGATGTCGTCTTCCTCACGTCTGGCTCAACAAAGCGGTCCCCGTGGAGCCCGTCTCGACCATCGATCTGGCTGGGAAGGGCTCGTTTACGGTCCTGACAGGTATTGGAGGCGAGGTGTGGAAGGAGGCGGCCTCGCAGGTCGGGAGCCAGCTCGGGATCATGATCAACGCGTACTCGATCGGGTTCCGTCAGGACTATGAAGATGTCTATTTTGACTGGGCGCGTGTCCGGGATGTCGATGAGACCGGATGTATCCTCGTCCGACCGGACCGGTTCGTGGCTTGGAGGTGCGCTGAAGTGCTGGGTGACGCAGCCAAATGTGCGGACAAGCTGGCCATGGTCATGCGGAGCATTCTTGGTCTGAGTCCTTGAGTTGAGGCTCGATCCTTCTTCTGAGGCAGCCGTATTGCCTTTATTGGCTCTGCTGTTTTCCTACGGCCCTCGAGCTTGGTTTTTCTTGGTATACATTGCATTTGGATTGTCAACAGTGCTATTCCTCAATCAGGTATACATCTGGTACTCTGATGCACTCAGAGACCTAATTCTTAGCCATATCACATTTGCATATATAAGCCTGTTCTAATACATACGGAAGAGGGAAACACGTATCTCCATGGTAATTGTTGATTGGACCTTTTATTTCATACTTCGTGGAAGTCACGTCGGTGCGATACGTTCCTTCCAAACGGCCCCGGCCAATTTCAGAATAAGTCTTGCCATCATCAAAAAGTCTACATTCATTGTATTTATATCCTAAGGAGCGAGACCTGGAATTGTTCTTTTATCATGTCCCGTGAACATCTACAGGCACGATATGCTTGTCCAATTATGAATGAGTACCTGATGTATGGGACTGCAGGACATTGCCATGGTTATCGTATCCAGGAGGCCCTTGAATTGGCTGTCGCATGCTGAGATGTTGACTTGCTTGTTCAAGTTGTATCCTCACGGAATCAGGGACTGGAGCATGGTTGTTGGGATACGTCAATTGATGGCTCCTAAATTGCCATTGCTTGCACGATACGTAACGTGAGATCACATCTTTAAAAAAGGGTTTGATCAAGTCCTTGCTTGTAAGGTCCTTGAATAGAGGACCGAACTCTTAATCCAAATCTGCATTGTTTGTGTTGGCACTATCGGGGCTTCTCTGGTGCAAGGCTACATAGGCAAATCGCGTTCTTGAGACCAACCTCGGTCCTGGTCAGCAGAAATAGTCTGTATTGGTGAAAGATCAGAAAACAAGATGTAGTAATCACCTTTGGCATGTTACGGGAGTGACGGGGTCCTGTGCACGGGCACGGAGGCTCCCATCGCTGCTGCCATTCTATTCTGAACTCTCAATTCCGAAAGCGCAATGGGCAACGGACGAGAAACCATGTACGGAGATGCCCAAAGAATCCCCCTCAGAACTGAAGAGTGCCAGTTGCTTGGCATGGAAAAGCAGAGTCTGTTGTCAACGCCTTGGCATGCCTTGGCAATAATATTGACTGTGGGGTAATAGTAACCTCACCCTACCGAGAGAAACACGACACTTCAGCAGTTGGTCATTGTTTGGAAATTCCCTAGTATATCAAGTGAAGTGTAATTTTGATATCCAAGAGAGTAAGGTAAAGACGTGTAGATCTTGGATTCCTCTGTATATTCTAAGATGGAAGTCCCTTGCTGGGATCTTCTCCATGGGGCCAGGCCGAGGAAGAAACTTGCTTCACTCGCTGCATCTGAGTAACATTCCACGACCAAAGTGGAAGAAGGAAAGACAGTGGTGATGCACTGATATGAAGAATAGAATCTAGTCTAAAAGAAATGCCGACAATGGGTTCCAAGAGGACCATTCTATCCTGCCGATCGGGTCTTAAGGCGTCCCTTAGCCATGTGTTGTCACATGGATAAACAGGAATCGAAGGGCTCTCTTGAAGGTCGTGCTGCTGTGGACAGATGGGAGATCGTCCCTGCAAGATATGTACCTAGGTAGTAAGGTGCCAACCTGCTGGTGTATGTATGACAGAGAGGATGAACCCAATCGTAGGAGCACTATTGCATCCACGTGAGAAATTACCGCTCGACCCCATGGGAATGGGAAATCCCCGCATTTTCAACTTCCTGCGGAGTTCTCCGGGTTAACTGAGGCTCCAGAGCTCAACCGTCTTATCGCCCGAGGCTTTCCTGGACCGGACGGTTCCGTTCACATGTCGTGTTTGTGGGCCCGAGCCGACGGAGAAAACACCGAAAAAAGACAAGCCACCTACACCAACAAGTTACAAATAGACTTCGATTATAATCGCGGCATTGCGGGTTTGTTGAGCTGCTTGAGCGTCACCGCATTAATCTCCAGTCTCTAACTCAATTCAAGCCTTGCAACCCCACGGGCGGGAAGCAACATCCGCACCCCATGGGCAGCAAGTCCCAGCTTTTCCCCGCAGGTCGGCCGCCCGACCTCCCCGTGCGCGGCTGCCCACACCGCACGCTAACGGTCGAACTAAACAACAAGCCTTTTACAGCTCCAATAGACGCCACCGCTTGGACCCAGGGCTGCCCGCTAAAACAAACAGTCCAGCGAGGACCTGGAAGGAAGAAATGAAGGACGGAATGTTAGCCCTGTTCGAAAAGATGTTTTTCAGCGCTGATCACCGAGGGTGCAAGGAACAGGGAACCGTGCCTGCTGGTCTTTGGACAGCTTGAGGGTGAGAAACAGTGGCATTTGTGCAACACCCCCGTTCGTATTTCTCATCAACTTGCCCTTAGCAGCAGGGCTCACAACTCTATCCGGTAGGGACTGTTCAGATCAAAGCCCTGTGCAGAAGGTCGATCCCTTCTAGCAGGGCCACCTTCGAGACCGGAGACGTGGTCGTTCTCTGACCGTCCGTGATGGACGGCAGCGATCGAATCCAATGCGGAAAAAGCTCCGCTCGATGCCTTCTCTTCTGCCACTGACATCACTCAATGGGAAAAAAGCATGCTGATCACATGTGGATACCAGAAATCCTCGGTTTTGAACTAACGTTGAGCTGGGAAAAGCAAGCTGTTGGGGATATAAAGGGGGCTCTCGATCTCTCAATGCATCTGGGATCGTGTTTATCACCCGCTGGTCAACGTCCGCACGCTGCAAAGCACAATATAGCACAAGATGCGTGTCTCAAATATTATTCCTGCACTCCTATTGAACGCCAGTTCGCCGCTGAGCACGGCACTGGCAAGCCCGTCGCCAGCTCCAGAGCCGCATGCGCAGCCTCATGCGCAACCGCAGCCACAGCCACAATTGAATCCGTCAAACCCCATGGGAGATATCGCCAGCTACCTCGACGGTATAAAGGGACTTCTCGCGCCCGATCTGTTGTCGGACATTGAGTCCTTCTTCCATCACATTGCATACTTGTTGGACGACAAGACAACGAACCAGACGAAATCCTTGATCGATACGGCGTACAACTTGGTGACACCTCAGCTCATCAACCAGGTGACCGGTCTCTTGGACAACGCAAACGCCCTGTTAACGCCTGAGTTCGTCAAAGACACTCAGGGATTGATTAAGGCAGTGGGCCCACTTTTGACTCCAGATCTTTTCGACAAGGTCGACAACCTCCTGACCAACGGGAACAAACTTCTGACACCGAAATTCGTCGAGGAAACACAAGGACTCATTAGCGCAGCGGGCCCACTTCTCAAACCGGATCTCTTCGATAAAATCGACAGTCTCTTGACCAACGGCAACAAGCTGCTGACGCCGAAATTCGTCGAGGAGACACAAGGTCTGATTAGTGCAGCAGGACCGCTTCTCAAACCGGATCTCTTCGATCAAATCAACAGTCTCTTGACCAACGGGAACAAGCTGCTCACACCAAAATTCGTTGACGAGACGCAAGGCCTGATTGGCGCAGTTGCTCCAGTGCTCACCCCTGATCTCCTTAAAGAGGTTGGAACACTGTTGGGCAATGCAAATGCTCTATTGACCGAGAAATTTGTCAAAGAGGCACAAGCGCTGATTGGCGCACTGGATCCTGATGTTCTGGGAGAGGTCGGCGGTCTTCTGACCAATGCAAATGCCCTCTTGACACCGAAATTCGTCAACGAAACACAAGGCTTGATCGACAACGTATTCCCTGCTCTGACTCCTGAAGTTCTTGAGCAAGTTACCAGCCTCTTGACCAATGCGAACAACCTGTTGACACCCGAGCGTGTCAAAGAAGCTGGAGGCCTGATCGACAATGTGTCTCCTGTCCTTACTCCCGAAGTTCTCAAGGAAGTCGGCAGCCTCCTGAGTAATGCAAATGCTTTGTTGACGCCCGACTTCGTCAAAGACGCTGGAGGCCTGATCGACACTGTATCCCCTGTCCTCACACCTGAACTCCTCAAGCAAGTGGGCGGTCTCTTGAGCAATGCCAATGCTCTGTTGACGCCGAAGTTTGTTGACGAGACTCGTGGGTTGATTGATAGTGTCTCCCCAGTCTTGACCCCCTCTATCCTCACGGAGGTGGGCAACCTATTGATCAACGCGAACGATCTATTGACGCCGAAATTTGTTAACGAGACCCAAACATTGATTAATGATGCTTCCCAGGTAAGTCACCAGTGGAACAATCATGATAATAAACCAAGAAGACTAATCAATTCGTAGTTACTTCCGGTATTGGTAAAGCTCCTGGGCTCTCTTTGACGAACGTTAAACATTCATGAGAAATTCATGAGCCACGCACATAACGGGGAATAATGAATGAGAAACGAATGAGAAATGCAGTTCACATATTTTGCCTCGTCTAACCACACTCCTGCAAGAAAAGGATGTCTTTCTTAAACAGCTTATCCGGTGGAGAGAGAGATGCTCCGCTGAGTAGTATTTAATGAAATTTGTACATACACGCACCCATGCTCGTGATATCATCCCTCTGACTGTGGTGCCTGGAGTATTTAATATGTCTTTGTAGCACTGGGAAGCTCTTCATGCGAAATCAATAGGTTTGCCTGTGAAAAGGTTTGCGACTTTTGTGGTCGAAACATTTTGCATTGCGGCATAGGTGTGTTTATCGTATCTTAGACAGCAATGCATGATGATCACCTTTGGGCTCTATGTTCTCTCAACGTCTTGAAGAGGACATATCGACACCTGGAAGAACATCGGGAAGACTCCGAGCGATGCGACCTAAGGCGCAGGAAATGCTGCAAGGGGCACAATCTCGCATCGGATCTCTCGGCAAGAAACCTTTCCTCCACATCCTTGTTTTCGAATATATCTTCGCCTCATGGCTTTGCATGGTCTAAGAGTTGTCCACAATGCACAAGGTTCTGAGGTGGCCAAGTCCACAGTTCGGCTTGGGAGTCGAGGCTCGCTCTTTGGCAACTGTCCGTCCGGAAAGAAAGGTAGGTATGCGGCGCAATAAATCCAAATAGCACTCAGGTCAGGTAAGAAGTCGACGTGAGGTGTTCGGGTCGCGCGCGCGCCTGAAATCTCACCCCTTCACTTCACGAGGGGATCTCAGAGACTTTGATCTTCTGATACTTCGACACAACCTTCAATTCGATGTCCCTCTCCTGGGTCTTCTTGTCTAACGCCCTCTGTACTTCAGCTCTCTTCTTCTCGGCATCCTCCAGCCTGTGCTTCACCTCCTTCGCGGCTTCCTCCTGCGCCTTGAGAGCCGCTTCGGACGACGGGTACTCTTTGCGCAGCTGCTCAAGCTGTGAGCGGACTTCATCGATATCAATCGAGGTACAAGTGACCGGATGGTATCGGTGAGATGGCAGCGGCTCTCCAGGGACACGGATATCGGGGAGGAGGGAGTGGATGGGCGTTGTGCGGATCGAGGATGTGAGAGGAACTGGTTGGATTGAGGTTGGCTCTGATGGTGGAGAGAGAGGGAGCTGGCTCATTTTGAATAGAGTCGAGGTTCTTTTTGGGAACAGCTCAAGAAAAGAAAGGAGCGACTTATATAAGTCGGTAAGAGGTGAAGTCAAAAGAGACGCTCGCCCAGAAATTAGGTAGAACTGTTTCTCTGTCGACTCCCGAGATGCGACCAGCGATGGATGATAACAACTCCCGAAGGCCGAAGCGGAGCAGCGGCGACAATTCACCGAAAAGAGAGGAGTCACGAGTCACCTACAAAGGCACTAGAGGAGAGGAGATAAAGTCAAACAGAGGCCCGAGGCCCAGAAAACATGTAGAACTGTATTCCTAAGTTCCGTGGCGACCGACTCCCGAGATACGGGTCGGCGGCGACGATTGTGAATGAGCCCCGAGTGCCGAAGCGGAGCGGCCGCAGAGGCGGTAGCTTTCTGCATGACATAATATCTCACCGCCTTTACCATTGGCCTCCGTGCGGGGAGTGCCCAGGGGCGTCGCAATGCCACATACAACGACGCTCAGGAGCAAGTTCTAATTGGGGTCTTTAATCAGAGCAAGAGGAGAAAGGGTCGGTATACAGAGTAAATTCATTTTCAGTTGCTTTCGTCATGCAGGCTTTCGGTATGTACTACCTAACCTTCAGGTCTCTGCCCGTGAGAGTTTGGCGGAGTTGGAATTGCTTACGGAAAGCCTTCCAGTCCCGAAGAACCGGAGGGTAAGTCGTATGTCAATTATAGACGACAAAGATACTAAGTTCTTTTACTTCTAGCCAAGGTTTGACCTTACTTTGAGGGTGAGTAGTATTGATTACCTGAGTTTCCGGCGAAGGCCGCTAGAAAGACATACGATGCTGATGCGATGCCTACCCCCTAGATCATCGATCTCAACAACGTGCCCCTGTCCGGAGCGTCATATGTCAAATGGCATCTTCCTTCATCCACCGAACATCATGGCCAGACGGACAAAGCTGTCATCCAAGACCACAAAGCGACCTGGGACTACGAGAAGGCCTTGCAGGTCCGAATGACCATCGGTCGGGACCAAATGCTTCAAGAATGTGAGATCTTTTTTGAGATCTTCCAAGAGTTCGGATCTGGTGGACGGGGAGACAGGATTCTACTGGGCAGGATCAGACTCAATCTCGCGGAATACGTGGACAAAAGTGATGATGATGAAGGCATCACGAGACGATATCTGATGCAGGACAGCAAGATCAATAGCACCCTCAAAATAGGGATAATCATGCATCAAATCGAAGGAGATAAGAATTTCAACACGTATGCTAATCTGAAATCTCTATGCGTTCAATTGCTAACTGCTGACAGGCCGCCTCTCAAATCGGCTATGGTGTTCGGCGGCATCGCGGGTGTCGTGTCTCAAGAGCAGGGAGATCCTGATGAGCTTGGTCGGATTCCATCAATCAATGGCGGTAAAAGCAGAGAAACAGGAGACTTGCAAGACATGTACCGCCGCACCCTGGCTGCTTCCTGGACTTGTCGTGCCGGAGAGCTACCCCCCGATCAACTGATCGAGGAACTGTTCAGTGGCCGTGAGGGCTGGGCAACTGGAGCTCAAAGTACTCGATCTGGACGATCGGGAAGAGGTGATGATTATGAAGAGACCACCTCCATGAGCGATGCGGATTCAAGGCGGACGTTGCAAGGACCCCTGTTGTCCCCTGTGCTAGGTCAGCGACCGAAGAGCTCGTCAAGTGACAATTCTCGGAATGAAAAAGGCACAGAATCTCCTTCAGGGTCTGACGGCCTAGACGGAAGGGGGAGCATCGAGCGGCAGCTGTATGACAGCACAAAGGACAATGAGTGGAGGAATCGCAAGACCACTCACGAAATCTCTGAATTCGACGTGCGTGAGGACTTGAAAAGCTGGGAAGTCTCCGTTAAAAACTGATCTCGAAAATGTTTGTCTCAAAGTAGGGGAAATCCCGTGATCTAATGGGATGCCCCCGAAAGACAGGTTTCCCATTTATCGCTCTTCTTGATACCCATTGGTTCATAATTGTTATACACTAACCTTAGTTGAGCCTGTATTAGTAGCTTGTTTATTTAGTTAATAAATTTTGCTTTACTGTGGAGGTTTTTCGACATTTCATAAAGCACCTCTTACTCTACATATCTATCAAAAATATACGGCCACCCTCTCGACTGCCTTTCGGTTCTATTTAGGTTTCTGAAAAGGAATTATCACAGTTTGCTTCACAGGAATATGGTCACGTGGCCTAATGGTAAGGCGTCAGATTTCGGCTCTGAAGATTGCGCGTTCGAGTCGCGTCGTGATCGTTTAATTTTTTTTGCTTTACTTGGAGCTACCTATGCCAAGGGTAGGTGTAAGCAGGATTCATTACTATATTAGCTAACGTAGATCTGGGAGAGCTGAAGTAAAAATGTTGGTATTTTTTACTGAAGTTTAGGAGTATCGATTTAATTTCTAAACAGCCCATTTATGAACAAGGTATGCACATGTTTTCACGTGTTTTGAAACCCACTTCCCATCCACCTGTGGAAATTTGGAGCCGACGCCTAAGGCATGTTCTCCCTCAAGAGTGTATACCCTTCAAGTACATCAACAAGAATGTTCATTCTACAGATGACCTTTCTTCCCCTCATGTTGGTTAACACATCTTGAATATCTAGATCCATGCATTCGCAGTGGCTCCGCGGCCGCGAAAGGCCAGTTATTCTCAAAGAAGTAAAATTCATCCATAGCACTTTGGCAGCATGTAAGCTCTTTAACGGCTTGCTGTTAATAATACCTCCGCAGGTATATAGGACAATGCCGTTTGTGCCTTAGGTATATATAGCCTAATAAGGTTTAGCCCATATCATCTCCAAAGCTTCCGCCGATAGCTGATAAAATCAAGGACGTAAAGCCGGAGTCCAGGGAAGAAAGGCTTTTATTGTTCACCCGATCCCATTACGCTCTTTCTTCCATATGTTCGCCAGACTCTCAAGAGATGGCGTGGCGAATTTGCGACGTCATTTAACCCTTGGGAGTCGAAGAGTACCTCTCCTTTCGACCTCTCCCCGCCGACCTGAGACCTTTGCTCAATATCATGACTCGTCGAATAATGCCCAGAATGAATCTCGGTCCCGTTCGCCTCGAGCCAGACGTGGTTCCATTAATCGGAACAGACACAGGCGTCGCCCTGAAGGCCAGAGGGTGGTTCTTGATGTCACCTCTCTAGGGAAACCAGGAGAGATTCTCGTCGTGCCGAATCGGAAACGTCGCCGACAGATACCAGAGGTTCAGGAGGAAACAAATACCAAGAAACAAGAGACTGGAAAAGAAGAGGATGGGCTTCCATTTATGCTAGGAGAATTGGGAAAGGAACTCGAAAGCGTTGCGGATACTGCGGAAATCAGTAACAATATCGAAAATTTTCGCTCTTCGTATCGGCCTCATGACAAGTTGAACCTCGAAGCTTGGATTGAACTGCGGAAAACTATGGAGCGTTCGTTCACAGCCGATCAGCTGTGGAATTATATTTCTCGGTTTGAACAGTCGGATTTGGTTTCAGTGGAAGGACGGGAGCGCAACGCAGGTTCAGACAATGCGACATGGAAGCCAGGAACATCTCTCTTTCTGGAGACGAACCCTGAATTCCAAGAGCGCATTTCAAACCGTGTTGCCGCAGCCCAGGATCTCAGAGGAAAGATACTTCTCGTTGAAAAGATTCTTCGAGACTGCTGGCAGCTCGGTGTCCATGGTGAAGTAGGTCAACTGGACGTGCATTTGCCGTCTTATGCCATATCCTTGCTCCCAAGCTCCGAACGCTGCTCCTTCGATAATTTGGCCGACTCGTATGAAGCAAACATGGACATCGACCGCGCCTTGAATCTTGTCAGGATTACTGGAAGTCAGCACTCCTGCGAAGCAATTCGCGACATCATCCAGGATTCCGCTTCTCAGATATGCAACGAAGAAGTTAGCCTATCTCCACATTCAGGTATTCGAAATGGCAATAGCGGTCAACTCAGCACAGAATTTTTGCAATGGGTTGAAAAAATGTACCCGGTAGTTTGCGAGAGGAAACCTCGTGAATCCGTGGGCACATTGTACTATCTTCCGGAGAACAAGACTGAAGCGGACAAAGCCCGAAGAGACATACAACTTGCGCTTTACCGCCAAATTGCTACCCCGATACCATTCTGTACATATTTACCAACGTCGAAGAAAGCAACCGTCTACTCAGTCAACACTGAGAACACGGCTTCATGGTTTGACCGAGAGAAGAAATGGTTCAGATGGGCGACGGCCTCTACTCGGACCGCTGATCCTCAGGGATTCACAGCACCCTTCTTTGACGCACATCAGTCACGCATCTCCGGTGACCTTTTGACATTACTCAGAGGCACTCCGAATGCAAGCAGGGATTTACCGGAGCGAAATCAGATCACCGAAAGTCTGACGGCTACGGTTGGCAAATGTCTTTTCTTGGAAAAGCCCGGATTAGATGAAACAACTATAAATGCCACTCGTCTTGGAGAATTATCGTTGCCTCGGATTTTCACTACGGACATACCCAAGGTCGCTCCATTCATACGTCTCTTGACTCCATTCCCTGGAAGTATAGATCGGCAGCTTCATCGGATCAGGCTGACTCCGACTGCTGAGAAAGCCCACACTTTGCCGTCACTTGAGCTGGATATCGAAATGAGCGGACCAGATGTGTCACCTTATTCTGACCGAGCCTTGGCTATCCGAAGGGTGAAAGCCGTTCTTCTTGAGAACAGTATCGACTACCTGATCCCCGAGAACGGGCTGGATCTTCGATTTACGAGAAGGATTTATTCAGATCTTTTCAATAACAAGCGCCCTGACGGTGCCTTGAGCAACGACCTTTTTGATAGAAATGACAAGGTGTTCATAGAGAGCATTGAAAGTTCCTTGGAGAGTATTCTCAAGCGCGTGAGACCGGGAATCCATGACACCTCTCTGCCAGCATTTTGCCACATATCGCTGCCGAGAAAGCTCATCGAGGACATGTTTTTGGGTGACAGGCCATCCAAAGACAAAGATCTAGAGACTGCAGAGGCGAACGGTGGATCGGACGAATACATAAAGAGCGAATATGTGTTTCCTCCGTTGGATGACTTTTCTGGGTCGCGTATTCACACCTACGACTTTTATGGAGAACGGCTCACTTACAATTATTATGAGAGCGGGCCGCTTCTCCCCAAACATACAACTAATCTTTCCCTCGACATGGACGTGACAGATGACAGAATCGCTCAATCAAGGAACTCGATGAACACATCTCTGTCTGACGGCACACTTACTCAAGAGTTCCATTCTTTCTATAATACTGCATGCAAGTTGGCGTTTATTCTGGGCGGACATCGTGAAAAAGGGTTTTTGAGTGCTGGTGCAGACAGACGAATGTGATGCAGTGACTATAGAAATGATTATGATTACTGGACGCTACCCATGTACAGTACAATTGTATCAGTATATATCACCTCATTTTCGTTTACGCTATATATATGACATATCACTAACAGGCGTTGTTAAAGACGGAGTTTAATAAAGAAATATACATAAAATGCTCAATTGCAGACTACATCCTATGACTTTCATTGATAATGGTGAACCTTGGAAAATGTGATGTGCATGCTAGCTGTCCCTAGAGGATAATTTCGCGATTTTGATTATTATTCTGGCAGTACCAGTCAATAAGCGAACGAAAAAGGGGGTTTCTGTAGATCCGGTTCTGATTCCGCTTTTATACCCCTGAAAAGACGTAGAAATCGTTTACTCCCCTTCTAAATCCATGTTCCCATTCCCAGCCCAAGCCCTGACTGAATTGATCTGTTTCGATGATTCTTTTCTTGACCCATAGGTCTAGTGCGCCAATCTTATCACCACCATCGCCCCCGCCGGGCAGAACGCCATGCGCTCTAGCACAGAAAAAGTTCATTGCATCACTGAATCCTAGATCCCAGCCGTAAGTGTATCTCCAGTGCTCTAATTGAACACCTGGCGCGGTTTGATCCCAGTATCTTACATGATCTGATGCAGCGGAGTCTCGGAGTCGTGCTCGTTGCATTTCCGCTTCTCTGACCTTTGATCTCACTTCCTCTTGGGAAACAGTGAGCCAGGAAGGGGCTGGTATGGCACCTGTGTTGACTTGCTCCTTGAAGCCCCAGTCCCCGCCATCCATCCAGTCCATTTTGAAGGTCCAGAATGCGCAACCGGCCGTTTTCGATTGCCAGGTCTTTGTCTGTTCATGACCAAAGGTTTTGGTCAATCCGGGTCGTTCTGACGGATCGACACGGTTCCATGTTTGTGTATCCATCACGCAGCTGTACTCGCCCACGTAAACAGCCATGGTGCTTTTGTTGTCAAAGACATTACCCTGGCGACCGTTAAGCTCCCATAGCTCCCCGGGTATACGACCGATGATCTCGTGTGGCGACTGGGATCTATCTGATTCCGTAAAGGTATAGTACTTGTGCGTATCGACAATAACCGGATTCACCGGACCGGTACCTGTAGTTCGATTCTTGGACATGGCATAATCCAAAGCTGCAGAAAGATTCCAGCCATCGCTGATGTATATAGGCAAAGACGGGTCCACAGCGCTGGTGATGGCGAGGATCTCGTCATACCACTGATACATCCCCGGTGCGTCCCAGATGGATTCGTTGCATAGCTGGACTCCGATGACGCCGGTCATCGCGTGGTAGGTTACCTCTTGTACAATAAAGGCAAGACAGTCTCTTGCCATTGCTAGATTGTGTGGGTTTCCCCAGAGTTCTGCCTTCCCACTGTCTGTTCCGCTATGGCCTTCGGGATTCGCTCCTCCAGGGACAGCATGAAAATCAATCAAGACGCCGATACCATGACGGCGGCAGTTTTCAATAACTCGTTTTGCGATGCTCCATGCATGAACGTAAACTAGGGAGGGCTCCCCTTCGAAAGCAGTACCTAGGCAGAAGCTGGGACCAAGAGTGAAGAAACCAATTGGCAGTCGTATAGAGTTACAACGGGCGACGTCTTTGAGCCAGCGAAGGTCGTCTTCAGTTAGAGCCATGAGCCAGTGCTTCTCCCACTTTGCTCTGGTGGCCTCAAGCCCCGAGGCTTTAAGCGATCTATTTATGTTCAACGGAGTCCACGGCTTAAGGCATTATACGAGACTCACTGCTTTACAGCCTCCAGTTCACTTGATCCAGGCGTACCATCTTCATACATGCTGCCAGTAAGCCATCTTTCGAGCACAAAAATTGAACCCAGGTTAGTTCCATGCTGATACCGATAGCGAAATATACCTCTTGCGGTTGGCGGTACTGGACCCGTCGTTGAGGCCATCTTGGTTGACGCAGCTGTCGTATATCTTTATACATACAAAAGACCGAGCTTATTGAACTGGTTAGAGGTATGCATGATACCATTAGCAACCCGAGGCTCAATGTAGCTCACGGTGTACCAAGAAAGCCTCGCATAAGCATGGTAGCATTTAAAAATGCTGGATAGGCAGACTAACGCTGTCTAGACCTCAATTTAGACAACCTCCAAACGAGCAGACGCTTATGTTTAGCCCCAATCACAAAGGACCCGAATAAGGCAGACCGACAAGGATGTGATCGGAATATTGGTATCACTCTATACCCAGGTCGAAGGATGTATGTAGCAGTATGAATTTTCCCAGAAAAGCCCTGGGAGACGGAAACCGACAATTAAAGGAGCAAGCCAGCTTACATCAATGATTCTGAAACTAACATTTCAAATTTCTCTAGTATGGATCGGAAGGAAAGGCTGTGGGTAAGTCAGTAGTTCTAAACATAATGTGGGTTCATGAAGCGGCCAAGCAAAGGAATGGAGCGGACATCTGACGTAGCGAGGGGCTAGAGCCTGACCGTCTGTGCAGCAGCAGCTGGCGTTTTGTCGGAGTAACGCTGAACATGACTTACAAAACACGGTGAAAGCCAACGTGCTTTGTTTCACTGCTTTTGAGCTTTTCACGAGATCGTCGCTTAGTCGCCACCTCTTCTCGCACCATCTATCTCTCCCTTGTCGCCGCTAGCCTGGTTATCGCACTCCACGATGCGGTCATGAGTCTTAGGTCTAAATAGTCAATAGGCATGGAGAGAACACGCATCGCCAAGGTCTGTCTGCAAAGGTGCACTCAAAACAATGCTTGACATGTATCTAATGCTCTTTTCGCATCCCAGGTTGAAGATGTGACCTTGGCGCGTCGTGGTGAACAGGTTGTCGGTACACTTCACCTCACTCCTCACCATCTCATATTCTCGCACACGCCTCCTGCATCTGCAGAAGCGCAAGCGCAGGGCACCGTCATTAGACCCCGAGAGCTCTGGATCACATATCCGATAATCTCCTTCTGTACCTTCCGACCGACCCCTGCCGCATCCCGGGCGCCATCTGCGATTCGTCTTCGATGCCGTGACTTTACATTCGTTTGCTTCTACTTTGCGAGCGAGACAAAAGCCCGGGATGTGTATGAGACCATAAAGTTATGGACTTGCAAAGTCGGCCGGATTGAGAAGCTGTATGCGTTTACGTACCAACCTCAGGCCCCAGAGAGGGAGTTCAACGGGTGGGATCTATATGACGCTCGCAAGGAATGGGCGCGTCTTGGTGTAGGGAAGGAGGGTTCCAATACCAGCTGGCGCATTTCTCATATCAATGCGGACTATGGTGTACGCTTTCAAATCTTTTTGCGCATTGTCTTTGGTGTGATACTGACACTTTCAGTTTTCGCCAACGTATCCGGCGCTGCTTCCAGTCCCCTCTACGATCTCTGACAATACAATAAACTATGCGGGACGATATCGCTCTAGAGCAAGAATACCTGTTTTGACATATCTCCATCCAGTTAACAATTGTTCAATTACAAGAAGTTCACAACCACTTGTGGGCGTGCGCCAGAACAGAAGTATTCAGGATGAGAAGCTCTTGGCGGCGATATTCTCAACTTCCCGCGCAGAGAGACCTTTAGCCAATATTACCTCTGCGTCCTTGGAGCATGAGTCTACTAGCTCAAGTCAAGAAGAAACTCCAAGTGGTCAGGCTGACTATGAGCTGACAAATGCCGAGGAGTTGGAGGATGAAGTGGTTGCGTCGGTCCGTGGAGATGCAGAAGAGAAGCCGCAGATTTATGGTGCTCAGCAGCGCAATCTTATTGTTGATGCTCGACCTACGGTAAATGCCTTCGCAATGCAGGCCGTCGGACTGGGGTCTGAAAACATGGACAACTACAAGTTTGCGACCAAGGCCTACCTTGGTATCGACAACATCCACGTCATGAGGGATTCCTTGAACAAAGTTATCGATGCGCTGAAAGACTCCGACGTCACCCCACTAGGACCCAACAAGGAGCAGCTCGCAAGAAGTGGATGGTTGAAACACATTGCTGGGCTCTTGGATGGTGCTAGTTTGATTGCTCGCCAGGTTGGCCTTCAGCACTCGCACGTTTTGATACATTGTTCCGACGGATGGGATCGTACCAGCCAGCTTAGTGCTCTGAGCCAGCTATGCCTCGACCCGTACTATCGAACACTGGAAGGATTCATGGTGCTTGTGGAGAAAGATTGGTTGTCTTTTGGTCATATGTTCCGCTATAGGTCTGGGCTTTTAAACAGCGAGAAGTGGTTCCAAATCGAAAATGAGAGGATTGGAGGAGACTCGAACCGTGCATTTGGAGAGTCTGGTGGTGCAGGCAAGGCTCTTGAAAATGCCCTTCTTAGCGCCAAGGGTTTCTTCAACAGGGACAACACGAGTCGCGATTCTCTCGCTGAATCCGACGGTGAAATGCAGAGCTATGATTCGGACGGCCCAGGACCGAGAAGGGTCGGCGCGGCTCCAAGATCAATAGTGTCCGAGAAGGAGGTAACGAAGGTCAAGGAGACCAGTCCGATCTTTCATCAATTCCTTGATGCAACTTATCAGCTGCTGTATCAGTATCCAACTCGTTTCGAGTTCAATGAACGCTTCCTTCGACGACTTCTTTATCATCTTTACTCGTGTCAGTACGGAACATTTCTCTTCAACAGCGAGAAAGAGCGTGTGGAAGCAAAAGCCAGAGACAGGACGCGGAGCGTGTGGGATTACTTCATGGCCAGAAGGGACCAGTTTGTGAACCCGAAGTATGAGCCTCTCATTGATGACCATAAGCGGGGAAAGGAGCGTCTCCTCTTTCCTCGTACAAATGAAGTCCGGTGGTGGAGCGAAGCGTTCGGTCGAACCGATGCAGAGATGAATGGACCTCGTCCTTTCGAGACCGCTCCCTCCACGAGTCGAGAAAACTCTGGAAGCAAGAGGCCGTCCGTCCTTACAGGCGTTGAGACGGCGAATCAGTCCGTTGGCAGTGGGATTGCCGGTAAGGCAGTAGCGAGCGCCTCCTCCACCGGGATGGCTTCACTGACGGCAGGACTGTCAAACCTGGGCTTACCCAAGAACAAGGAGAATAGCCAAGGATCGAAAAGCTCCTCTAACGGGAACAGTGCGATGGAAGTGGAGATGCAATAAGAGATTCTTAATGTCCTTTACGATTCAATTTGCATATGGAAAGCGAGCGGCGTACTGGGCGACATTGGTCTGGACAGACGTGGGATGCTGGTTTGTATCTGGGATATGGCTTCGAGCATGACCCATTTCTTATTATTCCCCTGCTGGGCTCGAGATTTCATAGCTATTCATGGATCGTATCGTTTGAAGCTGTATGACACCCATCCTAGCGTAAGCTCACAGGATTCAAGTGGTGTAAGCGTCTGGAGATTGGTCGGGATGTGTGTACAATAGAAAGGGAGCCAGAAGTGAGTCACGCCTCTCTATCGCTGTATCTAGAGAATGTCAGTTGTGATAATGGCCATGGGGAGTCGTTGCGATGGCTGGGCCTAGGTCCAGACTCCCGAAAGGGAAAGGCGCCGGGGGCACGCAAGCGAGGGCAAACCCCAAGCCCTATCCCGAAAAATCCCCCACTAACGCGGAATCTCTTAAAACATCTCAGCGGCCGCGACCACTTCCACTTCGACCGACTTCCCAACTTCGGAGCTCCGCTACATCGCCCAGCGTCCTCGGCCGTTTCTTCGAACCCTCAATTCGACAAGCAGAAACAGCAACCATGGCTGCTACCCAGGGAGCTATCTCGAAGCGCCGCAAGTTCGTCGCCGACGGTGTCTTCTACGCCGAGCTGAACGAGTTCTTCCAGCGCGAGCTGGCCGAGGAGGGCTACTCGGGCGTCGAAGTCCGTGTTACTCCCACCGTCACCGATATCAGTATGTCGCCATATCTTCTGTTCTGTGTCCAATGTTTGGTCAAATAAGGAGGGGAGGGGTCATCGATTTGTGGACGGGGAACATGCAAATTGTTTTGATGGACAGTCCATACTAACGGATGCTCTTTCACAGTCATCCGCGCTACCCACACCCAGGAGGTTCTGGGCGAGCAGGGACGCCGCATCCGCGAACTCACCTCCCTCATCCAGAAGCGCTTCAAGTTCCCCGAGAACTCGGTCTCCCTCTATGCCGCCAAGGTCCAGAACCGCGGTCTGTCCGCCGTCGCTCAGTGCGAGTCCCTGCGCTACAAGCTGCTCAACGGTCTGGCCGTCCGGAGAGCTTGCTACGGTGTTTTGAGGTTCATTATGGAGAGCGGTGCCAAGGGTTGCGAGGTCGTCGTTTCCGGAAAGCTGAGGGCCGCTCGTGCCAAGTCCATGAAGTTCACGGTACGTCTCGATCTCGATATCGACATTCCAGGAGAATTGGGGAGGTTGAAGCTTGGAGTGAAATAATCGGGGGTGATGTTCTATGGGGCGCAATTTGCGCTACAATTGATCGAAGAGAACTTGACGCTGATCATTTGGGGTTTTACGCATAACAGGATGGTTTCATGATCCACTCCGGTCAGCCCGCCAAGGACTTCATCGACAGCGCTACCCGTCACGTCCTCCTCCGCCAGGGTGTCCTGGGTATCAAGGTTAAGATCATGCGCGGTTCCGACCCCGAGGGCAAGGCCGGCCCCCAGAAGTCTCTTCCCGACTCCGTCACCATCATCGAGCCTAAGGAGGAGCAGCCTGTTCTGCAGCCCATGAGCCAGGATTACGGCGCCAAGGCCCTCGCCGCCCAGCAGCTCGCTGAGCAGCAGCGGCTGGCGGAGCAGCAGGAGGCGGAGGCCCAGGAGGGTGCGGGTGTGGAGTACGCGCAGGAGTGAATCTACTAGCAGTTCTCTTCTTCGCTGTTCCTCTTTTGTCATGTTTTTCTAACTGTTTCCTACTACCCGCAATAACTACAACATGAATTACTCCTTCCCACCACCTGGCTTCACTGTCTTGGCGCGGGAGTATCTATTCTGACGTATTTATCCACCCTATGTCCTAGACCTCTGGTGAAAAAAATACTATGATGCATGAAACGATGGGAAAAAACAGACGAGCATTCGTCCTGGCGTGGGGCGGAATTGTGATGGCGGGCTTTAGGATTAAACGGGAGAGAAGCAATGCCAAAAAAACAATGAATTCTTTCACGGCTGGTTCTAATTCTTAAAAATGTTCGTACTTGCCGTGGAACAGCCGGTTTCTTGCAGAGTACGCGAATGAATATGCCTTATCTCCCGAGGATATGTGATCGTAACCTACGTACATTTGAAAAAAGACACGTAAATGACCTCATGTCATCTTGAATTTGTAGACCTTTCGGCCTTTTTCGTATCATTCGTCTATCTGAAGAACATGTACATTGATTTTTTTTTTTCAAAGCTGCCGCCATGGCTTTTAAGATTCTATTTTTGTTTCTTTCCTCCGAACTCACAGGAACACTTCAATGTTCATTTCCAGCGTGCTGACGGGGTATTTCAGCTCATACTTCTCCAGCACGGTAGGGTGCAGGATACCAAATGCGCCAATGACATGCTCCTTGCCGCCGATGCGGACGTGAATCGACGCGGCATGGCCCGGGAAGTAGGTGGGATCTAATATCGCAGTTAAAATCTCCGGAAGATAGGAAAAGGGGCTAAGCTTTGCTTACCGTCCAGCTCCTCGATCCAGTATTGCGAGTCTGCAACAGCAGAGTTTTGAAGGGCCTCCTCGCCACTGATGAAGGCGCTCTTCAGCATGGCCATGATGCGATCCAGGAGGCCGTGAACAACCTCGAAGCCGCTGGTCTTACCGTACCATGCGGCCGCGAAATGTCTTTCGTTACGGCTCTTGCGCTCCAGAGACAAGTCCTTGAACGCTACGTCGCTGACCTCGAAGATCTTCATTGGGACACTGTGGTGTTTGTTCTCTCTGATAGTCTTCAGCAGGCCAGGGAGGAGACTCGTGCGGACAACCTGGAACTCAAGACTCTTGGGGTTGGCCAATTTGACGGCAGTGTTCCCGTCGTCCTTGCGGTTGAGCCAGGCGAAGTTCTCGTCATGGGAGCACAGGATCAGCGGCAAGACTTCTGACCAGCCTGCCATCGCAGCCTCCATTCTAAGGATGTCACTGAGCTTGTTGACTGGCAGAGGCTGAGCAACGGTGCCAGATTTGCTGGGGAACGATCGTGGAAGGTTATTGAACCCGTACGCGATAGCAACGTCCTCCATAATGTCCGCTTGGTGGAGCACATCAGCACGAGTCGGGGGAACATCCACGTCAATGAGATCGGGCGAGGCCTGCGATGGCTTTGCGTGGTAAGCCATCTTCGTCAATAAGTTACAGATCTCGGAGGGAGAGAGATTCAAGTCGCAGCATTGGTTAATGTACGAAACCTCCGCCTGGGTCGCACGAGGTGTAAGATCCGGAACCACTCGGGTTTCGTTGTTGTGCTCAGAAATGATTTGGACAGGCTCAATGCTATGTGCAGGTAAGCTAGGACCTTCACAAACGTAGAGATGGGGAAGAAAACATACGTGAATGGCTCGGAGGTATACTGAGAAAACATAGTGACCATAATCTTGTTCACTATCTCGAGCTTTGTCTTGTCGAGCGCCGTGATTTCGATGAAGACGTTCTTCGTGTTCAGAGTGATTTTAGAGTGGTCACCGTTGATGATTGGTGGCAAAGAGCAGACAACTCTCCTCGAATCGTAGATGACAGGGTAAACGGGAGAATCTCGAATAATGTGGAGGTACCTCCCAAGGTGCTTGTCCTTCTGTTCATATGGATCAGCGTCCGTCTCTTTTTTCCAAACACAGACAACCTCAAATACCTCATAGAATGTCATTAATTCTTCACCATTCATCTCCTTGGTCTGGTTCAGAGGCACGAAGCTGATGTCCTTCGGGGGAAGGGCCTCGTAAGAAAATGGTCCTTGGATGGTGTCTAGATCATGGGTTCCAATAGACACCAGCGTCCGTTGCCTGGCCAGGTTCTGGTGGAGCTTGTCTTGTAGCGCGATGAAGGACTCATATCGGGCTTCGTCGAAAGTGATGTTTCTCAGTACCGCTCCCGACACATATGGCCTTATCCTTGCGGTCTGTTATATTTGTTCAGTAGGCGTTCCTCTTCCAAACAACGTGGTATTTCTCACATCTTCCTTGACAATGATCGTCTGAAGCTCCCCACTGGGAGGGGGGACCAGTCTGTAGTTGGGCAAGGGTTTCCGGCCGAGGAAAATGTTGAGCATAAGCGCAAGGCCCTCGAAGCAGAGAAGGTCATATCTGGAATCGTCTTAGTGCTGAAACCCCGGCCACATACAGAGTCGCAGAGAGACGCACCTGTTCGCGGGGATCTCGATCTTGAGCTGGGGCGGTTCTTGCTTGCCATCCACTATTGGACGGTCCGAATACGTTGTCTGTGTCTCTCAGTATCGGAACTTGGCCTGTTAGGGTGTCACGGGGGGCATTACGTCTTCGTCAAGTTCAATTCCTTTTCAAGGGAGGGGTCAGCACACCCGCAAAAATGCTTAGGTTAGATGATAGTCCAACATACCGAACTCGAAGCACAACTCATCAAACTCCTCCGTAGTATAGCTATAGAGATTTATAAGTAAGCATATAAAACCGGAAGAATGGGGCGCAAAAGGGACTGTGCGTACTCCCGACCTAGCTCCCTGAAGAGCGCGGCCTTGTCGACCGATATGGTAGGCATGGTGAGACGGCTTCTTTTCGCAGAATCGGGAGAGGCGGAGTTCTATGGACCAGAGGATCGCAGAGACTCAGCTGTTACAAGAGAACACGCAGAGAGGAAGTGGAGGGGTCCCTTGGCCGGCGTTGGCGACTCTGGCACTTCCTGTGGGCTGTGTCCCGCCGCCAGGCGTAAAGTCCGTGACACATTTATCTGAGAATCGCGGGACCGCCGCTGCGCCGCCGCCGAGGACGCACGGCCACATCCCCCTCCCCCCCTCACCAGCCACAGGTGAGTCGCGCGCTTCCCAGGTCAAAGACCCCAAAGCCGAAGCCAGCCAGACAGGATCCAAGCTCACCTTCCAACATTTGGCCAGGACCCTTTAGAACATCGTAATAGACCGCTCGTTTCTCCCCCCACCCCACACCCCTCCCAGTCCGTCGAAAAGATCCCTCTCCATTACTCCTGCGGTCGGATCACGACGCTTCTGGGCCACAATCCAATTCTCGAGGTATGTTCCGTGCTGTCGTCGCGGCTCAGCATCCCCTGCGACGGCCCAAGCCCCACGAACCTCGTCCGGGGCTTCTCTAACCACCTATCGTTCCCATGCCACCTCGACCACCCAACAGGCAGTGCTGATGCACACGCTGCTTAGGTGCCCAAGCTGATACGACGTCCATGAAGGACTCTCGTTCCTAGATTTATTGAAACACGTCCTGGTTGCTTGGTTACTGGGTCGAGAGACAGCCTGGTATCTACAGTTCCTGAGGACTTGGACCTGCCACATCCTCGCCTCTCCCGTCCTTTCTTCGACACGATATCAGTGAAATAGATTCCGCAATGGATGTCCAAGGCGAAAATGATGAGCTCTACCCCATCGCCGTGCTCATTGATGAGTTGAAGGTACGGTTCTGTCCACGTCGCAAAATTCATGCGGCAGGCGACGAAGCACGTCTCAACTAACCACTGCAACCTGCAGCACGATGATGTCCTCCTCCGTCTAAATGCGATCCACCGCCTTTCTACCATTGCGCTAGCCCTAGGTCCGGAGAGGACACGAGACGAACTGATCCCGTTCCTTGATGGTTAGTCCCGGCAATACATACTCACGGAGATAATACAGGCCTAACGGATCTTTACTAGACTCAGTCGAGGATGAGGATGAAGTCCTGACTGCGCTGAGCGAGGAGCTGGGCAATTTCGTAGAATATGTCGGTGGTCCAGAGTACGGACACGTGCTACTTTCTCCGCTGGAGAACCTGGCGGCAATTGAAGAGCCCTTAGTCCGGGAAAAGGTGGGATACAATTGCCAAGAGTTTATTGTGTTATACTTATGCTATCATAGGCTGTTGAGTCCCTCAACAAGATCTGCGAGCAGCTGTCTCAAAAGCAGATCGAGGAGAACTTCATACCCATGACACTCCGCCTGTCCAAAGCCGACTGGTTTACTTCAAAGATCTCCGCCACCGGGCTGTACAGTGTTCCATACCGCAAAGCTTCTCCGGCTTTACAGCATGGCCTTCGGCAGCATTTCGGGGGTCTCGTACATGACGAGACGCCAATGGTACGAAGACAGGCAGCGAATAACCTTGCCAAGTTCGTCAAGGAAATGAGTACTCCCATAATCATAGAAGAGATGATACCTTTGTTCCAATACCTCGCGAGTGACGATCAGGATAGCGTGCGTTTGCTTACAGTCGATATTCTCATTTCTATCGCCGAGGAAATTCCAAAGGAGCAACAGTCAAGTCATGGTGTACTTTTGACTTCTTTGCGGAATCTGTTCGAGGACAAGAGCTGGAGAGTCAGATATATGGTGGCCGATAGATTTGAGAAGGTAGATATTCCCGTCCAAAGTCTGCAATGTGACATTCTGACAGTTTCTTCGTTAGATTGCCAAAGCCGTCGATGAAGAAGTCGTGACTCGCGACCTTGTCCCGGCGTTCGTGAAGCTCCTGAAAGACACTGAGGCTGAAGTCCGCACTGCAATTGCTGGCCAGATTCCTGGTATTGTTCTCGGGTATTTATGACTCGCTTCCATGGACTAATTGGCCCTAGGTTTCTGCAGCTTGATCGACCGGGACACCCTGCTTAATGAGATCATGACGAGCATTGAAGATCTGGTGTCAGATCCGTCACAACACGTTCGTGCAGCTTTGGGCACCCAAATCAGCGGACTTGCGCCGATCCTTGGAAAGGAGGAGTGAGTGCAGTCCCGGTTGTCTAGTGATGGCATTTTTAGCAGACAGCTCACGACATATCCAGAACGATTGCACACCTGCTTCCAATGTTCTTACAGATGCTGAAGGACGAATTCCCCGACGTTCGTCTGCACATCATTTCGAAGCTAGAACTAGTGAACAAGGGTATGAGCGAACACTTGATGCTTAACGGAAACTCTTGAGTCTGACTATTAATGCAGTTATCGGCATTGAGCTCCTTTCCCAGTCGCTACTTCCCGCGATCGTGCAGTTGGCTGAGGACAAGCAATGGCGAGTTCGTCTAGCCATTATCGAATATATCCCCCTTCTTGCTAGTCAACTTGGAGTTAAGTTCTTTGATGAACAACTAAGTAACCTCTGCATGGGTTGGCTCGGAGATACCGTTTTCTCTATTCGCGAGGCGGCTACCCAGAATTTGAAGAAACTCACAGAAGTATTTGGTGTGGAATGGGCAAATGAGTCCATCATTCCTAAAGTCATGGCTATGGGACAGCACCCCAACTACCTCTACAGAATGACGACATGCTTCGCAATCTCTGTAAGTGCTCACACACGCCCAACAAAAAATTTTGATTCTAACTTGTCAAGACCCTTGCGCCTGCTGTGACACTCAATATTATTGAATCTTCGATCCTTCCTATATTGGAGAGATTGGTGTCTGACGATATCCCCAACATCCGTTTTAATGTCGCAAAATCATATGCTGTACTCATCAACACATTGCGACGTCTCCCCGCCGAAGGGACTCTTTTAGATCTGGAGAAATCGGGCAAACCTGGAACTCCGTCTCCACGCGGCCAGACTCTCATTCAGCAACGAATCCTTCCAAACTTGGAGAAACTACAGGAAGATGACGATGTCGATGTTCGGTACTTTGCTACAACTGCCGCAGGCGGCCACGAAGAGGTTATGCAGACCTCCCCGTAGGTTGTCAGAGACTATATCCTGCGGTTTTGCACATGATTGTGAGTGTAGAAGAGTTCTCTATGAAGGCGGAAAGAGTAGCTCTGCTTACTCGCGAATTCGGAGATACTTTTGTCAGGTTAGAGACATAATCAGCATTTGACAGGTATGAAAATGCTCCGTGGCGTTTTACTTTCGATGCAATGTAGAGTTCCGAATCAAATAAACAGTCTTAGAAGCTCTCCGCGTACGATGGAAGCAGGGGCACTATAACTCTCTCTGGAGCAGTGTGAAGTGGGGCTTCTAGATATCACTTTGGCTATTATTATACAAGGTTTTGTTTCAGTAGCTTATCCGGGAGCTGAAGCTATCCAGTGAAATGGGAGACCCCTCATACAAAGTCCGCATAAAGTACAAATCATCACATGTAGATCATGATGAAGATCTCATCGAAGCTTATTCCCGTGTCTCCAGGATGCGCATGATAGCTCGAGCGATATCCTGGATTTCGGTCAAAGGGAATTACAACCGGCAGCCATCCACGAGGTCATCTGCTAGAACAACTGCGCTGCGGCATACATGTAAATGTAGACTGGAACATGCTCTCTTTTATGTTCTACCCAGACTCGAGCTTCATGAAAGGCGGGTTTTGTTCTGAAAAAAGCATTTGATCTGCATCAAACTATCCTCCATAATTTACAAGCGTGAAATAAGAGAGCCAAGAGAGCTCTTCCGCCTGTATCCACGAAGCAACTGCTTATCCTTTCCTTTCGACACGCATCTCTCTTTCCATTGGAGTACGAGCCAAGTTCCTAGTTCCCTTCATATTTGTGACCTTTTCTGCCTTAGAGGGAAGTTTTGGAGAGAGAAGCAGATAATTCGTTCTCCACCTCCGTCTCCTTGGGGGCAGAGGATGGCTTCTCCTTGCTAGCCTCGTCAGGCTTTCCCGTCTCTTTGTTCTTCCTGGCAATTTACAGATGGGTTTGTGGTGAGGCCAGTGCTTCTCCTGGCAATATTTGGAGCAGTATCTATGATTCTCCCGTTAGTTTTGTAATAAATCTACAAACACTTAAATTTATATGGGGTGTAACGTACGCAACAAGCTTGCAGGCCGAGCATATCTTAGTCTCTATCTTTTCCAGACAGTGCCAGCATCGACCCTCGGAGGAGAAAGCCGAGAGTGGTGACTTGATGCTCGAGTAGACAAATGCAAGGTGCTCGGCCTTCTTCTCGCACTCTGTGTTCGATTTGCACAACGGGATGGCAATGGCGTCAAACATGACCTTCAAGACGCGTCGTCCAGTTTGTGCATTCCTTTTATGCACAGCACCACCATAGGTGACACCACGATAGAGATGAGTTGGTTGCTTTCCACAGGCATGACACTTCCAGTTGTCGCGGGCCAGGAACGCGATCTGTTCGCACTTTTGGACAAGGGCCGTTGAGTGGTGCGCGAGCGCGTCCTGACACTCCTTCCAGGCACAGAAGGGAACTATATCCTCCACCAAATCGCGTGGGAACCGCTCCTTGAAAGAGAAATGGACCAGTTCAAGGTCTGCTGCAACACAAGCCAGTTCGATCTTGACAGGAACAGTGAGCCTTTTCTCTTTTGAGGTATCTTCATCCTTCTCCTTCTCCTTTGGAGTTTTGTTATCGGCCATGGTGATGATGATCCTTAGAATGATGCCTGATTGTGCAATAAACAGGGAGGGACAATAAATGGGAGAGCTGACAAGCAGCATTCACAGCTCTCTTTGAGAATGGGGATGCTGGAAGCGAAGGATTCAACACAAAGATACAAATGTGCACAGCTGTTGTGAGAATACTAGGTGTGAATTGAAGTGAACGGGTGGCCGCCAGGGCACTGCTGGCATTTGCCATCTATTGAAGGCAGGTTCCTCAAATACAGATGTGAAAGGTGATTGTTACAGAAGAAAGAATGCGTTATATATTATCATTTTTCCATAACACCTTGTGTGTTGATTGTTCGATAATACAGATAAAACTTCATGTTCTGCTGAGAAACCTGGGTGTCCCTGAAAATAAATATTAGAGATGAAAGTCAGAAACTCCACAGAGTAAGAAGAAATGAACCTACAGTTAGTAAGAAAAAATAGGATGATTCCTTCAAGCCAACAGTGTGTGTCACGGCGTGGTTCCTAGGGAGCATTCTAGGAGCCAAACCGCTGCACCACTGGCAAAAGACTAGGATACGAAGCCAACGGCTTCGTACTGCTCTCGCTTATATAGCTTCTTGCCACGCCGTTACAGTGTGGCACAATTGACTGTTTGGCATTTTATATGCATTCCTTCATCTACTTAATTTCATCCTAATAGCAGTAGTAGCTTCCAGTAAACACTTCCCAATTGAGTAATTATCTGGCATATTTTCTGAAACATCTGTTATTCATGTTTGAAGAAAAATAACTACCTACTTCTTATTTCGCAGTAGAAACCTATCAGCGTTGAAACAGCTGAAAAAGGTCAAGGTGGATAGACATATAAATATGCCTGTTGACTTAGTACCCATTAGGATATAGCTACTCCTTCGAAACTTCAGATGTCAATAAGCACTAAAATCGAGTCACGGGAGTTGAGCATGAATGCAGCAGTAGAAATGTGGTCGACGTGATGTTGTTCTATAAAATTTGTCAGCTCGATTTGACAACGTTGCCTTTTCTGCACCGGTCTTGGCCCGGAGGAGATTCCGCTACCACTTATCAAACCTTCCCCATTACAAAGCAAAGCTTTGCCGTTATTTTGTTTCTGCAAGTCCTTTGCTATCGTTAAAGGTCTGAGTATACCAGTTTTCCTTGTTTTTCTACAAGGACAGTTGTATGCAATTGGATTTGACTGCTACTTTCTGCTTGCAAAATTGTTTTGCCTTTTGATACTCCGAGCTGGGTGATAGTCCGATAAAGGTTACTGGAGGCCTCCATAAGATCGAGAAACGGGTTAGCTAATTTCTTTCTTTTCATTTACATACAACTCCTGCAGTCATTTCTATTGCGTGTTACTGTTCAGCATGCCTATGTCATGGCCATACCGCTTTAAATCTCTTTCGCCGGCTGAAGTCCAGCACCGCCGCGATGTTCTGAATCTCCGTGGATACTATGCGCAATGTTCCGCGCTTGTTGTTATTTTTGGCATCTTCGTCTACCGGAACTACTTCAGCAAGGACTCCACACGGCGAGCAGTCCATGCAAAGAAGGTTTCGTGGTGGGACTCGCCGCCTTTCCAAGGATGGACGGAAACGAGGAGACAATACCTCATTACCTTACTTTGGCTTATGTGGCTACTAAGTCTCTCGGTATGGAAAACTGGCGATGGTATGTCAAAGGACGATTATTCCTATTGCAGCATTTGGCTTTCTGGAGCTCTCTCCAGCAGAATGCTGAGATAGTAGGCGCAAAAGTGAAAGACTGACAGCCATAAGAACAAGAGCAAAGAGACTAACTAATTTGATCCAACAGATTATCTTCACTTCACCAAGACCCTGGGGCATGTTTCACTGTCTCAGTTGCCCTTTCAGTTCCTACTGTCACCTACTTCATTTATCTTTACATCGAACCCGGCATTACCATCCGTCCTCTCCGTTATGACTTCAATTCCCCAACCGGCTCTCACACCTTACCATCGCCTCTTTGGTCGACTAATTGTTCTACCACTTCTTTTGGGTCATGGCGCTTTATATCTCCTCTTTTTCGCGCAGTCGAGCCATCCGGACTTTGGAACTTTACTCATGAAACGGATCCGAGATCTGGACGTCCAGTGGGGCCTGGCGGGACTGGGGTTGGCGTTGTCTGTCCTGTTGTTCCAGCGTCCAACTCCTAGGAAACTAGGACTGCAGGGATGGACGATGGGAAGTCTCCTGGGATCCAGGAAACGAACATTCTACATAGTGCACCTGTCGCTTGTGGCGGGTATGCTTGCTGCGGCATATTTTCATGTTATATACGCCCGGGTTTTCGTACTCGAGGCCGTGGGGATCTTCCTGGCTAATCTAGCATGTTGTTGGGTATTGGCTGGATTAAAGAAGATACCTAAAACTTGAACCTTTGCAGATGCCATGAGAAAGAGATTCAGTTTACATTCTTAAGTGAACGATAATTAGGAGGATTAACTTCTAGGCACAGCACCTTTAGAATGCAATAGATGGACATTTTCAAGATCAGGCACTAGTACTTACCAAGTACCTACCTAAATTATGGAAGCGGCGTCATAAAGCAGAGAGGAGCCAGCAGTCTGAAAGGCATTCCAAGTGGGCTTTGAACATAGAATTCTTTACTGGAAATGTGAGAGGCCTAAATCCCAAGGATTGAAGACTGAACCGTATGGTGGAGATCCCTTCTGGCTGGAGGCATGAAACTCCGCCCTTGGACATATTGAAGCCCCGGTCTGGACCCTGGACCACGGGCACCTAGGGGCCCGTCCGGATCTACTCTGGACTCTGTATGACAACGCGCGGCTCGCAGCCGCCCCCGGCGCAGAACTTCACCGGATCAGGTTTAGCACCTCTAGGCTCTACGAGTCGTCGCCACTGTCTCACAGCTTTTCAGAAAACCTCTCCCTATTTCTATTCGAAGACTCGCTAATGATGATCATAATAATTAATATTTGCATATACACTGACAACAGGAAGAGAACTGATTTAATTGTGTGAGTGTGACCTCGATTAGGAGGATAGTTTGCATAAAGGCGAAAGCCCGCCCGCCCGCTAAGAAGCTTAACAGGAACGCTGTCCGCGACCGGATGGGTCTCTGGTGTTCGGACAAGTGACGGCCGTGACCACCCCCCAATATCTTGTTCTTCCTATTTTTGTCCTTCGCTACTCTCAATGTGAATTAATGTGTTCATATTTGGTGTTCTTTACTGTCGCTTGCATGTTTTCACCTCCGTTTCATGCGACAACCGGATAGCAGGATGCGACTTCAACGCCTTGTCCTCCTGCTGGCAATTGTCACCTTAGCCGGTCTGTCCATTGTGCTACTTAAGAGTTCTGACGCACCTTTCGATGTAGCTTCAAGTGAACCTTTCGAGCATAGCCTGCCGCCGGATTACAAAAATCTACTGCCTCCTCCGACGGAAAAGTCCCATCCTATCGCCAAACTCATCGACGATGCAGACGCGCGCTTCGAGGAATTGCGGTCGCGACAGTCGACGACATTAGCAGAGGCAGTGGAGGAGTATCGTCGCCGCTATCAGATGCCCCCGCCGCCGAATTTTGATAAGTGGTATGAATTTGCGCGAGCGAAAGGCGTTCAACTGATAGACGAATACGACACTATCTACCACTCATTATTGCCCTTTTGGGCTCTGTCGCCCAAGACCATCCGTGAACGAGCTCGCGAATCGCTGGGTTTTGATAATGCCATGATCGGACTTTTGATAAGGGACGGCAAGGTTACAAAGGTCGAGGGAGGGGGAGATGGCTACAAGTGGCAGCGGGAGGCGACTGTCGGCATGATAAAAGACTTTGTCAAGTATCTGCCCGATATGGACTTGGTCTTCAACACCCATGATGAGCCCCGAGTTGTCGTGCCAAACGAGGACCTTCGCAGGCTGGTGACTATCGCGAAGGAGTACGCAATTCCTAACGCCTTCAAGAACCCATCGCCGACGAATGCGTGGTCAAAAAGGCCTTCCGATTTAAACAAAGGCGATAGAATCGAGGAGGTTCGCACGACCAGGTTCAACCGATTTGCTCATCAGCCTACCTGGACAAACTCTCGAATGTCCTGCCCTGTAGACACTCCCGCCCGCTCCCTCGACGAATATTCTCCGGACAATACTACTGCCTATTCGTACAGCGAACTCGGCTTCATCTACAACACTACAGCCTTTTCGGATATCTGCCTCTCACCGTCTCTCAAGAGTACTTTCGGCTTTTTTGACCGGCCCAATGCGTTCGATGTCGTTCATGATCTGTTCCCCGTATTCTCGCAGAGCAAGATCTCCAGTTTCCAGGATATACTATACCCCAGTCCTTGGTACTGGGTTGGGAAGGTGCCGTATGAAGCGCATAAAGATCATGACTGGGAATCAAAGAAGGACCAAATGTACTGGAGGGGCTCGACAACTGGAGGCTTCTCCCGAGCTGGAGGCTGGAGGAGGCAGCATCGACAGCTGTTTGTGAAGAAAATCAACGCACCGGACCATGCAAAGGTTCTTACCAAAAACGAAGAAGGAAGGTGGATCTCGAAAGATGTCGCGCGTAAGGATTTCAATGAATCCTTTAATGTCAAGTTCACATTTATTGGACAGTGTGACCCGGATGACTGCGCCGCGCAACATGAATTCTTTGAGGTTGTGAAACCGGCTGGGCAGCAGGATGCCTGGGCTTACAAATACCTGGTGGACATCGATGGAAATGCTTTCAGCGGTCGCTATTATGCTTTCCTGCTCAGCAATAGCTTGGTTTACAAGCTTGCACTTTTCCGCGAATGGCACGACGAATGGCTCAAACCATGGGTGCACTATGTACCCCTGAGCCTCAAAGGGGACGAGTATGTGGAGAGTGTACGATATTTCATCTTTGAGGATGAAGGAAAGATTCAGGGCCCACGGTTAGCTAAACAGGGTAAAGAGTGGGCGCAAAAAGTTCTACGAAATGAGGATCTCGAGGCTTGGTTTTTCAGGCTGCTCTTAGAGTAATTTAACCCCTCACTGTTGATTACTCGAACTTCATGCTAACTCTTTGTCATAGGTATGGACGATTAGTAGATGATAATCGTGATAAGTTGGGATTTTCTCTGTGACCTAAACAGGGTTTATTTAAGGACACCTATGTTTGTCCTGCTTCTGTATATGTGTTCTTATTATAATATTTCACGTGCGGTTTATCGACTTCCGAGGGCCCTTTGCATTATTTGCTGAGGCTGCTCGCTTTGTTTTCTTTCTTTTCCTCCCTTTTCATCTTCACCTTATCTGTATCAATACCATTTCGTCGATACGATCTATAAGCGTACCCGACTGAGTACGTGGCTGCATGTCTATAAGGCGCCGGCGTTGGTATCTGGGTCTTTCCCCCCGGGATATCCAACAACGTTGATCATCCCTGCCAGCATATTGATTTAAGAGGAATAGGAGGCATATATGAATTGAATTTTACGAGTTGTGAAACATACCCATATCACCCTGATGCAGATGTAGACAGCAGGCAGTATATGAGGTAGCCGAATTTGGCTCGCCCTATGCCTGTAGCTATGACAGCTTACTAGGTAAGGTCCCTAAGCTTCCAAGGTTAGACAGTGTTGGTAGAGCGGAGGACATGCATAAAAATCCTGTAAGCTTTCCAATACGCAAATCTGCTTGTCTGTTATATAAAAGGAAACTATATAAAAGGAAATCTCCAGTTAAACAGAAGACTATTTTCTGGTGGTCTTGTGCATTAGGTGATGGCAGTGTATCGAAATGCACTGAGCAGATGACTCAATGACGCGGGGTTGCCCCCAGCTCAGCGGCGATACCTGCCTCTGGGGCGACCTCCAGTTTCCAGCACCCAAGGTAAAAAGTGACCACATACTCTTCGAGTTTCTAACGAAATATCAGATGTTCCTGAAGTTATCTAGCTACAAAGCGGGTCGGAGATCATCCTTCCCATCCCCTGATCCGTCAGTGCACCCTCGGGCGTAAAGCTCAGGTGCCGTGAGCCCTCCGATCAGCGATGGCGACGCGGCTGCTGGGAGCTTTAAGCTCCGTCGTGCTCTTCGCTTACGGCCTCTTCACATGGGTCCTGTACGGCTTAACAGCAATATGGAAGGGGGCATTCTTCAAGCGACCGACTGAGAAAGAGAAACTGGAGCTGCAACTGGGTATGGCTCCAACTCCATTAACACTGTGTTCGAACCCGTTGCATCTCCTCTTCCAACTCAGCTTCCCTATGACGGTCATGCACCAATGACTAATTACAAGCTGGTACATATCAGCTCGAGACAGATTCTGGAACCTGTCGAAGCAGTGGACCGGTCTATCACATCAATTTCTGACCTTACGCAATGGGTTCAAGTTTCACTACCTCTGCAGCGACGTCCCGGGTACTCCTGTGAACTCCCGCTCGAACAAACCTCTCGTTATCTTCATGCATGGGTTCCCGGACAGCTGGGCGATATGGCGTCACATACTTTCCTCAGCTTTCATCCGAGACTCGAGCATCTTGGTCGCGGTTGACCTACCTGGATACGGTGGAAGCGACGGGATGAAGAAATACACAGCAACGGAGGTGCTGGAGAGTCTAACGGAGTTCATAGTTGCTGTCAGGGAGCAGTATGGTATTGACCATGACCCGACTGCGCAACCCGGAAGAAAGGTGATTATCGTCGGTCATGACTGGGGTTGTGTTCTCGCCATGCGGCTCGCCGCCGAAGCTCCTCAGGTGGCAGATAGATTCATTCTGACCAATGGACCATTGGTAAGTGTCATAGCTATTGTTATTGTTCTTTGTATACTAACTTCTTTGTTCTGGTATTAAGCCTGGTCTGGTCTCATCGAACGTCCGTCGCCTACTATCCTCCGCCATCAAGATGTTCAAAACATCTTTGAATGCGCCGATCCGTTCTCGCTCGACACTTATCAAGGCAATTGTGACTTTGAAGCCTGTCCTGCGCCAGCTGGTTTTATCAGGCTATATCTTCGTACTGCAGTTGCCGACTTGGTTTGTTCGCTATCTCGGCAGTGGCGGAAATTATTCCTTCCTGAAAGGCGTCCACAAGCGTGCAAACGGAAACGGAGAGTACTCAGTTCGGGATGCTGCAGAGTCTATGGCCAGCACACTGGGCCCGTCAGCAGAAGAATGTAAGACGAAGACAACCAGCGGCGAAGGGTACCCCGCGTCCGTGACAAAGGACCGAGTGCTAGGCAACTTCGAGCACATGGCCAGTTACTACCGGCACGGTACAGCTGTTGGACGTTGGCAGAAGTCCATCGAGACTATTGCCGCTTTGCACGGCATCAATCGTGGAAGCGAGCTTCGACGAATGAGCAGTGGTGCAGGATTATTTGATGACGGACCTCAGGGCGTGCTAAAGGCGAATGCAACCATACTCTGGGGACAGAAAGATATTGCACTAGAGCCGCATTTGTGCCTGGATGGAATATCTGACTATCTTGTCTACAACAGCCAGGTTATCATGCTCCCTAGATCCGGTCATTTTACGCCCATTGAGCGCGAGAGCCGTGCAGCCCTGGAGAAGGCTGTTGAATGGGCAATCAAGGGCGAAAAGGAAGACATTGGTGCGGTTATCAGAGCATGCTATCCTGAAGCGGCCGTGACTGTTCGAAAATGAACCATGCGCCACTTCTATCCATAGCTCCATGACAACTTGTGGGGGCTGTCTATTTGCTCATTAGGTAACCCTTTGCGAGAATACTCTCTCCATTATGGGCTATTATTTATCGAGTCTGCAAGTGATGACATGTTAAATTTGGCGAACAACTGCATTTTCGACACTAATAGAGGGGCTCGCTGGACATACATTTGATCACAATTCTTATCATATCCAGAACCTTCTCTGGGCGTTATTCGTGGATTCGGCTTGCATCTGATTGCTCTGGACAGAGCTCCTTGTGTCTATGTGAATACAGCCTGTAATAAGTTTAAGTAGTATCTAGTCATTTCGAGATACGTTTTATCATTGACTTGAGGGACAAGGCTGAAAATATGACTATCTATGACATGAGTATATAACAAGTAGATATCGACAACCTCGCTGATAACGCCATCGCGGTCGCTTAGGAGCGACTACTTATCTGGCAATCACGCTATTATTGGAAGGGATATTTCCAATGCTGAGAGGATCAGACACAAAATTGTGATGGGTATTGTACGAGTATGCAGCTAACTTCAGTCAAGAATCCCCATTGTTGATGAACACATTAGTGGTGCTCGCACAAGATGGTGGTGGAAGATCAATGGCCGAGGGCTCCCTTCTGACAATTGTATGTCTTATAGGGCTGCCGAAGGCACCTAGCTCTTAGCGGAAGATGGTCACTTGCTATGTTGTTCAATGTGTTTCGGATTTGAGTATACATACCTAGGCGTACTTGTCACTTGAAGATGCTTGAATCAGGGAAATTTTATGAGACCTAGACTTTACGTTTTTGCCGATGGAGACATCCCACTAATGTGCAGTAGGTTGTCATGTCTTTCGGTACCTTCCCTGCCGCTTTTGCTATATTGCGATCTGGGCTTCTTTGCCTAGGGTCTATGACCTATCGTAGTGTCTGGGTACTCTCCAATGACTTCAAAATCATGTGGTTATAGAATAGCAATCCGCCAAGACAGTAGGTAGCAGGGGAGGGGGTGCCGAAAGATATGGCAACCTACTGTACGAAGCGCAACATGCGGAGTAAGTAGTACGGAGAACTTTGTAGTCTAACTGGAAGATAACCCAGGTCCTCGAGGCTGGCCAGCCGTGGATAGCGAGATATTTCATCGGAGAGAAACGGCGGCTTTATCTCCAAGTGGTTGGTTGCCTTCCGGTTTCCAAGGTTGGTGGCGTCAACCTCCGCATGGAGCTAGGGTTTCCAAGTTTTCCGTGTTATCACATCGCCAGCCCCCAGATTAACACCATTGTCTGCTGCGGGGTCATCTGCTTTCTGGAGCCCCCCTTCGACGACTACCTCAATATTGCTCCAATTGTATATAGTCACTTCCTGCCATTCTCTTGCTATATTGCCTCTGATTTGCGTTTATTTGAGAACAGGCTAGTTGCAATATGCCGCCCATTTCGGTCTTGTGATTTGGTGCAGCTTTGGCGTAAGTTCCCCTGTCAGTGTCTCATTATCCAGAAGCGGGGCAGGCGCACACAGGCAGACCAGGGATACGGCTCCCGTCTTGACTCAATTTCGATATTCCCCTTTCCATCCCCATCTTCCTTCAACCTTCAGAGAGTGGAGGCATAGCTGTCTTCCGGCTCCCCTGGGTGCACACTCTAGGGTAACTATTGCAGCTATGGCTGTGAGGGAGGAGGCCGTCTACTGCACGGTGAGTTTCAATCTCGACACACTGGGAACTCTGAGAAATAGAACTGATGAAGTGAGTAGCTCCTTTTGAGCGATAATTACCTCCCTGGTAAGATTCACCATCCCCTCAATACATAGGATCCCATCCTTTATTAGCAATTGCTTGTAGGTGCCATGGTTCTTGCCCATTCGCTACGTGACAATGGGACGAAAGGGAAGATCATTGCTCTCTTCACACCCGAGAGTCTACAAGTGTCTATGATCAATGAACTCAAGGTAATCTTTGTTTCCAGTCATCGTTGACTGCATCTATTGCTGACGTATCTAAGACCATCTATGATGAGATCATACCTGTCCACAGAATTACGAACGGTTCCCCCGCGAACCTACTCCTAATGGATAGACCAGACTTGATTTCTACCTTTACCAAGATCGAACTGTGGCGCCAAATACAGTTCAGACGCATCGTTTATATCGATTGTGACGTTCTAGCTCTCCGAGCGCCGGATGAGCTCTTGTCTTTAGAGACGGATTTTGCAGCTGTCCCAGACGTTGGCTGGCCAGATTGTTTCAATAGTGGTGTCATGGTCCTTCGGCCAAACATGCAGGACTATTATTCTCTGCTTGCACTGGCAGAGAGGGGGATCAGCTTTGACGGTGCTGACCAGGGGCTGTTTAACACCCACTTCAAAAACTGGCATAGGCTGAGCTTCGCGTACAATTGCACCCCAAGTGCAAACTACCAGTACATACCTGCATACAAGCATTTTCAAAGTACGATTAGCCTGCTTCACTTCATAGGGTCGCAGAAGCCATGGAATTTACCGAGACAAGTGCTTCCGCGCGACTCACCCTATAATCAGTTGCTGGGAAGATGGTGGGCTACATACGACAGGCATTATCGGCCTCAGGTAAGTCCTTGTGACCTTTTTCCCTTCTAATCCACGTGCTTATATCCTAGTTTCCTTCGTACGAACCGACGAAGGATGGAATGTCGTCTCGAACATCTTCAAGAAGCTCCCAGCATCCTAGTTCCATGGAGACGACTTCCATCAGCAGTATATCTTCCGTATCGTCTCAGCCAGTCCACGAGCCGCAGCATCCTTACCAGCCCCTTTCAGTATCTGATCAGACGTATCATCCTGAAGGAAAACGCATAGATACTATGGACGCCCACCTTGCGTTCGTCATGCATGAAGACCAGCAAGTACGCCATGTCGGAGAAGAAGTGTTTAGTAGTGCGGTACCGCAGTATGTGCTCGGCGAGGAGCATAACTCCGCATATATTCCTGTCCCCAGAAGATTGCCTCAATCAACTTCTCTACCACGGCAGGTCCACTCTCCACTACCGGAGACTATACTTGCGTCCAATAACCCTTCGCAAAGGACACGTTCCCCGGCCCCAGAAAATCGGCCCTTTTCACCGCCAAAGGTGGAATGGGACGCATCTCGGTAGGTCGATTCTATACCTACCTACCTCTCTGTCTATCTACCGAATATAATAACACAATATTTCACAGAGAGCCTCCACCGGTTAATTCGAAGCCCGAAGCAGTGAATTTGCAGAAACAGACATATACAATGTCAGAAGATACAAAGCTTTTCCAGCCGCCCGAGTCGTATCCCCAGGCACCAACAAATATGTATTATGAAGTCCCTAGCGCGAAACCAGAACCTCGCAAGCTCACTCAGCTGTTTCCATGGGAAAGCCATGCTCCCAAGCCAACTCGTGTATTTTTAGATGATACCACGAAACCCGAGTCTAGAACGGAATCCCCTTTGACAGCCTCGTACCAGGCTGTACACCCATGGCAGACATACTCAAGGACCAATGCATGGGACGAAGTTCCAGAGATTGAACGCTATGTTCAGTCGATTAAACAATCTCGGAAGGGCAAGGTTCAAGTGATCCCTGGAACTGCAGGGTCTACCTCTGGAGGGCCAGTTAGGGAACCGAGCACCAGACCTACCGATTTTCCAACAGAATTGGAGCGCCCAAGTCTTCCTGTCACTCCTGCACCTATCAGAAGACGGTACGTCTGGGGTCAGGAGCAGAATTCCACCATGGAATTACCCGCTGCCAAGGGCGTCCCGAACCAGGAGGATTGGGTGGGTCTCACGGTTGACGTACTTCTACACATCCTACGAGCAACGTACTTATACTGGACGTTTACAGAACCCACTAGCGCGACTCGAGGAGCTTCGACGTCGACAGTCTAAACTCCTCGAAAGAAATATACTCCTTGACCGAGAATCATGATCCAGGCAGAGGTGACCGGAAACTACTACCTAGCTGGAAGCCCAAAGAATTGTCTCGACAAGCCGTTTATCTTCCCTATTCTCGACTCTAGAGTCTTTTATTTATAATGTGTGGTGATATCTGATCGCGAGAATACATAATGCTTTGGCAATTTCGGAGCCCCGCATGTCGCAATTGTGCTCTCTGGCATCGAAATTCTTTTTCAAGCATCACTCATGTTGTTTCCACTCTATATCAAATCATCGTTTCTCAGCTCATCATTCCATCTTTCATTAGGTATATTTAAAATGCATGAAGTCTTTCGTCTCCGTTGAGATGTATACTAGTGCAGCACTTTAATTACCACTATATGTCTTTGTCTTTGGACTTAGCCTGGGCTGCGACATTGAGAAGCCAACTGATACGTACGGACTGTTGTTCTGTTGTCCTTTTTTTAGACTCAGCAATACATTGACAACAAACGACACGGTTTACGAGTCGCTGTCACCTCATTATGCTTGCTATTCAAAGTATTATCGAATATCGCATGGCTCTATTTTTGAACCTTTAAATTTCGCGCACTGTGCCACTTCTGAGAATCTCCGGCATGGTATTGTTGAAATCTAACAAATTCATAGGCATGTGATGCTTGCTATAAGGGGGTTCTTGATTCGTTGAGTTATCCAATCCTGGAGTGAAGCTATGCAGTTCCTTGAAAGAGAAAGCCCTGCTGGCACAGCAGATCTATTCGTAACACGTCTCATCAGTCTCATCCGTCTACCGACCATGAAACCTGAGACTAGAGACAACGTCTAGCAAAGCCACGCCTCTGTGCCCCTAAAACGAGACAACCACTTAAAGAATAAAAAGTTCGGACCGAAGAGTTGCAGACGCCTGCGCCTGACATCAAGAGGAATGAGGATGTAAAACACACCAACCAGACGCCACAGGAGAACGCCACGAGAGCAAAAAGGAGTGAGCGGAGAAGACCACATAGGAAAGCACCGCAGGTGGGGAAATCTAGAAAAAGAGCTCTACTCAAACCCTTTTTCCTTGTCGAGAATAGAAATCAGACTGTTTGATGTGCTGTGATCGGCCGGTTTTCTCATCAAATAGACAGAAACCGTAGTTAGCAGCGTTTGGTGGTGTATAGACTAGAGAAAGTATTAGATCTGTACGCATGTCCCTTCTTGGGGTGCAGAGCAGTAGAGCTCACGTACGATGCAGTGAGATGGCAAAGTTGTTAGGGTCCGGATTGGAGATCTTGTGGAGTCCGAGCTGGGATGGGTTTTAGCCGCATTCCTTCTTTTCTTCCAGAACAAATAAGTATGAGGGATGTCAACTGACTTTATCGGACATGTAGGTTACTTGGTTTTCGCCGTAGACGGTCTGCCTCGTGATCCGCAGGGGCGACGTTTGGCCATCTTCGATTTTCTCTTTCTCCGGCCAGGCATACAGCGTCTCTTGGAGGGAACCTTTTAGGATCTAGATGTAGTGTGCAAGTCAGCGCTAAATGCGGTAGAAATGCGTATTCATCATAATCGCCAAGGCGGAGTTACCTTCATGACACAGTGGGCATTAGCATGATCATGGATCGCGCTTCCTTTGCCTGGGGTCCAGACGAGGATGAGCTAGGTGGGCCGAAGAGCTGCTGTCAGTCATCCATAGGAGAGCCACATCTTCTTAGGGTACCCATTTGTGGAGGACATCAACAAACTATGCACCACCCTGCGCACGTGGTACAATGTTTCTTACCAGATTGCTCTTCCCGTTGCCTTCATCTACTAGGTTCCTGGTATACGTCCTGCTCGGGTCCCCCAATGCATACTTTGCCCATTCGTCCTCATTAGACGTGTACTGCTCCATCAGTCGCTGGATGTCGAGAGGATCAACGTCATCGGAGTCGAGGCCCGAGCTCGGGCCAAGGGCGGCGCTGAGGTCCTGGACAAGCTTGTGGAAGGCATCTAGAGCGTTGTTGTCGTTGTCGGAGATGGAAGAGGACTCGGAGTCATGCCTGAGGAACGGCATCTTACTTTCGTGTGCTTTGCTTGGGCGTTCTGGCCAGGTCTACTGTGGACGGCGAAGTGTAAGGGATATCTGTGTCGATAGTTGATGGGAGTAAAGGATGATGAAGGTACTTTCGATATTATCGGGATAAAAGATATAAGAAGCCAGCCTGGACGGAATGCCAACAGCTCAATGTATCCAAGAAGAAGAGGCGGTGTGATTTTACAGAGCTTTATGCTCTCAGTCAAACAAACAGAAGCAGCGACTTGGTCTCTATGCACTTACACGGAGCACGAGATGGGATCGCGCGATCCTGCAGCTAAGCTTGCCACATAAGCGGCGGTCAATCTGGAGCTGCGTCCCGACGGTAAGCGGCCGTTGTTTGTGCCTGAGGCATACAACCCGCCAATGCGCCTCCACCGCCCGCGCCCGATCCAAGAAATCGGAGCGGCGGCGAGCACAAATTCAGCGATTGTTCCTGGAACAACAAAGTTCTACACATCTCTGACCTGTCTACCTGCACTCTAGCTTCCTGAGCAGGCTTCCCAGGCTTCTCATACCAGTCTCTCTGTTTTAATTGCGTCGAACAGCGCTCAAGCTTGAGCACTAGAAAAAAATGGCGACGACTGTGGACAAGGTTGGACGGCACGCTGCATCCCCCCAAGTGTTTGCTGGACGAGCGCCACTGACGAGACGATGATCCCAACAGATCAAGGAAATTGAGGCCGAGGTCCGTGACTTTTCACATGCGAAATATTGGCGATGCAACTTGGAACTAACGGTTGTCTCAGATGGCTCGGACTCAGAAGAACAAGGCGACGTCGTTTCACTTAGGTATGCGCGGAACGGAGTTGATGATACTGCTTCTGAGCTATGCGGCTGACAGCGAGATACAGGACAGTTGAAAGCTAAGCTCGCGAAGCTGAAGAGAGAGCTCCTGACGCCGCAGGGCGGCGGAGGCGGAGGTGGCGGTGGTGAGTACTTCTCTAAGCGGTGATATATCGATATGTAGTTCGGCCGCTGACTTCAAGCGATTCTAGTTGGTTTTGATGTTGCCCGTACAGGTGCCGCGAGTGTGTATGTGGTTTTGACTGTTTTGAGCTGTGGGATGGTTGCTGACATCTGATAGGGGATTCATCGGCTTTCCGTCTGTTGGCAAGAGTACCCTGATGAGCAGATTAACGGGCCAGCATTCTGAAGGTCTGTGATAGGATCAGGTTCATGGCGGTTGTGGTAGAGGAAACTGACTCATATGCAGCTGCGGCCTACGAATTCACGACCTTGACGACCGTCCCCGGACAAGTGATGTATAACGGTGCTAAAATCCAAATCCTCGATCTGCCCGGTATCATCCAGGGAGCCAAGGATGGCAAGGGTCGTGGACGACAAGTCATCGCGGTCGCCAAGACTTGCCATCTAATCTTCATTGTCCTTGATGTGAATAAGCCATTGACGGATAAAAAAATCATCGAGAACGAGTTGGAAGGTTTTGGAATTAGGATAAACAAGCAGCCACCGAACATCGTCTTCAAGAAAAAGGACAAGGGTGGTATCTCCATCACTAGCACTGTCCCATTGACGCATATCGATCATGATGTGAGTTGTCACTGTGGTGTTGAGATGAGAAACAGCTACTAAGATCACGCCAGGAAATCAAAGCTGTCATGAACGAATATAAAATCTCGTCTGCGGATATCGCTATCAGGTGCGACGCCACCATTGACGACTTGATCGATGTCCTCGAGGCGAAGAATCGAAGCTACATTCCTGTCATCTATGCCTTGAACAAGATAGATTCCATCACGATCGAGGAGCTGGACCTTCTGTACCGGATACCGAACGCGGTTCCGATCAGTTCGGAGCACGGCTGGAATATCGATGAATTGCTTGAGGTGATGTGGGAGAAACTTAATCTCCGGAGAATCTACACCAAACCAAAGGGAAAGGCGCCCGATTATACAGCTCCTGTCGTACTCAAGAGTAATGCTTGCACGGTTGAAGATTTTGTATGTTCTCAGACCTTATCTGTTCTTACAAGAAGTCAAGCTAACCAAGGCATCAGTGCAATGCTATCCACAGGTCGATTGTGGATCAGTTTAAACATGCCATCGTCTATGGCCGCTCCGTGAAGCACCAGCCGCAGCGAGTTGGCCTTAACCATGAGCTTGCTGATGAAGATATTGGTCCGTGATACCTCCCTGTCGATCCTATGAGCCCCTGGATACTGACCGTCTGTAACAGTTACAATTGTCAAGCGATAAAGGCACTGGAAATAGACACTATTCTCGTACCCCGCATGGCGAACAAGGAAGTCTCGGCGACTGTGCGATAGGTGGTTGGTGCGTATGGACCTTGCCGTCATGAACATGTCTTACATGGAGAGTGCTCGATAGTGGCGGCATGGATCCATGCGAGACGCCACACAAAGTTTGACAAGGAGCGGGGAGCACGGAAGAACGCACTGCGGGCTAAGGCCCTGATTCCAATAGCGCCTAGCTATTCCGGATCGATCGTTGAGTCTGAGTTTGTCCAGGCGACTATAACGGAGTGCTATTATCAGTCCTCTTTTATCAGGGATTGCACGACATAGTCTGTCGGGATTGACCAGGTCGAGGTATCAGGAGTGACGGAGGGAGCAGAATGAGGCGGTTAATCAGCACTACACGATGATGTTCTGAAACGGTTCTGAAAACATGGTTAGAGAATTTGGATTTTTCGATGTCTAGGAAATGCAGCAAATCTAGTTCGAGTTCGAATTGAGTTGTGGAAGGCATGCATGCCTTCGACTGCTGCGTGGTCCGAGTCTCAGACGAGGTAGTCAAAGTTCTTTCAGGGTTCAGAACGGGGTTCCTACAGATAGAGAACACGAGTAAAACGGGGAAGAGCAGAGGAAAGGGAAAAGAAACTTTCAGGCGGGCGTGTGGAATTTCGACAACGGGGGTGCTATGGTACTTAGCAGAAGGTAGCCCTTGCCCTTGTCGGAAGTCCCTCGTACGGAGGCTGGCTGAAGGGTTCAGGGGGTACGCCAGTCGCCCGACCGCGATAGGTCTCGACTTCTGCGGTCATCGAGGCTCGAGGAGGATCTGTCATTAGATGGTTAGGTTGTGCCGGGTCTCCACGACGGTCCGGACCTCCCTTCCCTTCCGAGGCCAAATCAGATGAGGAAAGTGCGTACGGAGACGGGACAATCATTAGATAGGAACATCTTTCTCCGATCTTAATGTTGGACTGATAGTTGACGTCCGTCAACTGGTGGCGTCAGGATCTACTGGAGCCAAGGACTACGGCGTACGATACGGTCATGCGGCTCCTGTAGCAGGACGAGTCAACGACCGAGCTCGGGGCTTGTCTTTCGTCATGCTTGGAGATCTCCCAAGTGAGGATCGCCTCGGAGACCTGGAGATCTCCCTGGTTTGTTGCTGCTATGCAGTATGTAAGTACGGAGCACTACGGAGTACGCGGTGGTGACTGGTGGTAAGCATATGTCTGCTCCCCCTGACGGTCCCCACTATTCAGGATAAAATCTTCGATAGGTACGCTGTAAGGTAAAGACTTCCAGTGTAGATCCCGGCGCTTAGGGAGTGCCCGACGCTAGCTACCGTTCTCTCTCTCGTGTCCGTCAGCGTCGGGAACGTGCGCCCGGCATTTGTACTGGACGCCGTACCTAGTACATGGACGGGGTACGGCGTCCTCAGACCCTCCGGGCGGTGCAAGTGCAGGCCTAGTACACCGTACGCATGTACATGCTGCAGACAGGCATCTCCGTCATCATCGTCGCCATCAGCCATAACCCGCAGAACCATCTGCTCACCTGCTCGAGATCCACGATGACGAAGGTCGAAGAGCAGCTCCTCGGGTAGGAGAATAGCCCGCACAGAGTGCTCCTTGCCCAATGCGATGCCGGCATCCGCCCCCGACTCCACACAACCTCGAAATCTGGCGGCGGACGGGCCAGAAGCAACCATGATTCATCGGTGATCTCTTGTCGACAGGACCGAGTACGGGATGCTACTCAGTCCTATCTTCTGAATGCTCGACCAACTACGGCGAGCATCCCATCCCGCTGTCTATCGTTTCTTGATCCACCAGGCCTGCCAATATAATCTCCCATCACACGGCCAGTTGCCGCCGGAGGATTCTGGCTGTCATTCGTGACGAGGGATTCTGTTCCTGACAGGCCTGTGGCCAGATGCTCCCAGCGCCATGCGTCGTGGTATTGATCAATGATTGCTCCATGTCGCACGATGCTTACTGTCCGCCTCATTTCGGCTGCTCCTCGGTCCCTACAAGCTACCGGTCAATGCAACAAGCTGTGGACGACGGCCATCGGCACCTGGCCCGCGAATGGACTCGAAATCATCAAGTCCACCTAGCTTTAGATCCGGCTCCCTTCAAATTTGGTCCCTGACGGCTTTGACAGGGCACGGGAAGGGCCGGGCGAAGTTACGAATAAACATCATGGTCGAGCAACTCGAGCGCGGCCGCCCCCCCTTGCGCGAGCTGCTCCACACGGCGAGCTTGTCTTGATTTGCCTGGTTTCCCCGCGGCCGTATCATTGTGCCTTCTCCTCCACGCAGATCGAGTGGAGCGGAGGGATAATATTGAATTCCTCCTCGTGGTCATCCGACGGGCGGAGTTGGCCTGTCGGGCTGAAACTACTACTGAGAAGGATTGGGATCTCCCTTTCGTATGACGGTGGAGACCGTTCGCAAATCACCCATCTGCAAGGCTGTGTCATTTAGAACCACTTTTCGGGCCGTCTCGACAGCTCCATCTCCAGACTATCCTCCGTCTACCATAGCTCCTCCGGAGCCATCCACACAACGGCGAGAGCGAGATCCTCCCGATCGTCCTAAGACACCTAGGTCTTAGGTGCTTTTGCCTATCTGCCATCTAAGGATTTACAGTACATGAGTGGACGCCGCTTCGGATGCCCTAGACTGGCGGAGTGGATCTAGGTGGGTCTGTGGACTGTGAGCATCTACCCCCCCCCCCCGGCCCGGACCTCCTTTGAGTCTTAGTCCTCTTTGCTAAGGACTGAGCTCCTTGGCTGAAAATGCCTGCAGAACGGACTTGTTCTACCATGTATTGGTACTTGTATTGTATCCTCCAGTCGCGGCTTTCCCCCGCTGTTCTGTGCAGGTACCAAATACTCCTCAGTACCGGGTCGGTTCCAACGGCAATTACGTCGATTAACGTCTCAGATATTGACGAGGACGAGGATCTCGTGGTCTCTTCGTCCACGGCTCTCACAGGAGGCATTCTTCAACTTTAGCGCCCAAAATAACCAGCCTGTGTCGATCGTTCTTGCGATGATCGTCTGGGATACCAGGTGCTATTAGTTGGATTAATTTCTCGCTTGACGATAATGTCTGCGCTCTTTGCGAGAATAATTCCAAGACGACCACTCCGTACGGTTTTTTTTTGCCGTCCTCGTGCCTGGAACTCGGCCAGTCCGTCCACCAATCGTCATCGTCATCAGCAACTTCGATGGTTGGAAGTCAGTTGGCCTTGCACCATCGGTGCTTAAAGGTCGTATAGCGTTCCTTCTTGACATTCCCAAAATTCCCATACTGCTTCAACCCTTCTAGTTCAGGGAACTTTCCCATGTCCCCAAATTATTGTTTGATCCACTGTGATCGGGCACCAAGGTCTCGCTCTGCCACGTGCTCAATTGTCCTCCTCACTTCCAACACCTCATCTGGAGCTCGAACGTCCGCCACTACTTAATCAGCATGTCGGGATTTCTCAATCGCTATTTGACCACCGGGAGAGACGTCACGTTTGGTACGGTATTCTGATACCCCCGTCTTACGTTCCCTTACACAACGGTAATTTGGCTTAAGAATATCCCCCGTCTAATATATCCTTGAACCAGCCAACCAGCCACTCCTCACCCCACCATTTTCCTTACAACTGCCAATAAGTTTGCGTCTTCTGGTCATTTTCTCGCTCTAGCTATCATTCCCTCGCTTTCTCCGTTGCGCTATCTTGCCAGTCTTTGTGTCAATTAGTCTCCCGTTGAGTTCATCGTCCGTAACTCCACTTATCGTTTCCCCTGTGCCCTTCCCTGGCCCTTTTTTACATGCCCTATCCGCCCACTGCAGCGCACCCACCACCCGCCCCTCACAGCCCTTCCCCATCCTGCATACCTTGTATTCGTAGCTGCCTTATAGCCGCCGCGCATATTGATAACTGTATCTACGTTTAAAACACATCCGGATTGACTTTTGTCTCTTTGCGCAACCACCTGCTGCGTGTCCACCTCACGTTTACCATGCATCACTTCTTCTCTCATTGAATTTTTACTTCAGATCTCGCTGCTATCAACTCGTGGCTGATCGGATTAGGTCGTGTGCGCTTTCATTGACATCTGCGTCAGTGCTGCATACCATCCTTCCGCACAAGGAAGCGAAGCAACATCTTTCCCACCCATGGAAGTCTCTCCTACTATGGACACGGATACTCATCATCCGCAAGAGAATGAGTTTGGTACATCTCAGTGGGTTGAAATGGGCGGATACAACCCTCCCCAACATACACCCTCCATGCCAGACTACCATGGTTTCGGCTACGCGCCTTCACCCATCATGCCGATGGAGCCCTCATACAGCATGTCAATTCCACCGCCTTATGCATCGCTCTCTTTGACCATGCCGTCGCATCCATGGCCCAGTATGTTGACAACGCAATCGCATTTCTCTGAAGCGACGTTGCCACCGACGCCGGTACCAACATCCATATCACCCCCTGCCCCTGTGCATCCGATACGCACGTCGAGTGGACCTACTCCGCGTAGGACTTTAACAGACGAAGACCGTCGACGTATGTGTCTCTATCACGAAGAGAATCGGTCGGCCAAGCAGACGGACATTGGAGGTAACTCTACGAAAGACCTACTTTGCCCGAATACCTTTTTTTGCTAATGAAACTAAATAGCACTGTTCGGAGTGGAACGAAGGTAGAACTATTCTTTCCTCAATTATAATTTGCGCTTTAGTGTTACCCTCTTCTGACACCTCAATGAAGTACTGTTTCAAAGGTCCTGCGCCAGAAGGAGAAGTATCTTAACCCAGATGATGGGAGTCGATCACCGATCAAGAGAGCAAAAGGGAGAGTTCCAGACATTGAGAAAGCGTTATCAAACTGGGCAAGAAATTACCAACGCCAGGGCTACCCTTTAACAGACGCGAAGATTAGAGAAAAAGCCCATTTTTTCGCGACCACTTGCGGCAGTCCTGATGGCGGTCAGAAAATTCTCACCACGACCTGGCTGGAAAAGTTCAAACAGAAGAACAACTTGATGGGGACGAAGTCTCGCAAGAGTTCTATTGATGCTGTGAGCGACACAGGAAGCCCTATGCAGCTCAACACCAACTTGAGCGCAACCCCCAACGCTCAGACACCAAATGGGGTGTCGCCCATATCACCAAGCGGGTTGACAACGCCATCTCCAATGTCCCCGACACAAAGCCAAGACAGTTTGAAGAAGGAAGGGTCAGACGGGGCCACCGACTTCGCTTCCGAATACCGACATGCACACTCTCAGAGCACCACTTCCCTCGACACAGCGCCTTCTCTTTCAGCTAGTCTGACGAGCCCTACCTCACCTTTTGTTTCCTCCGATAGTCCTTTCACTCCTACAGCAAGGTCACGTGTCCCGTCGATCAGCAGCAATTCTAGCAGACCACGAAGCCAGACATTTCCTATCACAAATGTTGATCCGGGGTCGATATCTGCTAATGGGTCGTCTGATCAGCTGAACATGCTGCAGCAGTCGTTGTCGGTCTCAATACTTGGTTCGCCCCTTGAAGAGGAACCAGAGATGACCACGGGTTCCAACGAGGCCAACGTGATCAAACGAAACCGCAGTAACCCAGAGATCAATGCTAAGTCAATGCAACCACCTCCATTGCCCAAGTCGAATACCGTCTCCCCGATCAGCGCTCCTAGCTCTCCTACTCAAGACGAGGCACGGAAAGCTTTGGAACTCGTGCTGAACTATTTTCAGAATCAACCCTCAGGGCTCGCGGCTCAAGACTATATAACGATTGGGAAGCTCATGGAAAAATTAGAACTCGCGCATAACCAAGAAGTCGCGCTTCCAGGGGGACTACACCGTATCGACGAGCATGTGGACGGGCCCCGCAAGAAGAGAAGTATACACACCTTGAGTTAAGGCAGGTGTGAGTCAGCATCACCATCATGCAATATCGGTTCTCAGCAGGCCATTGTTTCTATTGTGTCAATAGTATTACACATACTTCTTTGATCGTTATTTTGTGTCAACGAAATTTGGAAGCTTTGAGGGCCTGGAGAAAAGGATTTGAAAGATGGAATATACAACCATATGAGGGCGACCTCATTTTGGAGTTTTAAGGTTGGATTTTGATTTTATCATGCATATGTGGGGGAACTACCAGCCGGCCCGACCGGCAGACAGTTACGTGGAACAAGAACAAGGCTGCAGCAGCAAGAGATGCACCATGCATGTCTCATGTACCGACTACCGACTACATCTGACAGGACCGGCTTTCGAATACTACTGGCCACATTTCAGAGGCATGTCCCGATCTTTCCGATGTTCTATGATGCGTGTCGTCGACGCCAATCTGTCACTGGCCGTCATCCCTTTTCAAATTGATTCTCAGCTTTCGGCCGCCATTGCTCAAAATTCTCCGGTCAAATTATTACCGGGGAGCGGATTGCGTATATCTACGTCCCGCCTCTCAAAAGGGCGCTCGTCCATATGGATAGCAGTTCAATTCCGGCTTTAGTGGAGATTGCGTTGCTGCATGCAGCCTGTTGTCATATACTCTGGATTATGCATTACCAGGGATGTCTTGATGTTTTTCCTTTCGTCGATCATGCTTTCTTTGACAATTGTTTCCAGCAATCGCGCTTTTACGCTCTATTGTTTGAGTTTACTTCTTGATCGTCACTCTGCTTAGCAGCACAGACGACTTTCGAAGAAGCGGAAGGACAAATGACCTCAGAATGTAACCGGAAATTAGGTCAACCCTCCACAATTCCCTGTTCCTTTTCTGCTTCTATTTCTTCCCTGTCCCTTTCTCTTTTTCTATCACTTTGTCTCTGATCATCGGAATTCTAAACTTGAACCGCTCGCGCGGAAAGGCATGGTTAAGGTCAACGGCACATTTTTGTTGGAATCATACGGCCTGGGCAGGACTGGGTTACTGTTGGGCAAATTATTACGTGGCTAAGGCTACAGGAAAGCATACTCCCCTTCCAATACCTTCTATCTGGCTACTTTTGTTTTTACTTTTCTTTTGGTCTCCCACCTCTATATATATATTATCTTTCTCTATTTATCTCTTTGCACAGAAGCTCGCGTCCCCCAACTTCACACTTCCCTACCTATCTCCTACTTACACTGTTGATACCAGTAGCCGCTCTACTATTCCCAAAAATACCCCTACCTACCCCTTTCGTTATCTCTACTCCGATCTAGCTTCTTTCCTATATTTCTTCCCATCATCCTTTTATGTAAAAATTCCATATTTTTTTTCTCAAATCTTAGCAAGCGACCTCAACCTGGACAAGTACAAAACTCTATCCCACATATCTTCGACGATATACAACATTTTATTATGTCTGTCGGTCGAAATAAAACAGATTGTACTAACTGTGGTATCTGGGTCCTTTTTTTCGCGCGGACCGTCGAGCCCCTTTCCATCTATCGCCACCTTCCAGGAGCCTGAGAACCTTCGGTAGCAGAGGCCGGCTCTTTAGCTTGGAAAGCACAAGCCTCAATGCAGCCTAGTGCTGGGGATTCAGAAAGAGAAAAAAAAAGAGCTTTATACGTTTGAAGAGGACTATTTACAGTTCAGACGACTTCGAAATTAATACTAATCTATACGTTCACTCTTTCTGGTCTCATTTCCGGGAGACAAATGCAGGGTATCTAAGGGTTCCGCGCAAGCACACTGTTCATTCATTCTGACGAGGGATCACACCTCTATCGTCCATCAGCTCTGCTACGCTGCGCTCCGACAGCTCTGGGAGAAGCCTAACAAGCACGGTCTCGATTATCGCGTAGACCAGATGTCTGTTACAGTACTCGTCCGCGAACAGATCAAGGATCTCAGTCTCTATGGCTGAAAGGAGTAGTGACTCCTCCACAGCTTCCTCCAGTGTCGACGGTGTCGGTGACGGTGACGGTCCTCGAGAGTGGTTGCTCTGAGCCTCATCACCACCACCGCCCTCGTTGTCGGCTACTGGGCTTTGGCCACGTTTCTTTTTCTGTCCTTCATGTCGTTTTGCGGCTGAAGCTGTGGTTATGACGTCTTTGGACACGCCAAAGAACATCAGTGCAACCCGGCGTGGGATCAGAGACAAGATGCTGGCCGCGCATTGGCGTTTCATGGCTGCAATCTCGGCCTCCGATGGTCTCTGCTGCTGTTGCACCTCGGGGAATGGCGATGACGCTGAATCTGATGAGGCAGAAGAAAGTAATGGCGCGCCACGGCTGCCATTACTGCTATTGCTGACCAAGTGGATACTTGCACCGCCTTCCGCCGCGCCGCCGGGGGTCGGGATTTGACGCGTAGAAGAGTCTGGAGCCGAAGGAGGAGGGACCTGATTGTTCGCATTAACATTTAATAGCGGTGTTGGGCGCGCGTTCGATGGAAACAATGCAGTTCGAATTGCAACCAGGAGGGTCGGTAAAAATGTGGGGGTCAGCACATAATTCTTGATTGTTTCATGGAGAAATCTGTTCGAAGAAATAAGAAATTTTTTTCAGTCAGCAGGGGTTAGCATGCACAAAAACGCAGGTATGCCCCAGGATGGCGCGGCAAACTAAGTAAAAAAAAAATGGCGGTATCTAGATGGTACTATCCCAGGAACCGTGTAAAGGGCTCGCTGGCATGGGGGCAAGGCTGTGGTGAATGAAAAACGAAGGATTTAAGACGGGCCTGGATGGTCGAACTGGAAGGAGGGTTGTAAGGTTCATGGCCCCGGTGCGTGGAGACAGCTCAGTCGACAAGATCACACAAGTTCCTGACGATATTGAAAAGGACCCGGTCGTCGGACTGCGACCGGGAGAGGCCACGGTTTGATGCCAGATCCGTGCCTGCCTCACTTTCTGAAGGAGAGGTGAGGTCAGAAGCGCGTCGCTTGCGATAGTAGTATGGCTAGGCCCGTGATAATGGGGGCCATCTTCAGTCGAAATTGAAATTTTCCATCTTCTTGCAAGATTTCCTTTATTGGCTAGACAGAGATGGGGGGAAAAATAATAGTGGCCATGGCGCTATTAATTCTTGCACATTCCAGATAGAGCACGGTCAACCATGCGCACTGGTTCGTGCAATGACCATCCAAGCGGACCGTCGCCTGGCTTTTTCGTGATCTGGGCCATATGGTCCCCTCTCCCCCCGTCCCCTTTCGGACATGGCGGCAGTTCAGATGTTGCGGGGTTCGGTAGTAAGATGGCACATGTCCTCTTGGATCGTCCAATTGATCAGTTGGGCAAGGCGAGGGAAGTGGGTAATGAGCGGCGCGGGAGGGAAGGGCAGGCCCAGGGGCCCGTCGACCTAGGCAGAGCCATCATCCAAGGGCATAATGCTGTCCAAGCTTGCCGTGTTCAAGCCCGTTAGGACGATAGTCTTGCATGTTTGACTGGTCATAGAGCCGTCTGATGCAGCCAGTCTCGGGGGGAAGAACGGAAGCATCGAAGGGGCGAAAGCATATGGAGCCAAGAGCATCGAAATAGCGACGTGCCCAGGGAGTGGCTGGTGGGGAGGAACGGTACCGCTCTGGTCACCACGAGGACAAGGGCCGGGTAGGGTGCACGCCGGCAGGAACGCGCCCCACCACCGACAGGAGACTGCCCGACAGGGGCGTCCCTTAAGGCCGTCGTATTCCAGCCGTATGCTGCGTAACGGCTGGTACGGCCGAGATTACCGACCGTAATGGTAAAACAAAAACGAGCATGAACGATAAACGGAGCCCGATATGCCGCGGAGGCTGCTGTGTCGCCGCATATTGGTCCGTCGGCAGCCACCACGAGATCAAGTGATCGTAGCAGTATGCGAGCAGAGAGGCCCCGTCTCGTCTTGTCCTCCACCCTGTTGCTGTAGTTCCTCCAATAAAACCCCTCGGATGCCCTGTCGAAGATGCCAGTGGCATAGACGACGGAGTACTCGGCTGCACCGCTCCTCCAATTCGGACCACATGTCGTCTTCAAGGAAAAGGGACTGGATAGCCACTTTCGGATGGTTTGTGCAAGGAACAATCGAAAAGAAACCATAAGAATAATATGAAATTTCGAACTCACCTGTCAAGAATGCCGCCTGTATCACCCAACCTGCCTGGGCCCGCCACAACTAAGTACTGCAAGAGGGACAAAGTCCCTCCCAGCCAGGGCATCCGTCGCGGAACATTTACCAGTTGCGACAGCATGCCATACACTCTATAGTCGAGAACGGGTCGTTTTGCGCTTCCCGACGAGGGCGCTTCATTCGCGTGGCTGATTGGGTTAGAAGAGGCCGAGGCAAAAGCGCGCGATGGAGTCGCCGGGAGTGTTGATGCTACGCGGAATAGTCCTGTAACCACGAATCGAAGGGAAACGTATGTAAGATAGACACCCTGTAGGATCGTCCATATCCAGATCGACGTTTGCGATTGGTCTCTGCTCGACGAATGGTTGTAGTCTAGCTCCTCTTTTGTCGAGAGTAACCCAAACCTTTCCAGTCGGCTCTGCTGAACGCTCCCTGTCTCCTCGCTATTCTTTTCATCCGTGTCGCGATGCTTCAGCGCAGCGATAAGTCTGGTGATGGTGCCCCAGACAAACCATCCCTCGCACGCTCTGCCGCTGACCTCGTTTCCCAAAATCAGATCAGCCAGAATGTCGCCGACCAATGTCCTCAAGCAGATGTTCTCCAAGTCTTCCGTTGGCAGAAGGACAGCCAATGCACTTTGCGCTAGTAATTGTCGATACACGAGCTCGTTATCGCGTTGCTGTGTGATTGTCTGAGCGTCAGAAGGGTCTGGAACAGGCGAGAGCCCCGGGTGCTGATTCAGGGTATGGTAGATAACACGCGGAGAAGAACGAGGCATAACAAGGTTGGATTCCTGCTGTGCCATTCTATATGCTGTATTTACATGGATAGGCCGTTAATGTACTGTACGACTCGCTGCAAAGGAGAGGGATCAAGTCTCACAAATAATATGAGCTTCAATCAGACCTGGAAGCTCATCGAAGACCAATTCCGCAACATCAATTCGTCGCAGCCTCTCTTCCAACGCCCGGGTACAGTGGGCGACGATCTGGAGAATCTCGTCGACAAAGACATGATCCGGTGTGATCTTCGCATACCAGGCGTAAACAAACTCCTTGATGATTATCGCGATGATAGCATAGAGCTGGCGGTCCACTTCATTCGAGCTAGTGAGAGGCGGCAGTAGCTCCTCGAGAGGTCGTGGAGTTCCTGTGCCATAGCTGCCTGTCTGGGGGCAAAGAACTCGGCGTATCAATGCGACAATGGCCTTTTCAGTTGTTGCGTCGGCCTGGTCAGCACGGGAGACAGCCTTCCGTGGTTGGGGTCGAGACGGCGGCCGTGAAGACAGCTGCGAAGTTTGTGACGATGTAGAAATGCTCGATGCCTTCGCAGTCGGAGCTGCTGGCCATGTTTTAGGGTGGTACGGGTGAAGGCTTCCGCGGGGAGGGTTGCTGGTCATCTCATCTCACTGCGACGATAATACTAGGAAAGAGGAATTTAGAGATCATCAATGTCTCCAGGAAGAAACGTCTCCAACTTAACAACGTCATGTGGACAGGCCGCTGACAGAGCGAGTCTGGCAGTGGGAGCCCGTCATCCCTGTGGATAACATGATGGTAAGGCGTTGGTCGGCGGCGATCTATCCCAGGATGACATTGGCTCCACGTCGCGGAGGCTGATCCAGAATAGTATATTAGGGCTTAGGGCTTGCGTCACCTCCGTTATCGATAAGCAGCTTATCGGCGGTCGCCCGCATCCCCAAACAAACCAACAACGTTGACAGCGCACTTACCAGGTACTGTACGAAGAAAGCAGAGGTGAGGTGTGCAAGCATTTGACAAGGGAATATATTTATTCTTGAGTCTTTTCTTGAAAGAAAATGGGTTCTTCGTCGCCTCAGCAAGATGGTGCAATTCCGCTATGGCTAGACTGCGATCCAGGTCCGTGAACCCCGCCCCTTATCCAGTCCTAGTACCCCGTATGACTGACAGCCTCCAGGACACGATGTGAGTCCAATGCACTTATATTTTGGCATCATGGGAGAGAAGTAGATTGACGTCTTGAAATAATCAAATTAGGACGCCTTTGCTATTCTTCTTGCTGCCCATCACCCATCCCTGAACCTCCTGGGCATCAGCACTATTCACGGAAATGCGTCTCTCGAAAACACGACAGCCAACGCTGGGAGCATCTTGGAGGCTATCGGTAGACCAAACATTCCAGTTTATCCTGGCTCCAGGAAGCCATTCTGCAGGCCCGCCGTCCATGCACCTGATATCCATGGTGGGCTCCCAGATCTCATTTCGTCGCGTCAGAGACATACCGTATGTTAACGTCAAATTGGTCTTCAGGGAATTCTGGTCTTGATGGCACCGATCTCCTTCCAAAAGCCAGCCAACCACCAGTGACGGATAAGAACCCGATATTAGCCATGCGTGATGCCCTTCTTGCTCAACCCAAAGGGACCCCGTGGGTTGTGGCTACAGGAGCTCTGACCAATGTCGGCCTACTCTTCTCGACCTTCCCTGAAGTTGTGGAACATGTCCAAGGTCTCACCATCATGGGTGGTGCGATTGGCAGAGGGTTCACAGATGCTCCCATGAGTAGACTTCCGGGTGAAGAGTCAAGGATAGGAAACGTAACACCATGGGCAGAGTTTAATGTTTACGTGCGTCCCCCTCGTTACCCCACAGTTCTCTAGCGCCTACAGATACCTAAGGCCGCCTGAATTACTGTCTTCTTTATCTAGTGCTGCATCTTGTATTTCTGACTTTCCTGAGCAGTGTGATCCGGAGGCCTCTCAGTCGATATTCTCCAACCCCATTCTTGCCTCCAAAACGACCCTCATTAGCCTCGACCTGACACACCAAGTCCTCGCCTCGCAAACCGTGCAATCCCGCATCTTGACCGGGACCACTGATCTATCTTCAACACCCACAGTTCTTCGTCGGATCCTGCACGCTCTCCTTAACTTCTTCGCAGCGACTTATGACACCGTCTTCGGTCTGAGCACCGGTCCACCACTGCACGATCCTCTCGCGGTCGCTGTCATCCTGTCAAACTTGAACCCTACCTTCGCAAAAGCTAACAGTGAGAAGGTGCTCACATTCGATGACAAGGGCGGTGAACGCTTTGCTGTCACCGTCATCACGGACGGTCAGCACGGCGAAGATGCGTCGCTGACGGGACAGCTAGGACGGACGATCGCCAAGCCTAGCAGCGACGGACGCGGAGTCGCGATCCCTAGGGGTGTGGATGTGGAGAGATTCTGGGACTTGATCGTTGATTGCATACAGCGCGCAGACGACTGCAATGCGGCGCGGAAGTGATCAGGCCTGGATATTGCTATGGCATATCATACTTTCTAGACTAGCTTCGGTCCTGCTGCGTTTATCTGGATATAGGAAATAGATTTAAACAGGACAGCTAACGTTTTAGAATGTGTACTGATAGATTTCTAGACGGCAATCGAAGAAGTTGAGTATATACTCGCTTATTGAACCGCTGCAGAGCCAAATATTTGCGCCTCAATCAGATTAGATTAGCACTAAGTTAGTCTACATAAGAGTATAGATAAGCTAAGTTAGGTAGGTACTCGTAGTTATAGATATAGAATCCTTCACCTACATATAGATAAGCGGGGAAGTCCAATCATCAATCCTCTCGATTTAAGCTTATTACCATCCAGCAAGACTTGACGAGAGTTTTGACAACATGAAATATATGCGTACCGTAAACTAGCATATCAATGCTACTTTCGCGTATTTACAAAGATGGTGAGCAGCGTACATACAATTCATCTGATGCGGACAATAAGGGCTTGACTAGATCTTTCCCAGATATGGTTGGGCGGCCCAAGTGGATGAACAATCTGCACGACTAGACTGACTGCAGGTTAAGAGAAACCGCATATTTGAGTTTGCCCTTAGCATTCTGCAACAGGGCCTACGATACTCCTAGAACCATATCTAGAGGTGAATTAACACAGCAAGCTCCTACATAGATCAGACTCGCCTTCGACCCAAAGCTGCAAGTCCTGCAGTCTAGAGGTAGCCTTGACTACCACTCTCGAATCGAGCCATCCACCCCATAAAATTCCTTTGGTTTCCACGGCTCCGTGTTTTTGGACACGCGCCGGACCACCTCCTCGTCGACTTCGATACCCAATCCAGGACCTGTCAGCGCGTCAACGTAACCATCCTTAACCTCGAAGACCTTTGGATCCTTAATGTAGCTCGTGATATCGTATTCTCCAGCCTCCGTGTTGTAATGAATGCCTAGACCCATCTCCTGGATGACGAAGTTCGGCGTTGAGATATCGACCTGCATGCAGGCTGCAAGGGCAATGGGACCGAGCGGACAGTGCGGGGCAATTGCAACATCATAAGCCTCAGCCATCGAACAAATACGGCGGATCTCGGAGATACCACCGCAGTGGCTGATGTCAGGTTGCAGAACGTCCACGCTGCCATCTTCCAGGAACCGCTTCACGTCCCATCGATTGTAGAGACGCTCGCCCAATGCGATTGGGCAGGTTACAAGCCCTGAGAGGTGTTTGATGCCCTCTGCATGCTCAGAGAGGAGAGGTTCTTCGATGAACAGCGGGTGGTGGGCTTCCAGGGCCTTTGCAAGCTGCTTGGCCATGGGCTTGTGAAGCCGGCCGTGGAAATCCAACGCTGCATCGAGGCCAATCGACTTGACGGCTTTGAAACGCTGAACACTGGATTCTAGGATAGCCGGAGAGTCTAGCCAATTAATATCTCCTGTCGCGTTCATTTTAACGGCCTTGAAGCCCTGTGCAAGTCTGGCTTTGCCGGCTGCCTCCACGTCCGAAGGGCGGTCTCCCCCGATCCAGCCATATACGGAGACCTTGTCACGAACCTTGCCTCCGAGCAATTGATAAATGGGCACGCCCAGGTGCCGCCCCTTCAGATCCCAGAGGGCAATGTCGATACCAGAGATTGCAGACATGAAGACAGGACCACCACGATAGAAACCAAGACGCCAGGCTGTCTGCCAGATATGCTCAATGTCACTGAGGTAAAGTTAATACTTGCCTGCTCCTGCTATTTCCGTGCCTCTCTTGCTGCGGGAATAAGAAATTATCATACTCAGCTTCGTATCCCTGAAATCTCTTGCTCAGGGCTTGGAGGGTGCCCTCAACAGCCTCAGAATGCCCCTCTAAAGTACTCTCGCCCCAGCCATATTGCCCCTCTTCATCGGTTACTTTAACAAATAGCCAACGGGGTAAGACTCGGAAGTACTCAATGAGCTTGATTTTAGCCATCTTGATTAGAAAAGAATACGAAAGCGGGGAAAGTCAAGGTGTAGCACAGGACCACGGTGGCTGCGCAGGAGACAAGCTGATCAAAAGGAAGATGATGTGGCATGAATGGTCAGATAGAACTTCCAGGGAGCGAGGAAGTGTGTACACGACACGGGATATTTATCCGGCCAAAATCGGAGTTACTCCGGTAAGTCTCAAAAGAACCTGATGTAGCGGAGGCCCGCCAAATGGTAACGCAGCGGAACCACGCGACACGGGATAAGCTCTATGAATCAGTGGAAAGGCATTATTAGCGTATCTTAACATGGATTGTGTGGACCTCACGGGTGGTGCTCTTGCATGAACTAAACAGAACGATCAGTACAAGCTTATGTCTTCAGAGAAAGCAATCGGTGGAGCGCGGGGCCCCAGATCCCAGAACGCCACCCTGCAGGAACTGCGAGGAAGATAGAACCGATATGGTAAATTGACAGACAGTGAGAAGCCTAGGGAGAACCTGCGATAGCCGGAGATGAAACCGTGAAGCTGGTGCGAGACAACCGACGCTGGCTCGGGGGGAAGTCCTCTCGGAGTCTCCCCCACTGATTGCCGGCGCCCGCCCTCGTCCTCCGGCATCAGTAACGTCGACTCGCCATCTCAGTTCACGCTCATCGCCACCAAACGCGTTCTGCAGCATCTGCCTATCGCCAACCGCATCACGGTGCTGCTCTCCACCTGCCAGCCCTTGTGCGAAACCCGACAGATATCTCCTGGAACCAAAGGTGCGGTGCAGTGTCATACTCTCCCCATCCCCCCGGGTCTGCGCCCGTCGATCCTCCCGGTATCTGCATTGGCAGATGGAACCATCATATAGATAGGCCGCCAACATGCCCCCCGCAAACTCTCCTTCAGTATGGCGTTCTTTCCTTTGAAAAAGCCCCTTGCCCTGTGCTTGCCGCTGTGCTGCTCTCAAGGTCGCGACGGGAATCCGCATCCTGGAAACCTCGTCCGCCATGTCCGCTCAACCTCTATCTGACAGTCACTTCCTCAGCAGGAAACCCCCGCTCTCTCCCCATCAGGCGCCAGTCCGTATCTACAGCAGCTAGAGGGTATATCGAGTCCCGTCCCCAACTACGCGGCCACCCTCGTCGGGCATTCGGAAGCCGACGACGCCAACGACGAGAACGTGAGCTTTCTGCGAACCCGTCTGCGCTCGTCGCCCGATTCTTCTGTCAGTCGACAGCGTCGCAGGCGGTACCAGACTTTAGCCTTTTCAGTTGAAGACGAACAGGACCAGATGGAGTTGGATGACCCGAGGAATCTGCGGATGACGGTCGAAATCAACCGCCGGATCCCTATTGTCCGGCGACAGCGAGAGGAATCGAACCAGGTACCGAACTATGAGGGTCGTACATCGAACGTGCGCTCATTGTACGGTTGGGCTCCTGGGTCGGAGGACGACGAGGATGATAGACGATACGAGTCTTCGCAGGACAGCAGTGGCGTGTGGTTTGGAAGGGGTTCAGAGCGTGAATCTGGTCGAACTGGAATCACTCTGCGCAATCAGAGGCGCGAGGCACTTGGTAGGATCCCTCCCACATTTGCTGGGGAGCCGCTGGAAGGGGGTGGTTATCGATACGGGGAGTCTTCGATCTCTACTGAAGCGTTGTTACAATCCGTGAGGCGTCAGTCGAGGTTCTCCCGCTCTCGAACACTCCAAAACTATATCCTGGACCGCGAGCGAAGTGGCCAAGACTCGGATGATAGAGACAGGGCGACGGCCTCATCTACATCGAGAGCGTACCGATTCATCCCGAGCACCCGCGCTGAATCCTACAGGAACCTTACCCACGCTGATATCCGGGCACGAATCAATGCGCATCGACATCTGTATGCGGACAACCCGCCCAACACCCGCATACAGGAGACTATCAAGTACCTGGAGCGCGTGCGGTTTTCGAATTCCCACGAAGAGAGTCTCTCGTCCGCTGCAGAAAGTGGATTTATCCAGTTTGATTACTTCACCAACAATGAGGATGATTTTATTCTTGACACTGCATCAATAGCTCCTCCGGCGGAGTGTTCTTGGCTCCAACCTGGTATGGTGTTCACCGGGTCCCAACGCGCTGCAAATAGCGGCAGTTCGCAGATGCTCGCCCATCGTATGCCGAGTCCACACCAATCACACGACCCGGTTATTGTGAACGGCAGTGACACCAACCGCATCAGTGTGTATACAAGCAGTGGCCGCCGGTACTGGGCAAATAATCTGTACAACCTCAGCAGCAATAGCAAGGATGAACATTGGCCCGTTAAAGTCACGATTCACAGCGTCGATTACAGCACTATGACCTTATCTGGAACAATGGAAGCTTACAACATCCCTGATAAGACATCACAAACGCAGGACGCGCATATAGTTACTTTCCTTGAGGGCGAAATAATTGATTTCAACACGCATACGCTGGAAACAAAGAGTTTTAAAGCAGATGCTGAGATCGATAGCACATACTGGCGGGAGTTGCAGCCATTCAAGAACCTAACGGACGATGAGATGATCAAGAGTCTAGTTAGCAAGAAGTGGCTTACAGAGGAGCTAACCAGGGGTTGGATCTTGATGCGATGGAAAGGTTTGTTGTTCAGTTTCCACCAATGGACTTCGTGAATCCTTTCTGACAGGGACAGAACGCTGCTTCATCACCCCAACTGATTCCCGACAGGGACTCACAATCTCTGGGTTCTACTACATCTCCCTTCGTCGAGATAATGGGCACATTGAGGGCCTGTACTACGATCCGGGTAGTTCACCGTATCAGCAACTGAGACTAAAACCAGAAATGGAAAAGATGGTCTTCCCAGCCTATGGCTTCCGATGACGGCTACCAAAGCCTTGAATAGTTTACAAATCGGAAACGGAAACAACGCCCGTCGGTTTTCGATTTCCGAATTAACCTTACGCTTATGCTCTTGTTTTTGTCAAAGCTCTCCAAAGCTGGTCTAAAGCAAGATGTTGAGGACGCAAGTCCAAGGGGGAACAACGCGCACAACAGTGCGATCTTTTTGGCTCGATTTTTGTCAGTCACATGTCTATCATGGTGTGATTTCATTTGGGGTTCCCCGGCGTCAATCCAATGGTTCAGTCAAAGCGTTATTTTGGGGTTCCAATCTGGAATAACCACTAGCATTAATCGGTGTTTTGCTACTGCATCACAGACCACAGAGCGTCTTGATCATCCGTCATCCTCTCCTATCTCATTATAACCATGTCTCCTTTACAAATTTGCCACCCCATTTTTCTCTCCTACAGGTCTCATATTTTGGCGTTTTGCGTGCGGGATTGGTCGTCACCGCGTCAAGCTAGCTAACTCACTGTAGATAGAAGACAGGCAGCAACAAGCGCTGAAGATTGTCTCGGTACTGATAGATATCTTCTTCCACAATCCTTTTACAGAGAACTTGGCTATTGTGGCATGGGCCTGTAGAATGAAATAGAGTTGATGTCATAAATCTTTTTTTATATTTCATTGACCTCCCTATTCTCGTTACTCATGGGTCTCCAGGCCAGACGATGATGCGGGAAACACGAGCCACGGGCGGTATAGAGTAGGACAGAAAGAAAGACCAAGATTCATCCATCAAGGATGACCAATCCATCACCATTCCAACCGACCTTGCCCGAACTTCTTCAAGTGACCCCGCTCACCGACATGAATCTATAAACCACATAAAAAATGAGACGAAACAGGGTTGTAGATGTTTTTCATTTCCTCATCACATCACGTCATATTTCCCATCGCATCGACCGATAGACGACAAGTGGAGGGGGAAGCTGAGGCGAGGGGAGAGTGAGAGGCATCTACTGCTCGGTCTGGAAGTAGTTAAGGAGGATGGAGCGCTCCTGGGATTCCTCACCCCAGTCGCGGACGACAACGCAAGAGCAGTTGACAACCTTGCGGGCGTTGCCCTCACGGTCGAGCTGGCCTGTAGTTCATAATCAGTAAACCTAGTCCTTCACACCATGTCGGGACGGACCATGTAGAGGGGGGTCCACGAGGGAAAAAGGGAAAAAAGGGAATAAGGAACGGGAAACATACAAAGACCAACCCACTCGCCGAGCATCTTGCCGTCGGGGACCTTGATCAGAGGGATCTTGTGCTCGGAGCACAGGGCGATGACGAGCTTCTTGTAAGCCTCCTCCTCGCAGCCCTCGTTGAGCACGCACATGTGCGCCTGGCGACGGTCGAGGGCCTTGGAGGCCTCGCGGAGACCGCGCGCCAGACCGTCGTGGATCAGAGCGATCTTGAGCACGCCCTTGAGCGCATCCAGGACCGACATCTGGCCGCCCGCGCCGGCGTCCGCGGAGACTTCGACCTCATCGGCGGCGACAGGGGGGTTGGAGGTGGTCTCTTCTCCGTCCGACTGTTGGTTCAGGAAAGGATCATGTTAGCCCTCTTTTGTCTTTTTTTCTTTTTCAAGGTAATCATGTATTTGAATTGTCTTTTTCCCTCCTCTTTCTTTTTTTTATATGGGGAGTAGTCTCAAGGATTCGGTAAATAGAAGCGCAATTGAATCTTTTAAAATCTCCAAAGACCATTCATTCTTTGCGGGACTTGTGCGGCATGTACGCGCATGCGGAATGAACTTTTAAAAGGAAGAGTTGGTACCGTACCATTTTGATTCGCTACCTTCTGTTAATGAGTAGCTTTGGTCTCTCTTGTAAAATGTCGGATTATCCTCAAAGAGTGGATAATCGGTAATGCGACAGGAAGTTGGTGGTCTTGAAGGTTGGTGGTGCAATGCTTGACCGTCGTTTTCGATAAATTTCATGCTCGGCTAAGCGCTGTGTGCCCTACGCCTTATTACGTAATCAAACACTGGGATTCCCCTGCCAAGCCTTAAAAGAAGCTACTCGCATATTGCGCCCTGGAGCTCAGGAATAACGATATCGATGATGATAGTAACAACAAAAAATAATAATATACTGTTTCGAATTTATGTATTGCTTCCGGAAGCGTGGAAGCGGCTACCTACTTATTACGGAAATACAAAAGGAACGTGAAGGTGTATCTGATGTGCAATATTCAGAGACCCATTGAATCGCCATGTCCTTTCAGCACAACCGCTACAGGGCTAAAACATGACCGAACAAAAAGAGGTATCATAATGGTACAATCAAGGAAAATAATCCGCCCATACATCACATAGCCGTGGCTGAACCGCCCTAAATGTGAACGATGGTTTTCGAAGGAGGATCAGAAAATTAGGCGTATGTACCGGGTCGCGAATGGCTGTAACCATTTGTTAAGCCATTAGTAAGAGGAGGAGGATCATTACTGTTCTCGGCATGCGGAGGGCCCAACGTATGTCCGTTGGCTTGCTGCAGCTCGGAGATGGGAGTATCCGCGGAAGGCTCGCTGTCGATATGCATCTTCAGGAGCTGGATGTCAAGTCCATGGAGGTGAGGGATATGAGGGACGAGGTCCATGAAGTCGGAGAGCTGGCGACAGATGTTAGTGCAACCTTGGCAGAGATGAGGGGTATTTATGCAACTTACCCTGACCCAGAACACATGTTCCATATCGAAGTACTTCGGCCGCGTTTCGCAATCCTTCTGCATAACCTGCGCGAACGATGAGTTGAGGAAGTCCGAATCATCTGCCTGGACAAGTATCCGGCGTGTCACACGCCACAGGTTGACCCGCTGAGTCGGTGTCGCATTCCGCTTCTCCCAACTGGTATCTGGGACAGAGTTAGCCATCAACCACACAATACAGAAAGGAGAAAAAGTACATACATTGAGAGAGCTGCAGATCGTTAGTAGCCAAGAGCGGAGCGACCAAGAAGTTTGGCACCCATCTCTCTTCTGCCACATCGGGATCGCAAGAGGGGTCAATCTGTTTCGTCATGGCGGTAACCACAGGCATGAACTTCTTCAACCACGCATGGCTCTTTGCTCTCGGGTCGTTCGAACCAACAAGGTTTGCCGCAACACGAAGTCTATTAGGTAGAGCATCTCTGCGTCGTTGTTCTTGCTCTTCTTGTTCCTTTCGTAGCTTCGCCTGGCGAAGCCGTTCTTGCTCGAGTCGTTTCTGGCGCTCATCCTCGGCTTGCTTGATCCGTCTTTGCTCTGCCTCTTTGCGTCTGCGATCTTCCTCTTCGGCCTTTTCGCGAGCCTGACGAGCGGCTCTCTCCGCTGCTTCCTTGGCCTCCTCTTCCTCCTTGGCTATGCGAGCGCGTTCTGCTTCAGCAGCAATCCGCTTCTCTTCTGCAATGCGCTCCTCCTCAGCCTTTTTCGCTTCTTCTTTCCGTCTTCGAGACTCTGCCTCCGCTTCTGCCTTCTTTGTCTCGGCTTCAGCTTCAGCACGACTGTCAACCTCCATCGGGATATCATTCAACTCTTGGAATTCGTTCTTCTTATGCTCTTGTTTGACGGAAGAAGAGCTGTCCTGTGATTTCGAACCGCCAGCGGAATCCTTCTCCAAGGAAGCCTCGGATTTTTCGGACTTATCACGCCCCGAATCCGGAACGTTGTTGTCCCTTTGGCGAGAATGAGACTTGTGTTGCTCCATAGAAGAATCCTGGCTCTTTTTGACTGTCCCATTCACTTTTTGTGTGCCATCTTCGGGGTGAACTCGCCGTTTCTTTTTCTGCATTTCATGAGAGTCATACCCGTTCTCTGGACCCCGGGAACGTGACCTTTCCGGTGAGACGCTGCTGCGAGAACGCTTCAGAGACGGACTGCCGTTCTTAGCAGTTACGACATCGGAGGAGCGATCGACACGTGACTTTGAAGCCTCCTCACGGCCTGACAGTGAATCCGACGACAACAGGCTAGGTCTCCTTTTATCGCGATCTTGCGGTGGTCGTCCTGCAATTAAACGCCTACGCTTGGTAACTTCCTCGCCATGAAAGTTGGGAACCGAATCACTGTGGCTTCTCCCAGAAATGGATGCTTTGGACTTCGGAGGTTCCAAACGGGTAGAATCAGCGTCAGAAACAGCGACCGAATTCTCGCTATGGTTACTGTCCCGGTTCGAGATCTTCATGCGAGAGCTGATATGGCTTGGTTTCTCCCTTTGGTATGCCACAGTGTCGCGCTTCTTCTCTTTGATATCCTTCGCTGACGGTTCTTGATGGCGATTCGAGGTCGGGCTTCGCACGCTTTTCCTGTGCGTAGCAACAGGAGAAGAGGATTCCCGCTGTCCTGGTCGTTTATTCTCTTTATCCTTGTCACGGGACCGTCGAGGCGATTTGGTGTCTGGCTTGCGCATTTTGCGCGCTTGGATGTAGTTATCATATGCTTCTTTCAATATGTCATACTCCTCCTCCCAGTTTTCTCCCTGACGCTCTCTGGACAACTCGAAGTAGGTACGATCACGATAAAGTCGACGAGTCGGATTGAAGCCAGGTTGGGCTAACAAGAGCCGAATAACTGCAAGGTTCCCTCGACCAATTGCCGCCAGCATGGGTGTGTTGTAGCCCGGCCTCAGAGCCCCTGATTGTACAGGTTCTGGGTCAGGGTCTGCATACCCAATGCCAAGGAGAAACTGCATAACTTCATCATGACCCCCCTTAGCTGCGGCTATGAGCGACTCAGCATCGGCTTTCTGCCCAACATTGAGGATGTTCGCAACCCCTTGGACATCGCCTTTAGCAGCAAACTCTCTCAAGTTTTCGGGTGTTGCTCTTGTCCACAGCAGGTCGTTCCTCGTGGCTTCGCTCCTAACGGTCCTCCTTTTGCTCATACCGACTGGGGGAGGGCTTCGAGGTCCATTCACAGGTGGGGATTCGCGGGGGCTAGCTGCGGAAGCTCCTCTGGAAGATGAATCCTTGTTGCCATTCCCACTATCGTCATCGGTGGTAGTAGGGCGCCGTCTGGGATGCGGATTTGCTTTAGCTTCAGCGAGAACACGCCGGATTTCCTCGTAATCTTCCGAGTCCGATGGAACGAGTTCGTAAGGCTCATCGCCCTCTGCGTTGACGACCCGAGGGTTCGCTCCCGCCTCGAGTAAGAGCTTCACCACCTCCAGATGTCCATTCTCGACAGCATCAATAAGCGGTGTGTCCTTATCAATGTTCTTAGTGTCGACCTCGCAACCAGCGTCGAGTAGGAATTTCACGATAGGTGCACAGCCTTCCAGAGCTGCGATCTGAAGTGGTGTATTCCCTGCATTGTCGGCAACGTTCAGATCCTCGGGACGCTCCGCATGTCTAGCCTTTGCAGCCTCCACTTCCTGGGCAGCACAGGCTCTTGCAAGACGCGTACGGCCATTCTGGTCACGTTGCTTCTTGGGCGGCATTTGTTTAGCAGGAGAAGTAGCAGCACCTTCAGAAGACGCAAGCTTCCGAATTTGAGCTGTCGGTAAAGGTGACCCACTGGCGGAAGACGATACTGATTGCCGGTCTTCGGAACTGTGCCTTTGCCGGCCCGTAATGAGGGGTGGTGGAGCCCTCTTCTTCTTCAAGGGGTCTCCACTACCAAGCTGAGGCCCAGAAACGACTCTCTTGTGTGAACGGCGTGTAGGTGATATGGATCGATCATCCGAGGTACGACGGGTCGAGGAGGCATTGTTTATCTCCTTTCGTTCTCTGTCACGGGCGGACTCCAAGTGTTGCGGACGACTACCCGACTCGCCTTCACGCTCTGCTACACCTTCGCTGGAGCTGCGTTTCTGTGTATTGTGGTCTCTGTCATTCTTCGGCACAGCCAGTCGTGAGTGCAAAGAGTCCCGTCTCTTCGACGGGACCTGCGACTCTTCTTTTTTCTCCGTCTTCATAACCGACGGTGGCACAGAGGCGACCCTCAATCGCGGGCTCGACGGACGATAGTTCTGTTCATCCTCGTCGCGAGGATCGTTTTCCATCCTCTTTCTCTTCCGGTTCATCGCATCATTGGCAGACGCATCGACCTCCATGGCATCAACATGGTCATTTCCTTCGTCACTTCGTTTCCGTTCATGTTTTATGGGCTTCCTCTTCTTCTCAGGTGAGAGAGACTCGCGGCCAGATTGGATGATCGTCTCCGCCTCTGAGTCTGCCTTAGGGCTCGGCGGCCCGACATCACCGCCGGTGGCCTCAACATTCTTGGACGCAACCTCCTCTGGCCGTGGCAGGGGTGGCGGACTCGTCCTGGATAACTGCGGAACAGAAGGCTTCCGCTGGGCCTCCTCTACAGAACGAGCGGTGACTCCGGCACCCGGGGCAGCTGGCAAAGGTGGAACCGCCTCAGCATCACTCATAGCGGTAGTACTGGGTGTCCTGAATTTCTGCTCGTCATTTTGGGGGGCCGTGGCGGAGAGTGTGCTCGGGACACGAGACAGACCAGCACTGTGCGAGGACGGAGCGAGCTCGACCACGGCGACGATCCGAGTCCTACAGACACAAGTGAGTGAGACAGGGTATGCAGAGTACCAGCCCAGAAGCGAGCTGGATCACGGATGGTGGTGTCGTGACGTGTCGGGGAAGAGGGAGAAACGAGGGAGAGGACGAAGTCGAGGGGAGGAAGTTGAACGGTCGCAAGATCTCCAGGCGAGAGCAGGCGGATGGAGAAGGGCCAAGGCCACGGCCGGATCACGGTATCACTAACGCTGGCGCAGGCACTCAGTGGCCGCCGGGTTCTGCCGGGCGGAGGCTGCTTGCTGGCCTTTCCAGTTTTTCCTAGGGGGCAAGACGCAGACCGTCTCTGCCAGCTCCACCCGACGGCTGAAGCTGACCCCGTGCCCGGCTGTCGCCCGAGCCCTCGCCGGTTGCGTGAGAGCGTCCTGACTCTCCTGACTGGCTGCCACCCGCTGCTGCTGCCTGACCCTCCGCCAGCCGCAGGGATCGCCGCGGCCGGCCAGCCACTCGCGCCGCGTCGCCGCCCCTGCTTATCGCCGCTCGCTGCCGTCCCGGCTCGTCTGTGCTCGTCGATTTCGAGATCTCATCGGGCCTTATCACGCTGGCTCTGCTCTATATCATAATAATAACACCTTCTGTCGATACTAGCAGCCAGGAAGAAGTCTCATGGTTTCCCGTCTGTTCTTCCCCGATGTCGTTCGTATGTTCTAGTGGTGGACTGCCACGCTCTTGACCGCCCGTGGCCACGCCTCCACCCCCGAAACACAGCTTCTCTCTGCGCTACCTCCCTGGCAGCCTGCCCCGGTCAGCCGTCTTCCATCACGGCGGCACTGTGAATAAATATCGCTATCAAGAAGATAGCACTCATGCACAGAGTATCTCCTTCCTGACAGATGGTAATTGACCACAATGGCGGAGTATAAGGCGCTTTCTGCCACAGAGATGGATACCGTCGACGCAGTCCGCACATTCTTCATCCTGGCGACATGCACGGTAGGATCTTCTCATTCTCGTTCCCACGAGCCGGCATTTTCGATCGAGTCATCGGCTGAGACGTGAAGAAATAGACGCTGTCCGTCAGCGCGATTCCTTCGTTTCGCTCCCGGTTCGTCAACTACGGCGCTCGTGCGACCAAAGCAGCCGGTTCGAAAGAGCCCTCGAGCGGAGCTCCAGCTTCTTCGGGCGTGTCGAGACTTCTCGACTCTTTGGCATCGTGGACCGTTCCCCATGGCTTTTTCACCCATTTCTACATTGCCTCCGTCCTGTCGTCCGCATTCTGGGCCACGCAGCTCCCGTTGCGTGGCCCCGCGTTCTGGGCGGTCGCTGCCCGAGTCAGCGACGAACATCTGCAGAATTCCATGTCGCTCAACCAGATAATTTGGTGCTGGGTTTTGATGACGATTCAGGGTTCCAGGCGGCTGTACGAGTGTGTTGCACTCTCTAAGCCCTCTTCGTCCAGGATGTGGTTCGTCCACTGGCTGCTGGGGATTGGCTTCTACGTAGTGACGAACATGGCGATCTGGATCGAAGGAACAGGTGCGGAGCTGAAAATCCCTCTCCCGTGTGTGGGATACAGCTGATTGCTGTCTCCAGGAACCCTTCTCTCGAAAGATCTTACCCTCGATGATGTCAGGATCACAAGGGTGCCTTCTCCACGGACGTTGCTTTGTGTACCCCTGTTTTTACTAGCATCAGGGTTCCAGCACGACTGCCATCACCACCTCGCCTCGCTGAAGAAGTATACTCTTCCGTCTCATCCACTCTTTAGCCGTGTCGTATGCCCGCACTATGCGGCGGAGTGCGTGATATACCTTTCCCTCGCCTTGTTGGCAGCTCCACAGGGTGAAATTGTCAACAAAACCCTCTTGTCTTGCTTGCTTTTTGTCGTGATGAATCTAGGGATCACCGCGGGAAGCACCGAGCAGTGGTACATTCAGAAATTCGGCGAGGCAAGCGTGCGTGACAGATGGAAGATGATACCCTGGGTATATTAGATTAGTACAGTACCTGGTAGACATGTCCCGAGAACTATGGTCCCCTGGTGAGAGTGTATGTGATGATCCATCTCTTCTCCCCCGTGAATATCCCAATATCTTCTCATTAGATCTTCCCTACAGCTTTCAAAAAAACCTGTGCTGCTCCAACTTCAGCGGCCGCACGCTCGTAGTGAACCCGAATGGCAAGATTCTAACCCGCTGTGGTCTTGTTGAGCAAAAGAGAGAATTTCCTATCATCGTCCAGTCAGGAATTTGACGCTATTCCCCAGCTTCGCTACCTTGAGCACATCCCTATAGGTCAGACTGATCCTCGTCTCCCTCTCATACCAACCACACTCATATTGTTCCTTCTCGCCCAGTAGATCCCAATTACAGATGGTGTTCGCGCTCAACCCTTCATCCCTCTCCGTCTCCGCAATCCCATGCAAGTAATCCGTGTACATCTTCTTCATCGTGATCAGTAGACTCCGTGGCTCCTGCAGGATCCGGAACTGTGGTTCCGTCCTATTTTTCGCCGTCGTCGTCGTCATCATCATCCCCGTCGTTTCCTGTTGCTTTTGCTGTTCCTCCTTCACCTCACCCTGCCGATCCTGCTTCTTGTAAAGATCCAGCACGATCGGCGCCCCCAGACTCACCGTCGCTACGAGCGGATGGTACGCGGCCCCATCCTCGTGCGGCATGATCCCCTGACCGGGCCGGTACTCGTTGACCAGGACATGGTTGGGCGCGCCGTGAGGCGCGTCCGCGAAGATGCCCAGCGAATCGAAGCGCGGGGTGACGATGGGGGTGGAGAGCCAGGATGGGAGCGGGGAGGCCAGCAGCGTGTTGGTGGACTTGGTGAGTGCGGAGGGCCAGCTTTGCAGGCGGCGGTGCGAGAGTTGGGTCCAGCGTGGGAGGGGGACGTTGTTTATCTGTTTTTTGTCCATTCATTTTGGGTTTTGTGTGAGGAATGTGTTCTCTTGTATATATATGTGGGTGGTATCAGGGAGAGGTTCGTATTGTACATATAGGGAAAAGGAAAGAAAGGGGGAGAGAAGGGGGGGGGCAGCGGTCTCTTGGGGATTTGCATCACTTTTGCCCATTCATAGAATTCTTGCAGAAACTAATGGCTTTTTTCCAACACGGGAGATGGCATAGCGAGTTGAATGTTAGGTCGAGGGGGTGTATCGGAATGGACGGCAAGGGCAGGCACCAGAGATGAAAAAAAGGACAACTTATATTTGATACACTCATCTTTCCAAAAACCATGTACAAATAAAACGTATAAAAGAGAATGACAGAAAAAATACGACCTACCTTCTGAAGCAACCTCTCCTCCTCATCCTCGGTGACAAAATTAGGGATATAATATGCGTCGTCAGGCAGCGACTTGATCCGCGCAGCTTCAAGAGTCATCGGAAATCCCACACGCCCTTCGACTTTTGGCGACCGATTGAGCTTCCTTTCCCCCCTTCCTTCTCTTGCTTCTTATATTCTCGTCACTGCAGCCGTTTTTGCTTGCCGAGTTTAAAAGGTATATGCAGTTACACGGGGACAAGGAATAAAAGAACGGTGTATATGGGTATAGAGAGCTTCAGTTGTGGCAAATATCGCCACTACTGCAGTGAATGCGTCTTTTTTCTCTCCCTTTTATGCGGCCTGAGCGCGGTCAGATGTATTCCTTTAGAAGATAAAAGAACGGGAGAAATGAAGTTCTGTTTGCTGATAAGACAAAGGATGCGTAAATAAGATATGCCTGTAAAAAGTACTAAGAACGAATGTATTAGGGGGTGCTGTAAATTAATGACGAGGATGAATAATAATAGCGAAGCGTCGCAGATCTTAAGACCTCTTACTAGTAATGGTCAGGGCCAATGTCATCACGTTCCAATCTCCGGGTGAAGGGCCCAAGCCCACCCCCCCCCCCGCTCCGCTGCGGTCCCACATTTCCCAAAGAAGCTTCATCTCATCCCACCAGATTGAGCTCAGGTCCGCTTGCTTCCACCAGAGAAATACTCTGGACCTGCAGGTATCCAACCATTCACTGATCACCCTCCAGCTGGGGCGCTTTTACCGGTAACCAGTCTTCGTTGCTCGTTTGCAAGGGAGAGATTTGCAAGCTCTTTCTCGGGATTTCCCCCCTTGGCAATACCAACTTAAATCTTACTATCATTCATTCTTTCCCCCTCATCCCACCAATCTACATCCAATCCAACTCAGCCCGATATGGCACCCAAAGGCGGAAAGGGAAAGGGAAAGGAGGGCGCTGATGCTGGAGACAAGGGAAAGGGTGGAAAGGGTTTGAAACCCGCGAACTCTATCAACGTTCGACACATTCTTGTATGGATACCCCTTTGCATTTCTGATCATGTATCCTGTTTCGAATTTTCTATTTGCACCCAAAATATACCAGTTGATAATATGATGTCCTTTCCTTCATATCCGTGTTCCTACGTGAATTTCTGGCCTTGGTTCATTTGTTCGGAAAGACAGCTTTGATATACAGTACTTACGGCCGTCTTGCTGGCCCTCTAATTTTTTTAATACCTTGCACCCTTCTACATATATACCTCATTCAGGCATCCATCTTTCTCTCTTATCTCTCTTTGAGATTGAAATATGACTTCAATCATGTCTTCATTCATCCCCTTCAAAGGGAGCCGGGATATCAAATGCTGACAGAGCCAACATTAAAAAAAGTGTGAAAAGCATTCCAAAAAGGAAGAAGCTCTCGAGAAGCTGCGGAACGGCGCAAAGTTCGACGACGTCGCGCGGGAGTACTCCGAGGACAAAGCACGGCAAGGTTAGTACTGTTTCCCATCTCTTCAATCTACTATTGTGAGAGCTTTCCTTGGACATGGGTTGTTCCCTCTCTCCATCTTTTTTATTCGTCGTGTCCCCCACACCGGAGTCCGCCAGTGATCCTTTTTGAATACTGTCTAGCTCCAAATCCATCTGCTAACATCCATACCATCAATCAAACAGGCGGCTCCCTCGGCTGGAAAGTCCGCGGTAGTCTCGACGCTGCCTTCGAAAAAGTCGCGTACGAACTCGAGCCCAGCACGACCGCAAACCCGAAATACGCAGAGGTCAAAACCGGATTCGGATACCATATCATCATGGTCGAGGGAAGGAAATGATTGTGGCATCCTTCCTCAATTTCTTTGATGTCTGTTTCGTACTATTCCTGGTGAAAGTTGTGGGGGCGTATGAACTGTTTGTCCTCCGGGTGGAGGAACGGAGAGTAAGGAGGAAAGCTGGCCGAAAATTCGGCGGCTGTTATGATGCTAATGGTGATGTTTTTGAAATTATGAACGACTAAAAACAATAAATTCAAAGAGCAACATGGATTCAAACAGGCATCATTAAGCGAAAACCATAGTTATAGTATTAACTTTTCTCATTTAACAATGTGATCCTTCGAATGCTATCACCGCAGCACCGCCATGTGCAGTAAGAGTGGCAATCAGTCTGTTTTTCTGTGTGAATAACAATACATATTAGAACAACTGCCTTACCGTTCAACTGTCAATATCTAAGTATAGATACATGGGTCAGTAGCATCAATCCTTCTTGCTTACTAACTGTATCCCGCCGAAGAAGAGTTTAGATAGTCGACAATCTATCAGCATGGGTAGAGATAGTACTCTTGCAGATTGTGCAAGACGACAGGAATGTAAATTCTTAAATCATAAAGGTGTATGTACATACTGTATGTATAATATCGATAGCCCTCGGAGGTAGCTTAGCACTGTGCTTATCGAGTGGCCCCAGCGGGATCAACCTAGGAAGTTATTGTTTCAGACGATTTAATCGGTGTGAATCTCATGATTCCCGTTCACTGTCGACCTATCCATATCTAGGCATGGTATATCTAGCTGACGATAAGCATGTGGCATCTGCTTCCTCGGCTTGAGACATCTTCTCTCCAGCTTTGCCAAGCCACCGTATCAATCGATAACGTCAGAGAGGCTGCTTGCTCACAGGGATGTGTCGACCTCCCTGCCAGGAGAGGTCAGGTGGAGACATGTCAACATCTTTCTGGGTAAGATGCCATCTGGTACTACATATGTACTCCGTGCTTAGCGTCCGCTGTAACAGCAAACCCCGAAGAAGGGTCTCAGATCTATGGATTATTGGCTGGAGCTCGAATCCATATCTAAGATGAGTGATACAGCTGTCGAACGGCCGTGGGGTAGAGAGTTGCAGGCAGATGCTCGTGCCAATAAGCGAAGTTGAGCCAGCTCATGTCATGTGAGAGGTCATACACGTCAGCCCTAGAGTGCTTCTAGCTGAACACGTGCACCATTGGAAGAAGAATAGTTCAAAATCGAGGGCAGACCCCAGGATCGGGATCTCCTCCCCGGCTGCATCAAGCTGCGTCATATGTTCCCAAAATCCTAGCACCCAAGCCTCCTGAGCAGGACTTATAGCGAAATGATGATGTTGTCCTGATCCTCATCGGACTGTCGAAAAAGTTTTTATCAAAGAAGCTGCACCATATACCCGGCTCAATGGTGTCAGTTTGCTAGGATTTCAGTTTCTATGGTCCGACAAAATGGGCCAGGGGTCTAAAAATCGATGGAGAAGCTGTACGACTCCACGCATGCATCTGAGTCCAAGAGCCTACAATTAATGGGTATCTGTCGATCCAGTCTAGAATACTTTGGATTTGACCTGCTCTTGTCACCGCCACTTCCCGTACGTACTCCCGATCGTATACTCGGAGGTGAGCGGACCACAACACGGGGGTATGCTGTGGGGTCTGGTACTTCTGACGGTGGGATCTGGCCTCAGACAACTTGAGCACATTTTCCAAGATAGCCATGTGCTGTTCTTTGTCTAGCAGGGGTATTCCGTAGAACTGGGAGAAGTGTTCCAGCCACGAATTGGATCTCGCAGCAGGCCCATTGTAGATGACCACACACACATTTAGCGCGTTCACAAGGAGGAAAAGGCCATGTGAGCCAATATTCCTGTCACTTGCTTTGACTTTCTAGACACCTGTGAGCACCGACCACTGTATGGAATATGTCAGGGTTATCAAGGTCACGCAAAGAAGCGGGCATCCGGAAGGGGCGTTATACTGAGGTTGTCCTAATTGTTGATTAGTATCGTCCGTCCACCGGGTGATTGGTACAGCATCCTAAAGGCTAGTCACGTCTCCCCGCAATTTGGGCCTTCGAGGCTGTTGAGTCAAGAGTTCGCGCCGCATTATATTTCAGTCTGCAGGCATCCCACACCACGCCGGGTGGGGTCCGTCAGGCCGTGGGATGTGTGTGCATCCATGCAAAACCCGAAAGCACATCGGGTTGGCCTTCCGATCTGCCAGTTGTTCCTAGATTGCCAGCAGGGTCCTTGGATTGTCCTGGCTGCTAGCTACAACGGGCAGGCCGGGAAGAAGGAATGGCATACCTGCATGGAGTAAGTTGAGTATTCGGAGTGGGGGAGTGTCATTGCGTCTCATCCCCGAGCAGATCCTCCGTCTGGCGAAGCGAGACCGGGCGTCTCGACAAGTCTAGTGGGCTGCGCAACGCAGGAGATCCCCCACCACGGCGCGCAGAGGCTAGAGTCTGGACTCTCGGGGCTATGTCGTGGCCGATATGGACTAAGACTTTGCCCAACAGACGTGGAGGCTTCAATCTATCGCCAAATCACGATCAGGAAGAGCAACAGAAGGAAAACCCCCAAGTGGATTCGCACGGATAACTGCCTAACACGACATTTTGGGGGGTCCGGACTGTCGGTCGAGTCCTCATTGATCGGTTCCAAGTCCAGTTTCAGCTTGATCATGGCCAATTTCAGACGATTTGCCGATTCGTTTTGGATTCGAGCACACCCTGGCTTCCTCTGTATCCGGGGTTTGCCCACGCCGTGTGGCTAGTGCTCTGGATGTCCGTCCTGTTGCAAAATAATATCGCCTCTTGGTCTGCGGGCCAGCAGCTGAAAAAGCAAAGAGAACCATGTTAGATACGCCGTCAAGGGCTCAGGAGAAAGGTGTAGAAGAGGATCCTCCGTTCTTTCGACGTTTTAAGAAAGTTGTCTGCATGCAAATCTAGAACTCAATAATTTACGTAGGGGTGGCGCATCTTCCAGGGATTGGTCTTGCATATATGTCTCCAGTCATTTAGGCATATAAGGGTGGCAGTGTCGTTGGAGCTTAGATGCACAGTTCGGGCTTCAATAAGGCTAGGGACGAGATGGGTACGGATGTAATACATGTGCACAGCTTACATATACCTACTCAGAAAGGCACAAAAACCATGAAGACATCATCCAATCCAGTAGTTTCCATAAAAACACATCTCATCTCATCTCTATAATATAATAAAACATAATCGAAGAAAAAAGCCAAACAACACAAGCAAAAAAGGAATATATAATCTACAGTTCTTTCTTCGCAGCCCCTGCCTTTGCTGCCGCCTCCGCCTTGGCCCTCTCCTTCGCCTTCTTCTCCTGCCTCTGCACCACTCCCTCAGCACCAACTCCACCAAACACGAGCCCGACCCCCAGCCACTGTCCGGGGGTCAACGAATGTCCGAACCAGAACACGCTCAACAGCATGGTGAGCATTTTCCTTGTCACCGTGACCGTGACGAGCAGGAGGGACGAGAACCGCGAGAGGGTGTAAAAGATGAAGAGCTGGCCCACAGCGCCGCAGGCGGCGAAGCCCAGGACGTCCTTCATCGCGCGCGGGTGCCGCGAGAGGAAGGCGATGGCGGAGGAGAGCTCTGTTCCTGTGGAGGGTGGGATCGGGAGCAGGTTAATGGGGCTGTCGGTGAGGTATGGAGTGACAAGGAGGTAGGTCGTTGTGAGGATGGTGGAGAGGACATTCTGTGCAACCATCATCTGCGGGCCTGTGAAGCGGGTGTAAAGGTGTGGGGAGTTGAAGACGTGGTCCTGTGTTGTGTTTGTGAGGCCGTCCAGGAGTAGGTTGATGAAGAGGAGGAACAGGCCATATAGGGAGCGACCGCTGTTCGTCTTTGTTGCTGCCTTCTTGCTTGTTCCTGGATGGTGTAGGGTGAACGTCGCGACGCCCAAGGTCACTAGGAGGACAACGGCGTATTTGTACAGCGGGTACCGCTTCCGGAATATCGTCAGGTGGAGGAACATGACGGGGAGGAGTTTGCAGGATTTCGCGAGGATGAAGGTCAGGTAGTCGATATGTGCCAGACTGGCGTAGCCAAAGGGCGACGCCAGGGATGAGGAGATGCTAACTAGGAGCATGGGGAACAGGATCCGACGGGTCGGGAAGATCGAGGGGACTTTCTGGCCCCTTGGAGTAGAGAAAAAGAGGTATATGAAGCCTGTGATTGCGGCGAAGGAGGATTGGATGGTATTCAGGACGATCGAGAAGGTGAAGCGCTCCGTCGGGGGCTCTGGCTCTTCTGCTGTCGGGGGACGGATGGGGTAGGATGTCGTCGTAATGGCTTCTTGAAGCACTGCCCATGACAGACTGCAGTTGATTAGCTTTTGCGCAAAGCGTTTAAAGCATCAAATAGGGTACCCGTACAAAGAAGCATATATCCCAAGGACGCAGATAGCAAGTTGTAGCAACCCTGGGCTATCTGAAGATGGAGGAGCGACCGACTCCTTTTTCGCAGATGCACTCCCGTTCATGGGAATTGGCTTTTCAGCCTTCCCATTTAGTTGGCGCATATTGCGCTCTGGCGAATCTGAAGGCGTCTGCATGAGTCCCGAAGGTGATCGCCGTATCGGCTCTGTTTGCTTCTGCCGTGCCATAGAGATAGCACAGGCGCGGGTGTCCTGGTGGAGTGTATGAAGGATTTCTTCAAGACAGGGGAGAAAAAAGGAACCGAAGAATAAGGTCAACCGGAGCTCGGAGCGGAGAGCATTTACAGAAGCGCTTAAGGAAGCAGACCGCGGAATGCCTGTAGGAATGTCTGCATTATTGTTGATGATGCCATGTGTTCAGTACTACAACCTCCGCGCGCTGCTGTAGCTTGAAGTCCCATAACGCGCCGCGCCGAACGCCGACGGTAGGCTGAGGACCGTTGACGGCACGGGACTCGGGCAGCCCTAGTTTTTATCGCTCCGACCTCAAGTCTGCTCCAGTTCCCCGCATGACGGACTCGACGTCGGAAGGCTTACAGTGGATCCTGCAGTTATTATTTATAACCATCTAGGTCTTCATATTCGCCGATGGCATGTCTCCCTTAGCGGTCTATTGCCCATACTAGTAAGTAGAAACTCTGCTCCGTAGCCGAATTGTCCTGAAGGCTCATAACTTTTTTAGACGCCCTTAATGAAGCTCAACTAGAGATCATTCCTCCCTCTTCAGAGATACACCATCCATTACAATCCTATCCTCAGGAGAAGAATATACGAACGATGTCTGCAACCACTTCTTCCCCAGAGCCCTCCGCCCTCACAACTCTCATCTCCGCCTCCGGCTCTGGCTCCGACCCCGTCTCCGCTCTCACAACCCAAATCCTCCACAACCTGCAGCACCAGCATTATTGGACCTCCTTACGTGTCCATGAACCATCTAAACCAATATCATATTCGTCTGAGCTGCAGCCTCCTCCCACTCCTTTAATCTCCGGCATTCCGCCCCATCGCATCTACACCCACCCAGACGAGCAGTTATACATGCTAGAGAAAGGCCTTCGCGATGATGATCTGCTTCCTGAGCGCACGTTCGTTCTTCCAACAGCGCAGGGTCAATCATGGAGCCTGCGAAAATTGGCGCAGGTTTTTGATTCCCTTCCTGAAGCCGATGAAGAGCCCCAAACTCTCGTCGGACGTAACGACGTCGACGGTGCAGCCAAAGATGAAAAAGCGAATAAGTTGGTTGAATACTACGAGCGCAGAAAACAGGCGCTTGTCACGAATGAGTGGGGTGGTAAATGGCTACTACTGGCCATGGTGGATAAGGGGATGGGTGGCGATGGGACCGTGGTGTACTACGTCGTCCAGGAAGGAACCGTGAAGCCGAGACAGAATTGAACGTCCTGCTCTGTCTGGCGTATATTACTTTATTCTTCCATCACCGCCATGACAGGCTACAACGTTGGAGCACATTGGTCTTGCTCCATCTACGCGAAACGCGACTGCGCGAAAGGCTGTCGGTTTAGGCCGAGTTGCTCGTCCGCAACGACGAATAGAACTAGACTCTGTCTATGTCCAAAGCTCTTGCTAATAAAGCGCACAAATAACTGTTGAAAATAATGTATTATATTATATATATTCCATGTTCGGAAGTACCCTCCTCCAAAAGCATGACCGATGACCCAAGCGAGAACGAATGCTTTCTACAGAAAGAGCCGACAAATATATTCAAAGAACCCAATGCGATAGGGTATCTTTTGCGAGCTGAGCAAAAAGGCGAAAAGACGAAGCAACCAACATTTACAACCAATTCGCCTAAACAATCGCAGTGCGCTCGATCCCAAATCCAAGACTGTTCATATCAATCTGCTCTTGCTCTTTCTGGCAACTCATACAATAATCTTCATACCAACGCATCACATCTTCCTTGCGCCCGGCGAAAATAGTCTTGGCCCATAGGATTGCGTCCTCATCGGCGTCAGTGTCTTCGTCGGCTTTTAGCAGGGCCTCGACTTGACCACAGCGTCGCAATTCCTGTTGAAGCCAACGCTCCCATTCATTTTGAAGCACTTCTTTCTCAATGCTGTTGACCACTCTGAGTGCTACAATGAGGTCGTGTCGGTACATGCCGAGACGCTGACGAGTATGCTGCAGACGCCTCGCTGCACTTTTCGATATTGCGTCCCTTGGTCCCGATGCGGTAAGGGTGAGGGGAATGTCATGACTGAGCAGGCTCTGCTCGTGGAACGTGGAGAAGCAGCTGCTTGAGCTATTGTTAGTTCGCCACATAGTCGAGTTGGCTACTGCCTCGTCAATATCCTTCATGTAAATGGCTTTGCTCATGACATTGTCAGGGCGGACGCCAAGACGAGCCATGAACTTTCCTGCATTTCTCTCCCGCCACCAGTCATAACTGTCCCGTGAGGAATAAAATCCGTTGATCAACACGCTTGAGAAGAGCAATATTAAGATCACAGTATTGGCTCTAGTCGTCTTCCAGGCCCAGCGGAGAAGGGCGAACGTCCACATGATTAACAATGAGACGGCGCTCTCAAGAAGGGATCCCAAGGTCTCCAACAGCAATTGGATCAGGGTCCGTTGCTTTCGAGACTTGCGGGATTCCAGTTTCAGCGATGCATCACTTGCTGAAAGTTGGGACACCTGCTTCTGGCGTCCGACGTAACCAAAAATGGTTATGGCCTTCTTGGTTCGGCCCTGAGTACCAAGCTTTCGTACTTGATCGCCGACGAGGTCAAGCAGATCCAAAGCGTCTTGCTCAAGATCTTTGGTCGCTTGTTTATCGATGATATCTAGGATAATGTTAGGAATATGCAGCGTAATAGGAGTACCAGTGCCACTAACTTTTAAGTACATATGGAGACCATAGCCACTCGACTTTCGTAAAGATGGCAAGCTTGCTCTTTGATTTGGCGACGTAAGTGATAACGATCTTACTGACCAGTCTGAAGTTGCGTCTAAAAGGAAGGTGCCATGGGGTCCGTTTATCAGTAACAACGTAGCATAGGTGGTCATTGCAAACATCGATGATCTGGTAGTCGGAAACTTTGTTTTCTTGTGAACGACCTGCAGGAAATTATTAGAAATTGATTCGTAGTTACAAATCAAAATGGGCAGGCATTACCGAGCAGATCCGTTGTCTCAATTTTATATTCGAAGTCCCGTCTCAAGTGGCGAGATTCGCTGGTAAGCCACGGTCCCTGTTTGATATCTTGATCCCATTAGCAGCTAAATCTAGCATGGAAAGTGCAAGACCAAAACTCACTATTAACCCTTCTTTCGTTCAGCAGCAGCTGCCAGACAGCACTCTTGTCACCGAAAAGCACGTGGAACAGGCCTTTGGGACTAATGTCAAGCACCCTCTCCGCGACAAGATCAAGATTTCCTTGAGGGACGTATTGCACAGGTTGAGCTGGTAGTCTAAACTTGGGAACATCTCCGCGACCACCTTTGGTTGAGTCAATGTCGAAATTCTTGTCGATATAGATAGGCGCCCGAAGATCTTTTCCGACTGGTTTGCTTAAGTTTCCGCTGGACCCGTTATCCATGGGTGTATTCAAAGAGACGTCTTCCCAGCTATCTATGCTGGGGGTCCTGGTAGGAGTAGGACCATCAGTCTCCATTTTCAGCAGAGCCTTGATTGTGGCCTCCAGGCCAGGGGTTTCCTCAGCTGTAGCTTCTCTAATTAAGAAATTTAGTCGCCTTTGGAGCAGTCTCAATGGCTCGAGGAACGTCTTCACCGTTATGCGGCCCGGTGCATCATCACCTGGACGCGGGGCAATGTGAAGGAACAAGAAATCACAATCCCGTCCAGGAGCAGCCGTTACTTCCGTGATGCTGCTGAGTGCGGCACTTGTTGTCAGCACCAGACCAAGATAATTGCTGTAGAAATATATATTTCGCATCGTAACATAGGCTCTGCCGGGAAACTCTTGTTGATCGTTTGGACTCCATGTAGCCCTAAACACTAGTACCAGGCTCTCTTCTCTTCTTACATCGGGGAAGAGCAGCCGAAACTGGGCGTCCTGAGTTTTGAGCTGTTGAGGATAGCAACTAGGATACTCTCGTGGAATAGCAAGAGCAGATCCTCCTAATTTTGCTGCATCCCCATCAATACTGTCAAGACTGACAGTCTGTCTATGGCGCGGTGCCGATGTCTGCTTAGAGCCACTAGAGGCATCGGATTCCAAACCTTTTTTGGAAGTATCACTCTTAGGAGATGCCGGTCTCTTTGATGATGACTCTTCATGGTCAGCATTCTTCGAATCTGGCAACCGCAGATTTTCACGCTCTAGCCTATTCATGAAACCCCAATTTGAGCTGCCCCAGAGATTTGCCATCATGCCACTCGGCATACCTCCCGTACTGTCTGCAAGCCCAAGTCCAATCCCTCTTTCGTGGCTCACGATTACAGCCGCTTTGCTCATGCTTGTTGGAGCCGGCGGATTGGCCAACGTCGGAGGCGCAAGCGTTGTTGGGGTACTTTCACGAAGAGTGGAACCGCGGCCTCTGGTGCCATCATTGTCTGCCGGATTAACCGGTGCGCCGCTGTATGGAAGAATACTGTGACTAGCAGAGATGAGACTGGCGATACCTGCCGAGGGAGCCAGCTGTGGCGGGGACTGCGGTCCTGCAGTATTCGACTTGCGATGAAGGTCCAACTTCTGAATGATTCTGGCGGTGTGTTCCCGTGCGCTTCCAGGCTCTCCATCCAGTCCAGTAAACCGTCTTGGACTACCGAATTCATTGCTGCTCCTAAGTGCAAGCGCATCGCGTTCTTGGGCAGTAAGAGTCCCACTCCGTTCCCGGTCTACTGAAGCAGGCTCATCGTTTGCATTGGGGGTGAGGGAGTCGGAGGGATCCGCTGTAAATTCAGGGGCTGGGGGCTGGGAAATTGAAAATGCAGGATCCTGAACTTTGCCTTTTCCAGAAATCGACAAGTCAGTACTCCTGGGATTTTCCAATGCCTTCCGTTTCGCCGCCTCGAAGGAGCCAATCCACTCGGTGATTTCCTTCTGGGTTTCTGCCTGCAGCATTATAGTGTTGTTCTTCGTTTTGACCTCGAAACAGAATCTCCGCTCTTCCTGGAAGGCCGGCCGGATGCTGCATAGCAGCACGCCTATTCTCTCACTCTCTTCAACACCACCGGTTCGGGCGCCCTGTACAAGACAGCCAAAAATCCCATTTTTCAAGAAAGCCCATCGGCGGACCCAAACCGTCCGAGTTGGCTTTCCCGTAAATGTCCTCAGGTTTAGCCACCCCTGTTTCTCTGGTCTGAATGGCTGGTCTTTGCCCATCTTAAACGTTGAGGCGGTCCCGAGGTAAGGAACCGTGGAGACGGAATAGGCATCGAGCTCACGAGACGGTCTAGCAGCCAACTCTGCAGCCTCTTCAATCTGCTTCCTAGCAGCGAGCAACTCTTTTCGGGAAGATCTTTCACTGGTTTCCATCTCATGGACCCAGCCCTTGATACGGTCCATCTCCTGGGCCCATTTTGCAAACGTTGCGGTGTTGTTATCATGAATACACCTGGCCTCTCGCCATTGATCGAAAGATATCCGAACCAGTAGCCTGTCAAGACTGTTCCGCACTTGAGGTGCCTGGACACAAAAGTCCATTGATGCCTTCAGGTAAGCTTTACGAGCCTCATGAAGTTGAAAGGCGTCTTCCCTCAGAGAGGATGCCTCTTTCGACTTTCCTTGCGACGAATATCTTGCCTGTAAGTGGTCGTACTGTTTCTGAGTTTGGTCCAGGATGCGACGTGTTTCCTGCAGGCAGCAACAAGCATGAGTCTTGACCCCTAACAGACGGGGAGGAGGGAGGTTGTACCTTGAATGTACGCAAGTCCCCTTGAATAAATGCCCTAATGGGTTCCACAACCAATTGCTCCAGCTTTTTAATTGTTGTAATCATTCCATTCCAAACCTCTCTGGCACTCTCGCCATACCGTCTCATCGCTAACAACGTATAGTCATGGTCAAGGACAGCTTCAGAGATGGTGATGGGATTCGTGGTATAGGAGAGAAAGCCGCTGGTGATCTGCTCGAACATAGAGAGCTCTCCTGTGAGCTTCGCTGCGGACCTTGCGTATCCGTCGAGCCATCTTTCAATAAACTCAATTTGGTCTGCGAAATGCAGCGCGGTTGCACGGAAAGTCGGGGAGTCGAGAGCAGCTTCCTTCAACCCAACGGGACTAAAGCGTATAATCAGTAAATTATGGACACTAAATCAACCAGGATTGTATTGGAAAATAGGGGGAAGAAGACGTACACGACACTGACGAGCTTCCCGGCCTGGGGCACGGGAGCTGGCTGAGGAGTCGACATCTAGCGTACGTTTCCAGCCATACAACGACGTGAGAAGATGCGGGGAAAGAAATATTCGTAGGTCAGTCGGTCAATTAAAACGAATACGTAAATACTGAGACATGAGAGATGCTTTGTCCTAAAGACAGGAGTTGTCAAGTGTCATAAGGAGTGTCTCTCGTCGCTGGTCAGCGCGTCTAGCTGCCGGAGTCCGGGGTTGTCGGTACGGCCATTAATTGGTCGTCTACGTCAAGTTATCGTCGCCTAAGATCGCAGGCGCCGATCCAGGCTTCTGCTTCTGTAGGCGGTGTGACCAGACTTTTTCTGCCGCACACCGTTAACTTTTTACTCCCAGCTCTGCGCCGCGCAACAAAACAGAGCGGAATCGGCAGAATTGGAACGCTCTTCAGAGCTTCTTGATTCCCCTTTCCACTGTGATCATTTTTCCAGGCTTATCGCATCAAGATGGAGCCGCCAGCCAAGAAACCGCGGAAGTTGCTTGACGACAGCTCCGAGGATGAGTCCGGCGACGAGACCGGAGGAGTCCTCGTAAACGGCGAGGAGTTCAAGATCAACGAAGAGTATGCCCGTCGCTTTGAGCACAACAAGAAGAGAGAAGAAATTCAGCAGTGTATGTTCATGCAGTATCCACATTGAATTCTACGGACGCTGACTTGGATTTCTCTTTTTCATTTTAGTGGAAGCGAAACTGGGCAAAACAAGCTCTCTTGGAAAGCGCAAGAAAAGCGACGACGCTGACGAGGAGGATGATGAGTCTGACGGTTCAGAGGAATCGTCATCCTCTGAAGAGGAAGACGAAGAAGGAGAGTTGGCTACCGAGGCTCTCGACTCGGAGATCATGGCTACCCTGAATGCAATCAAGTCGAAAGATCCTCGGATATATCAGAAAGATGTAACATTCTACTCGAAAATCGACGAAGAGGATGAACAGCAAGACGAGTCGAAAAAGAAGGAGAAGCCGATGTTCCTCCGTGATTACCATCGCGAAAATTACCTGAGCGGCGCCGCACTCCAGGAAGAGAAGGAGGAGGAAGCTCCCAAGACCTTTGCGCAAGAACAAGAAGAACTGAAAAAGACCGTTGTCAAGGAGATGCACGCTGCGGCGGATGACCAGGGATCGGGCGATGAAGACGAAGATGGAGGATTTCTCATACCAAAGTCTAAAGAAGAACCTGCTTCTGACAAGAAAGAAATCGAACTGGATGTCGAAAATGCAGACAAGGATCCAGAAACCTTCCTGTCAAATTTCATGGCTGCCAGGGCATGGATTCCGACAGAAAAATCGAAGTTCCAGCCGCTCGAGTCCGATGATGAGGAGGAGGAACAGAGGGCAGAGGCTTTCGAAGAGGCTTATAACTTTCGATTCGAGGATCCCAACAAAGTCAATGAAAAGCTGATTACCCACGCCCGTGATACCACGAACATGCTCTCCGTCCGCAGAGAGGAAAAGAGCACCAGAAAGAAGCGCAGAGAAGCGGAGCGGCAAAAGAAGGAAGAAGAGAAGAAACAGAAAGAAGCTGAGAGGAATCGCCTGCGGAAGCTGAAGATTGAGGAACTCGAGGAAAAGGTCAAGAAGATCAAACAGGCCGCAGGCATCAAAGCGTCCGACCTTACAGAGGAAGATTGGGCCCGCTTCCTGGATGACAACTGGGACGACAAGAAATGGGAAGAGGAGATGCAGAAACGTTTTGGTGACGACTACTACGCAGAGCAAGAAGTCGATGAGAGCGGCGACGAGGAGGGCAGCGGCAAAAAGCGAAAACCCAAGAAACCAACGTGGGATGATGACATTGACATCAAGGACCTGGTCCCAGACTTCGAAGATGATGAGAAGCCTGAACTCAGTCAGTCAGATGTTGACATGGACGGCGGTGAAGAGGGTGAAGGCGAAGATGGTGACGACGCTGAAGAGGACGGCGAGCCGAAGCGGAAATCCAAGAAGAGTCGCACGCAAGAGAAAAGAGACAAGAAGCGTGAAGCCCGCCTGGAGCGACGCCGTATCGAAGAGGCTGTCGACCGCAATCTTGACCTTGACCCCACCTTACTGCCAGGCGCCACTAAGAAGAATGCCACCCGATTCCGCTACCGCGAGACATCGCCTCAAAGCTTCGGTCTCACTGCGCGGGATATCCTCATGGCTGACGATGCGCAGCTCAACAAGTTTGCAGGTCTGAAGAAGCTCGCGACGTTCCGTGACCCTGAGAAGAAGCGACGTGATCAAAAGAAGCTGGGCAAGAAGGCTAGGCTTAGGCAATGGCGAAAGGATACCTTTGGAGATGAAGAAGGCCCTAAGTTTATCCTCCCAACGGAGCAGCCGGCGGGTGATTCTGTCCCCGACAAGGAGAACGATGATGGCGAGATGAAGGTTGACATCCGGGAAGGAGGTGCAAGAAAGAAGAGAAAGAGGTCGAAGAAGAAGCACTAATCGCATGTATGCATACGAGGGCGCAGGTTACATTCTGCTGCAGTCCTCCCTCATGATATAAGTAATATCGGACGTCTTGTCAAGATTTGTGGATAGGTCTATTAGTCTTGTTTCATAGTTGGGCATGACATGAACAAAGCCCAATCATCCAAAAAGTTATACATATATACCTTCCATTTTCTTCAGCTCTTGTGTAGTGGTAAAGAAATTTTCCATAGTCTCCTGGCAACATCGTCACCAGGACTGATTTGTAGAGAAATACATTCGCTGGAAGCCAGCGGAAGGATAATTCTATACCAAGTGCTTCATCTTAGACAAGAGCAAAGCCATTGAACCGCAGATAGAGAGGACGGAACAATTCCGATGGTCTTTCCGGCCTCGGTGACACTGGACGTCTACAAAGTAATAATATTACTCTAGAAATCTTAGTGAGACGACTCGTCTTCACTGCCAGATAAGCAAGCTACTCCCCTCTGTGGAATAGTATAAGTACATGAGATCTCAATAATGATAGCTCCGTTGAGTGCCCTATTCAAATTTGAAAGTATTGGTATACTTGATCCTTCGCCATCTCATCACCTATCAGGTTGAGGAGCAATTGAACGCTGGAAGCTACCGGCTCAGCTGCTCTCCACCCTAGAAAATTCTTGCGACGTAGCAGCAATCAGAGACAGTACTGTGGTGGTCTCCGATATGCAATTCGACTGGTTGGAGCGAAAATATCAGATGGCGATGGAACCAAGGCTCGTCACCGGCGAGGGCTCGGACTTCGGACTCTACATGTAAAGAAGGTATGGTGGACACGGGATCCACACGTGCTGACACGGCGACAGCACAGAGTGTGGTGGCATCGTTTCAGGGTATTGATGATGGATTTTTTCCATCCGTATCATGACTATCATCAAGGTTAGGAGTGTAGTCCGTATGTGCTGGCAGCTCTCTCCAGTTTTCTACCGCCTACGTTGCTGCCCAATAATGCCGCCCCAGGGAGTAAAAAGGCTTGCAAAGCTTCTCCACGTCCAAGACTCCAAGGTGGTCCGTGTATAACCAAGCTAGCAGTAGTAGAAAGACGGGGCGTCAACTTGCCTAATGCGTACCATACAGTACAATTTGACGAGTTTGCGGCGCCAAAACAGCCATCTGCCCCTCTTTAAGTAAGTAGTCGTGTGTTTATCTTTTGCGTAGCTAGCTGCACGCGGTTATTAGGTTCTTTTCTCGCAGAAGCTGGGGACAAGACATTGGGATGGAATTTCATACGCGTTGCATTTAATAATAACGAGGAAAACTCCTGCTGATATGACGGGAGCTTTCTATAGATCCTCGAATGGGAACACGTCTAGCTGCTTTTTTTTGAAGGGCAAGCGGGGTCTATACCGGACTACCGTGTGCGTACTAGTTGCAGCAGACTGCAACTTCGTCCTGGTGAATTCAAAACTTCATCCATATCATCATATGATCTTCAAGTGCAAGCTGTTGACAAGACTTTCTGACTTTCTTTGTTTACATCAAATCACATCCATATCATCATATGCAGTTACGCAGATAAATAATAATAACAAGTGGTTCAGATTACGCACCCGAACCAGTATGGATCACCGTGAGCGGTAGGGCTGTGGCGGCAAGGAGAGCCGGAGCCATGGCACCAACGGCCGGCCGGATTGGGACCTGCGCAACCTGCTGGTCATCGGTGGCGTGGAGGACGAGACGAGGAGAGAGCGAGGATTTTGTATAGACATACTTGCCATCGGACCTCGGGGAGTGGGGAGGAGGGAGAAAGGGGCCGGCAGAGACGGGGAGAAGGAAGAGGCTGGGGCATGCTGGAACAGAAAAGACCGCAGAGTGGGCACGGCGCAGCGAGTGATCGGGAGATGTCGGCAGCCGTTGCCCGGGCCAGGGTTAGCGCCGCTGGGTTTTTTTGCATGTTTTTCTCGCCGCAGAGCGCCTGAGTGGGTGCGTGCGTGCTGCGTCCCTGTAGCGTCTGCCGCTCGCTTCCTCCCGCGTACAAGAGCCCGCGCTCGCTTTTTTTCTTCCTCTTCTTCCTCCTCCCCTTCTTCCCTTCCCATCCACCCTTTGCAGTGTCTTGTACCCCCCCTTGACACTTAGCATCACAACTCTTCTCTTCTCCTTTCGTCGTCTAGTTTGCGTATATCGCAGCTATCAAGATGGCCAAGGGTGACGTTAACCAGGCCGAGAAGAGCGTCTTTGGCGTTCCCGTAAGTGCTGCACTGTTCTCTTTGTGGCCTGTCTCGAGGGGCACTTTCGACGGACATCGCAATGGCCTGTGAGGGGTCCCTGGCTCCCACAACGGTCTTGAGACGTTCGAGGGTGTGTCTTCTCGAGCAGTATGCCTGGTTTGGATCGACTCTTCGACACTATGCTGACGATAATCCTGTGAACAGGGCTTCGTGGTCGACTTCATGAGTACGTTTTGGCCCCGCCCAGCCCAATTGATCGCTTCCTGTCGAGGGCGATCGAGAATACATCCATGCCACAAGCAATAGTTGAAGTGAATGTTCGGTCAACTGACTGGTTCCCACAGTGGGTGGTGTTTCCGCCGCCGTCTCGAAGACCGCTGCCGCCCCCATTGAGCGTATCAAGCTTCTTATCCAGAACCAGGTACGACATGCCTGCTACCCCGCGGTAATTGGAGGGAAGAGGACGTGACAGTCGATGGCGCACGGGTGCTATTCCGGCCGTTCGACATGCAATGTACTCTGACCTCGCCGGCCGAAAATTTTTTTTCCTCTTCGGATTCGGCATGCCGGATGCTCTCGCGAACACTGAACAAAGACTGATATGGTCGTGGTTTAGGATGAGATGATCAAGGCTGGTCGTCTGGACCGCAAGTACAACGGTATCATGGACTGCTTCCGCCGTACCGCTGCCTCCGAGGGTGTTATCTCCCTGTGGAGAGGTAACACTGCCAACGTCATCCGTTACTTCCCTACCCAGGCTCTGAACTTCGCCTTCCGTGACACCTACAAGTCGATGTTCGCCTACAAGAAGGACCGTGATGGCTACGCCAAGTGGATGATGGGTAACCTGGCCTCCGGTGGTGTATGTATATTCGATATCTTCTGTTTCCCACAGCATCCGACTGATATGCTCTAGGCTGCTGGTGCCACCTCCCTCCTCTTCGTCTACTCCCTCGACTACGCCCGTACCCGTCTTGCCAACGACGCCAAGTCCGCCAAGGGTGGTGGTGAGCGTCAGTTCAACGGTCTGATTGACGTCTACAAGAAGACCCTCGCCTCCGACGGTATCGCCGGTCTCTACCGTGGTTTCGGTCCTTCCGTTCTTGGTATCGTTGTCTACCGTGGTCTGTACTTCGGCATGTACGACTCCATCAAGCCTGTTCTCCTGGTTGGTCCTCTTGAGGGTAACTTCCTTGCTTCCTTCCTGCTCGGCTGGGGTGTTACTACTGGTGCTGGTATTGCTTCTTACCCTCTGGACACCATCCGTCGTCGTATGATGATGACCTCTGGTGAGGTATGTATCTTCTGGGCCTACGAACTGCCCTATCAGTTGCTGATATCCTCTGCAGGCCGTCAAGTACTCTTCTTCTCTCGACGCCGCCCGCCAGATCGCCGCCAAGGAGGGTGTCCGCTCCTTCTTCAAGGGTGCTGGTGCTAACATCCTCCGTGGTGTCGCTGGTGCTGGTGTCCTGTCTATCTACGACCAGGTCCAGCTTCTGCTCTTCGGCAAGAAGTTCAAGGGTGGCTCTGGCTAAACAGTTGACCTCAGTCAATCCGTTTTCGCTAGTGCGTGGAGATCCGATAAAGGGGCGAACAGCGCTTAGTACACTGTCAGTGGCTTAGTGCTGAGGTGGAGGTTCAAAAGAGAGATATGCGCCAAGACCGTTCAGGTCAATCCTGAGGCATAGAGCAGTGTCTCCTTTTCTCTTTGTACTAGTTGTACTTTACTGCCTGCAAGCTTTTTTCTCCATCTGTACTTCCTCCTTCCATAGTGGGTACGCAATCTAGATGCTCATTTGTTTTGGGTATCGGTCTGGCAATGGCGCAGGAATTCCGGACTGGTCGGCAATGTGTAATTTTACCGTTGAGACAGCTCAGGAACGTCACGTGTTGTCATGTGCGTCACGTGAGATTACGTATACTGCTCCGCTCGACTTCAGATCCGTCCATGCCTGTAGATGCCGGTTTCAATGACATGCCTTCGAGAAACAGTTTCCCCATGCTGGCGTGTACATGGACATCAGAATCTCAACGCCAGAATGACAGTTTCTGGACAGTATCATCAAGCATAATGACCCCTGCAACTGCTGCTGCTGACCTTTACATACTGTGACTTTTTCAGGAACCACCACTCTCCAGGCCCGGTTGAATTGCCGAATTCAGATCCACCAAGAGCATGCAGATCGAACTCGTACCTGCATCAGGGACAACAGGCAGCAGCGTCCACAGCTACGACCACCGTATAAGACACCAAAATATCCTTTTTTTTACCGGCACAGCCAGAACACCACCGCAGTCCCTGGCTAGGCCCGGTCCCGACACACGTACGCTACATGACATTTCCTACCCCGCGTCTGTTCGTTCTTCCTCCTACAGCAGCGAGAAAAGACCATAGAGCTACCTAACTAGCTCTCCCTGCCTTACCTTGCCTTACCTTGCCTTACCTCCTCACCCTACCCTACTACGTCCACAGCTAAGAGCAGCCCGTCAGTTTAAAATGCTCATTACATTACATTACATCACATCAACATCTAGAGTTCTTTCTAGACCCCTCCTCCGCAGAGATTAAAAAGGACTTCTCCAGTCCAGCCTCAATTGGAGCTTGGAGCTTGCTTGCTCCGCAGCCGAGAAGAAACGCGGACGAGTGTAGACTGCTCACTGCACACACACACCTTATATGAATTACTGTACTCTGTACACCGGCGCCGATGATAACAAGGACTTGGAACATGGATATGGACATGGACAATGATAACAAGCTTGCAGCTCCAACACCAGCAGCAGCAGTAAGAAGTATAAAATAGCAGCATCGTCAAACAAACGATCAATCAATCAATCAATCAATCAATCCATAAGTGTCTTCAAGGCAATGGGAAGTCCCGGCATAATCGTCTACTTGATAGATGCGTAGTAGACAATGGTTAAAGCGCTGATCAGCGAGATAGCGGCAGGGCGGGCCTTCCAATGCTTGTTGTATGTACATAGAATTCTCTCTGTTGAACAAAATCACAATTTCATGATGAATTTCTACCTAACCTAGGTAGATAGGTAGATAGATACTACCTAATGATACCAGATAGCAATGCAGATGTACATGTACAGCGTTGGCATACCCCCTCGCAGTCCCGCCCCTCCCCCTTTCTCTCTTTCTCTGAGGGAGCACTGTCCATCTGTTTGTAGCATCCAGAGTTATTTACCCACTTGTGAGTAATGTTTCATGGGTATGGAGGTATATAGATTAGATAGTAGATCGGGAAGACTTTTCTTTTCCAAGAAAGAAAAAAAAAGACAAGATTCGAATCAAAAATTTCTCTCATAGGTAGAGTGAGCCCCTGCATGACTTGACTTACTATAGAGACAGACCGGATTCAATGACTACTCATTCAATTCCATTCACCTCCGACAAAAGCTTTCCAACATCCAGCCAGCCACAAGTTATGAAGGATCGGTCGATCATCAATGAACCATCCGTAGAATTTATGATAATAACAATAATACCACAAAGTATCAGGTAAAAAAGTGCAGCGTGCTCGGCTTCTCCATGTCGCAGGCTTGGAAGGCCCGAAACAAGCCCTGAAGGAGGCATGTGATTTACCAGTTCTGAAAGCGGGCCGTCACCACACGATCCCATCAGTTAGTAGCTATTGGCGAGTCACTCCACTGTATTGTCTTGGCCTGTGATTAGTCTAGCTACAGTACCTGCGTAAATGGCAAGCATGGTAAACGATGTCCAACTTACCGACAGAAAAAACCAAGAAACTGACCTATGACGTCCCAAAACCAATACTATATGGCGCACAAATTGTCATTTACCCGATAAATATTAATATGCACAGTGAAAAAGAATATATCGAGGGTTGGCTCAAATTATTGAGCATCCATTTTGCATGCACCTAGCATTAGGGAGTAGATACATGAAGGCCCAATAAGACAGGCGGGCAGACACCACTCAGTGCAATCAGTTAAGATGACCAAGCAGATCTCAGAGAGGTAGCGGAGACAAGCAAACGGTGGCTAGTGCAATGCAGCGAAGCTGACCAACCACCGTCACTCAGCCCTCGTAGACCCTCAACCAACGGAGTCTGCCCCCGTTCTCGCGAACCTCCAAGGAGGTTCGCTGAGAGATAGGGCTGTGTGTATTAAGAAATATGCAATACCCCACAAAGGTATCCAAATCCAACGGATCAGTAGTCGACGCTGGCCGAAAATCGACAGTAAGAAGAGAGTACACCAATTATATGGGCAAGAACAACATAATAACTGCATAAATCACAGTGAGGGGGGTATTCGAACGTCTCAGAAAGACAAACGAGTTTCCGGCCGAGCATTCGGCGCTTGCTTCTGCGCAGGCTCAAGGCCGTCGTGACAAGAAACCCATAAGAATCCCAATACGGATGTAATAACCGGTGCAAAAAAAAGAACAACGCCGTGATGCCTAACAGAGGCAGGTATCCAAGTCCCAAACGATCCCAGTCCCAATCCCAGTAAAATCATTCCGGTCCGTTGAGCGAGCGTATTTTCACGGGCCTGACAAGCAGTCGAAATATCAATCGCATCTCATGTTGAGAAAGAAAAGAAACATCTCCGATCCAGGCCCGCGTAGACAAAACAGAAAGAATGTCTGCTGTTTCCGAAGAGAAAACGCCCTGGCCGATGAAAATGATATTACATGGACCCTAGTCGTAGAAGTGCCTCAACAGCTGCGCGCTCCTCCATATCACCAACGCCATCCGGAAAAGTGAATCCAATATGTTGAATAGGAATGCGACCTGGTACCGATTTAGCCAACGCGGACGAGGCAGGCCCGCCGCCACTCCGCTGGTAAGGCAGTTGCTTTGAATGTACAGCGAGATTGTTACCATGTACAATGCCCCCAGAGTTAAGAGATCTGGCTCTGAGAGCGGCTGCTCCGATCTGCGCCCAATCCTCCTCGTCTGTGACGTCTGCATCGTCCCATTCCTCATCAACACCGTCGTCATCTGGGGCCTCAGAAGATGAGCAGTAATCGCGCATGTCTCCATCAAGAGACATTTTGTCCGCTTCGTGTTCGAGCATCGTGACGTCCTCATTTTCACCGTACTCCGCTTCGGAGTGCGAAAAGATGGCGGACTCGCCGGTCATGCTGGTCCCGTAATGGGGAGCATTCTCCCTGGTCCACGAAGAGTCATTCGGAATTCGCATACCCCGCCGGTACGAGTTTGGTACGCTCGACGGAGGAGAGTTGGTGGTGTGGCGGTCCCGGGCAGGCTGGCCGCGTCGACGGGCATCCCAGCGGCCCCATCCGACCTTCTCGAAGATCACATCACCATCAACTCCTCCCCCTTCACCGCCGCTACCTCTGCCTTCCAGAGCGCTGACGACAAGTCTGCGTGCCTTGGCTGGAGGAATTCCAGAGAAGCCTGGAACTGAGGTTGTAAGATAGCCCATGATGTGACGGATCGCCAGCGGGCCGTGATTGAGGAGAATGTCGGGAAGGTGATGTTTGGCAAGCATGCCAGGTGTGATCGCACCGGTGCTGTCCAAGCCGTTCAGCACGGATCGCAGCGAACCATGCTGCGGCTGGTCCTGGCTCTTCGCATGTTCGACCGCATCTTGGAGGTCGATATCGGACTCGACATGTAGTGGAGCGTTAGGAGGCGACTCGGGGAGGTTGAGGCGCTGGTGCTTAAAACCCTGGGGTGGTAGAGATGGGGAGATGGAGTTGGGAGGTGTTGGAAGCATGCCCGGCTGTCCAGAGCGAGTGTCCCGACGAGCGCCAGGACCGAAGCCAGCGCCGCGAGGCTTTGGGATGTCAACGGAGGCCGTCTTGCCAGCAAGGGCTATTCCCATGCTGGAGGTGGTGGTCTGGGGAGCCATGATCGTCGACTTGATGGACGCTTGATGGACGAACTGTTATCGCATGAGTCAGAATACCGGCCTCACACGAAGATAACACGGAAGCTCGATAAGGAGACATGACAGGAGTTGCACGGGGATACAGGATATATGCAGAGAGGATTAATCGAAGGAAAACACTAAGGCGAAAGCTGTACTCACGTCACACGGGGGCGACTATCCACGGTTGGGCGAGCTTGTTGACACGGTGCTGGGACGAGCTGGCCGTGGCGGACGGGCAGCTACCTGGTAGCGACGCAATGCGACACGCTCGGGAGGGAGATAAGCACGAATGCGGAACAGACAGACCACAGAGGATTGTCTGATTAGATAAAAGGACCAAAAAGTATCGAAGCTCAAGGGGCACGATGTCTGTTTGTTTAGATGGAGAGTAGTAGATGGGAGAGAGGGAGAGAAAGGGGAGTAGAAGTAGCAAGCTGCAGGGCGGTGCTGTCGAAGGAAGCGAGGGCTGACCTGCCTGATCGCCCGCAGGACGTACGTATGGGAAGGTACAAGTCAGTAAGTTTACGGCCAGTCGGTGTGAGGCCGTTACGCCAGCTTCAGACTTTACAGTAAGCTTTACGAACCGTCGAGGCGGTGATGCATCAGGGCTGTAAGCGTGATACGATCATACGAACCTGACGGAGTCCTGACGCTGGACGCGACCGAAGGCACCAGAAGCCCGCGCTGGCGCGTGCCTGCCTTGATTGGCCGGCGCATCGACGGAGATGGAAGCTGTCCGTCGTGCGACGCAGTGGGGGAAGGCGCTGCAGCCGACGCCCGGGAGCTCCCGAGCTCCGCCTGGCGGTGCGCATATCCTGTCCTCCCCGAGTACTCTCCAGTCCACTTTATCGCACGACGAACTATTGGAATTTGGGCCTGTTGGCATGTTTCTGCTTCCACGGCGACTGCGGTCAACGCGGCTGCAACAACAAGCATGCGCCGCCTTTACCAAATCCCTATCTCAACGTTCAGAGATATACCGGTAGATCGCGTCGGCATAACCTGAGGCCCCCGCGTCTCCGACCCCTCTTTCCTCGATATCTTGGAAAGTTTGTGTGCGTCCTCCCAGCAACGGCTAAACCCTATCCATCGGAGGTCTTATCATCCGTCCGTTGCGGCACGTGGACCCTCTCTCCCCGCAGACCCTTCGTTTGCTCGACGCGTGCGGCCCTCGCCAAACTCACTTGGCTGCGCTCCATCGGAGAGCGGGAGGATCACCTTAGATCACATTAGCCACCTCCTGCCCCGCCCGACTTGATGGTTCTCCTGCACCGTATTTCCTGACGTCAAGGCGCGTATCGTATTACTCTTTCAGCGTCCTTTCCTGTCTCGGATGGGCGAACCAGCAAAAGGGTCCGGCGCTCGTGGCTGCATCGAGAGCCCCAGGGCTGACTCTAGAATCGCCTGCCTCCCATTTATAGCAGGGTGGATCTGGTTCCGGTTCCAGAGGGATTTCATGATTCCTGTTGTTTCGTGGATATCCCTCAGCGTCTGTCTCACGAGGGCTCTATGAGACATCTGTGTGGACGCTGCTGCTCACATCATCTTTACAGTTCAGTTTCAGTATTTCGAACCATTTACTAGGTATTTCATACTCAGCCCTAATCAATTCGTTCTTGGCATGGGATACTAGGCGCACAATAGCGCTTACTGATAAGGCCAAGTTGTGATAATCTCGATTGCTTCCACAACGTCCATTGATCTATACCCATATGGGTTATACAACAATCACCCCACTGAAAACGAAAACAGAAAACGGACCGTGTACGTTTCATAATCCTCAAGCTCCAATTCCAGTCCCATTATTATAAGCTTCAAAATTTCCAGGTCCTGAGGCCATAGTCTCCCAAGGCTCATCAAATACAGAAAGACCGTATACATAATCGTAGTAATCTGCGCAGGGGTATAATAATGTCCTTAGAAGCAGGAACGACGGAACACTGTGATGCGGTTCATATGATCTTCATCCTCTTCGCCACAAGCAAGCACACCACAATGACAGCCAAAATCCCTCCCAAGATACCAAACCACCAATCCAACCCGTTCGTATCCTTGCCCGGAATGGGGATATTCATGCCAAACAAGCTGCAGAGGATATTCAACGGTACCAGAATCGTCGCGATGAATGTGAGCTTGCTCAGAGCCTCAATGGTCCTGGTCCCCGCTACGCCGGAGTCAACGGAGAGCTGTGCCAGATAGTTCGAATGCGAGCGCGACAGCATCTTCTCAAAATGGACCAGGTTGGACACCATGGTCGTGACATGATCCAGGATGTCGCCGAAGTAGAGGGCGATTTTGTTGTATGCAGTGACGGAAAAATGTTCGTTGCAATGCCTGGCAAAGCTCTTGATAACATCGATTTTGCCATCCAGGAGGCGCCGGATAGCGACGATCTTCCTGCGGCATCCGTAGATCTGCTGGAGGACCGGACCTATGTCGTCTGCGCGCGCTAAGGAGAAGCTGTCTTCTATGATACTGATCTCTTGTTCGATCTGCTGGATCAAGGGGGCAAATCCGTCGACAATATCGTCGCTGAGATCCGTCAGCACAAAACCTCTTACGCTCTATCCTGGGGCATTAGAGCCTTACATCAAAGCATAGCAAATCCAGTCACTGGTTAGAGCCAATTGATTTCGTAGGCCGCTGATCCGGCTAAGCACATTTGAGGCATGCGGGTTCTTGCAGAACGTAAAGCTGAGAACCCCTTCGCGGAACACAACCGCATACAGATTGACCGCGGGCAGAATGTAATTGTTTGTCTTGTCTGGTCGCTGAGGCATGCAGAACGAGAGGAAATAGTAGTCTTTGAACAGCTCTATCTTCTCGCGCGTCTCTCTGGTCTTGATATCCTCCGACGTCAACGGGTGGATTGAAAACGCCTTGGAGAGCACGTCAATATCCTCATCGGTGGGATCAGTAGCGTCAAGCCACCACACACCCTCGTGGTCTCCTGTGTCAAAAAGATCACGAAGAGACTCATTCGGCGGCACTAGACCTTCGATATTGGTGGCGTGGATAGCTGAATCAAGCTTCGACGAAAAGAAACTGAAGCGGGTGGACTCCGTACGATTCGATGGACTATTATGTACATCGGTCAACGCGTTCCCGGTTTTCTCATTTTCGGCGGTGATAGGACTAGGACCGGCGTCCTCGGAATGGCGATACATGATAGCATCTTCCAGAAAGTCAAAATCGATACCGCTGCTCCGACTTTCGTGTGATGGACGATGGTTCTCGTAGGATGTGTCATGGCCAATTTTAGCCCCATCTTCAGTCGCAGCTGATCGTCTGCGTTGGGATCCAGGAGAAGCAAGGAGCCGAGGAGAAACATCGTGGATTGAAGAAGGCCTGCTATCCAGCAGAAGTTCATGGTTGCGGAGAGCGGCGAATGCGTCAACCGAATTCTGCGCCGACACTAGTGGAGAGGACGCGACAGACTTGTCTGACCGATCAGCAAATCTGTCTTTCTGTTCAGTAGTATCGGGTCCTGTGACTGCTTGATCTGTCAGCTTTCAGTACTTCCTAAAACGACCCCCACAATGCAGGATCGGAATTACCAGCATCCCGCTTGTCTTCGACTTCGTCCCCTGAATGGGAACCAGATGGAGATGAAGGCCTGTCCAGCTGGATCTCTGGAACAACCCGCAGCTCCGACATCTTGTGCTCCGGAGCTACAATCATTATTATGGTGCATATGGTGTCGCGAAGGAATCAATCAACCCGCGCTTCTCAGGTCTGAACTTGCGCAGAGTAGAGGCACGGAGAGCAAAGAAAATGGAGACTTCATTCCCGCTGTCAGAGACAGGTGGGGCGTTTTACTCCTTAAGAGAATGATATTCTCTTGCTTCATGGGAAGCAATTCAATAACGTTGCGAAGATTTTTTGGAAATCGGATAGGGAGGGAAAGTTCCTCATATACGAGAACGGTGTGCGCGGTGGCAGTGCTTTTTCGCCAAGCCAATACCTTGCGTTATGCGAAAATTCACGCATGCCAGCCTTCTTTTGACTTTGATGATTTGCATCATCCCACAAACTCATACAACGGTTGTGCAGAACACTGCTTAGTCAAGTATCCCCTTATCATAAGCTCGCGCAGGTTGGACTTTCCAACTAGAAGCTGAGAAACACGATAAGCGCGAAAGGTGCAAGCCGCGCGGCTAAGTCTGGTGCGATCGGTTTCATGATCAGTGTAATAATTATACGAAGTTACAGTACCTTCCGCCTAGTGACAGCCATTCGGATGAGCTTTGCAGATCATACAGGTCGACGCAAGAAGTTAAGAAGTCTTGATCACTTGGTTAGCTGTCATTAGCAGCCTAGCTAAGACTTTAGTAGTCAAGAGCCCCTTAATTTTAAGGGTTTTTTTACGCAACATATGTAGGGGACCTCGAGGTTGAACTTCGTAACACTACTTGTAACATCAATACATCCCCTTAAGCGAGCCCATACCATCCCCAACCTCGCAAAATTCCTCCAAAACTCGGAACCCAATCGGAACATAGGACGTTGAGGGGATGGTATGGAGTACGGTCCTGCGGAACTCCATATCCCGCTCTCCGCCGTACATTAGCGCCTGTGCATAATAATGCATCACCGCAACTTGACTGCTGCAATGCTGCCCGAGTCCTGGGCCTTGGAGACCATATTATTGTGTAGCGCGAAATTCCCGGTGGACCGGATACCGGGGAAGCTCAACCGTTGCGTCGGTTTGTAGGGAAGTGGGATATTTCCCATGTGCTAGTGCTATCCTAACTTGACACTAACTTTAGTCCCTGAGTTGTACCTACATAGCTGCGAACTTGCGGTCTGGAACAGATGCGGTCCCTTGTTCCTTGACGTATTCTGTGTGCCTGACCGACTCTGAAATTCATTTCTAGTCTCAAATAGTTCAATCACGTTTGTGGGGTCAAGTGCAGATTTGGTCTTTGGATCTGCAGAGACCGGATGCTGAGGTGGCTGTCAACGTGGCTGCTAACAGCAAGGGACGCGTCGTAAGGATTATTCTAGAAGGTGGACCTGCTTCTGGCCAGTTCACTCCATCCGAAGCACAGTCTCGCAGGGTGAACTTGAACTCCATATGTAGAGTTTTACTCCGTACATACGGTCCTGAAACGAGTCTCAAGTTTCCTGTGGAATGTAGAGCGGGAACTTGGGAAATCATTACAATGGCTTCAGTAATTCTGCAATCCCGAATTTTGTAGATTTTTCTTCTGGTTTTTTTTTAACCTGGAGTCAGCATTATGCGTGGTTCCCGATCTCCTCTTCAAATTTATATAAGTCAATACATGCTTCTTTAGTTCCCGGTAACTTGAGCAGGGTCATCTGTCTCCAGGAGTAACAATGTTACCATGTCATTCTGTTACGATACTTGAAGCCTTAGTATTCACCCAAGATCTCCTTGGCCAAATCGGCTTGGTGGCCTCGATCACCTCATAGTATTCTCCACATGTTGCCAGCAGGTACCTGCTGTAGATATGCACGACATTGTGAGGCTTCTGGCCCTTTGCTGCTAAGACCAGAAGCTTACCACTTCCTGATATTTTCGACATATCCTGGAGTTTTCGGGGACCATCCCTCCGACTCCGGGACCCACGTACAGCTCACAACGCTTCTTGACTTTGTCGAATAACAAGACTCCAGCACTTGCACTCGCATGGAGCTTATCCCGCTTTCAATTGCCAACACTATTATCCTGTGCAATGTTGCCTAGCCAACAATGGCTATTTATCATAGTGATCAAATACGTTTGTCGTAAGCTATTTGCCTGTGCGTGGTGCACTTATATTCAAGTCTATACGCGGTAATTGCGTTAATCTGTCTCAATTTAAACAGGTGGACATCCAATTTGTCTACTTAGAAACGTATCTCTTTAAAACCATCCCCCTTTTCCCTTAAATTTTGCCTGCTATGCGATAATGACCTCAATTAGAGGAATCCAGTTATGCAAGCCGTTTCACTCTAGGGAGAATGATCATATATAGACATAGTTTTGCTCTTCTAATATTTGTTCTACTTCTGATTGCGTAATGTGCAAAATATAATGTTTGAATGAAACTCGACTAATTATGCAGGTCATATTCAATCCAATTAGCTGCCGGCACATGGTACATGCTTCTTTTTAGTGTATTACCGTACCGCTTTCTTATCGACAGTATTTACTGTACCTAGGTAATTTCACGAAAAAAAGATGTTAGATCTTTTTTTTGATGCCAAAAATGGAATTCATCAGACTACTGTGGCTTTCCCTCCACGTATTCCAGTGGACTGGTGATAACGTGTTGAATAATGCGGTCTTAGACAACTGTGAGACCTCCCCTTGCATACAGACTGGCCGCAAGGTCTCGTATGACCTGCCAGGATCCCAAACACCTTTGTCAAAGAGATATACCGATTTCTTTGTTAGGGCAGTTCAAAGGTTATGGTCAAAGGATCAGGTAGAAGCTCCAGAAAATTTCCTAGCCATAAAAGAGGTGGACTTACGTATAAATCAAGGCTAGAATATGCTGTTGAGTAAATAATCTCTTTACCACTTTATTACTGTTCAATATAGGCTAGGTAGTGCAATTCCAAGAGAGTCTATTGCTTCTGAAGTTCCTACCTTCATACATGCTACATTACTCTTCATTACGTGACTTGTCCTTCACGAGAAAAGGGAACTTGAATTCGTCCCTTTATGCACTATCTAGGCGATTTATTAACACCCCCCCCCCAGCTTTTCTCCTTAATATCCCTTATATATCTTCAAGAATCGCCATTTTTGCCTCCACAATTTCGAGAAGTTTTAGGGGGAGCTTTGACAGAATTCCACTGCCATATATTGGCCTGCTGGTTCTCGACTAATATTGCAATGCAATATCCAAGACTGGGGGCCTAATTTCAGTACTACCGCCCTTTAAAGAAAGACATTGTCATTTGATACGACGTCGCCGTGGCATAGACAACACTCGTATCGTCAAGGACCTTATGGTAAATGTCCGGACGCCGGTCCTACTGAGAGTTCAGTTCGCTGTCTGTGTACAACAGCTTATGATGATTATTAGGAAAAGAAATAGGAATAGACCAAAAAAATAAAGAAAGGATAATCTACATGATGATCTTTCAATTTCTTGTTCACTCTTCCAAGAGTGCCAATTTTCACTACTTAGAGGACTCCGTATTATTTTTGTAACGCCTCTATATCATTTTCTGAGCAAGACTCTAGCCCCAGAATTTAAAGACCCAAGGACTTTAGCGTCATGGCATTTGATTCAATGGCACCTTGTCTTGAGAGCGCCCGACATGGAGCAGTTGAGTGTGCCCCGCGGATCAGCTCATATCGGTCGAGATAACGTTATCCGCTTGGGAAAACGACACCGAGACAATTTTCGCTATAAGGTGACCATTTGGATCTTCGATCCAACGCCTACATTTCTACTAGATGTTTTCTGGTCTATTGGTGCTAGACACCTTGAGGCGAGGAAGCAACAATACTTGTGACTCGGGATAGGAGGCGCCAACCAAAAGGCACCATGGAATACTCTGTTGAATTCACCTAAGCAGCTGCACCGATATGTTCTTCCAGAGCATTCTGGATACACTAATGTCAATATCATCATGTTATAAAGTGGATGGAGAACTTAGAGGCGAGACAAAGAAAAAAATCACTCTTCCAATTTTAGATCAATAGGTAACCGGTATAGAAGCTTTGAGGATCTAGAGGGTGGGTTGACAAAAGTCGAGTCGACTTCAACATTAAATTAATATCACTTCTGTCTCTGATTTCCTACAACAAAAGTGGTCACATTCATAGAGACTCTGGAATGAGGGCTGTGGCATCTGCCGAGAATACTCCGACTTCCATCTCCGAAGTTGGTGCGCACATACATGTAGTAAGCAGCGAGTCTGACATGCATCGGAAGAGCCTCAATCCTTGGTCATTCCGATTCTATGGTTCAGAATTAATCAGTACACAGTACTCTGCAGCCCGTGTCGGCTGCAGGTGCCATCTAGCAGATTCAGGATGCTGCAATTGAGTTTTCAATGTTGCAAGTCTTCCAGGAAAACAAAGCTTGCGGATTCGACTAGATCTGGGGAAAGTATGTTAGTATTTCTGCTTACGTATGAAGACCTGAAACTTCCCCCGGAAAATTAATATCGCTGAGGATGTCCAGTGCGATGTTGACGGATATCCGCAAAAGCGGAGACATCGGACCGTTGCTTGACCCATCAGAATTGGTAAGCTTGTCGGATCGTGAACTTGGTCTCTTCCCCTCCATCGGACGACAGCATCCGACGGCCCTCTTTACACCGGTAGCGATGCTATGCTCGACACCGGATTATGATGGGCTAAGTAATTATGAGCAGAGTTGAACCGAGTGGCAAGTAATCGCACGTACTCTTGTGTCGGATTTTGGGGCATCAGCACCAAGGCTCACGCGCGATGGGAGGTACAGAGTCGGGCAGCATATCACAAATGCACGAACCGAACGGCGTATCCAGGCAGGCGTCCACAGGACCGCCGAGGTCTTGGGTTACACGGCGCGGGGATCTCGATCTCATCAACCTCTAACGCCTGTATGCTGAAGATCTGAACCGTCTTCTGCCGGAGGGTCTCTTCCGGAACTGGAAATCTATTCTGCCGATGCTACCCAGATGGGCCCCATCGGGGAAAGGAACGGGGCAAACAGGCTGCTGGTCGGGCTAATAGGTCTTGCTGGTGTGTAGCCAACTGAACTTCTTCTCTCCTCTAACATCTTCACATCCATCCTACACCTAAGGAACCTTGACAATCATGGTCGCAGAACTGGATGCCGGAGGGGAGTACTCCCCTGTCCGCGAAGCTGGCCGAATCTTTTCCTTCCTCTGCGATCAGTCTGAACGGCTGAGCCTGCCGCCTGAAGTTGTGGAGAGAAAAGATGCTGTTTCGTTCTACTCCGCAGCAAACGACATATACTTGCCGATCCCGTTCAAAGAGACGGAAACAATCGCCGCATTGAAGGGAGTGGAGGGGTCTGTCGCAGCTGCGATTGCGGATCTCCGATATGGATCGCAGAAGAGGGAAGTCAAAGTGAGCTTGGAAAGAGCTACTTGCTTTGGATTTCAGGCCTATATGGCAAAGGTGGATGGATTGGGGAAGCTCGACGCCGGCGTCCGAGCGAAATTAAAAGGTTCGTTCCTTTAGATGCACGATGAAATCATCAACTATCATCCTTGTCGCTTTTAATCCTTATCTAGACTTAAAATTATCTATTTATTAACATGTATCAGATACGGATCTCCTGGCAGCCCAATCGAATGGCTACCGCCGTATGTCGGCGAACCTTTACGAGACCAAGAACGATGGGGAATTCTTTCACATCCACGGGTCTCTGGAGGCTACCACTACTCTGAACATGATCGGGCTGGAAGGCCACCGGCCCGATCTGACGGATTACAATGAGATTATCAGGGTCATTGAAGACCGAGTACGAAAGTACACAGCCGCAGAGCTGGAGGAGATGAATCGTGAGAGGAGACAGGCCGGTGTGACTGCATACAAATATGAAGATTTCATCAAGACCCAGCACGTAAGAAGCTCCCGCCTACCATAAACATGAACCCACGTCATGCTAATGTTCTTTGTAGGGAAAGATAAACGTACAGGAGCCTCCATGGAAGGTCACGCGTTTGAAGGGAGAACTCCCCCCAACGTCTTTCCCAGCCCCTCGTACCGGCGGTCGCAAGATCCTTGAAGGTATCAAGGTCCTCGAGCTTTGTCGGATCATCGCTGGTCCAACCATCACACGTGTTCTGGCCGAGTATGGCGCAGACGTTCTGAAGATCACCAGCCCCAACCTTCCTGATGTCCCCTTCTTCCAGGTGGACGGAAACATGGGCAAGCGGGCGGCCGACCTCGATCTGAAAACCCACGAGGGACGGCGTCAATTTGAAGAGCTGCTAGCGGACGCAGACGTCTTCGTAGATGGCTATCGCCCCGGTGCGCTCGAGAAACTCGGATACGGGCCTGAGAAACTCGCCGAATTGGCTGAGAAACGCGGCAAGGGAATCGTCTATGTGAATGAGAACTGCTTCGGTTACGAAGGCGAGTGGGCAGGCCGTGCCGGATGGCAGCAGATTGCAGACTGCGTATGTTGTTCTATTCCCCACGATTTACTGTCTCAACTGACAATCTAATCTAGGTCACTGGCGTTGCCTGGGCCCAAGGAAAATTTATGAAACTCAACACTCCCGTGGTCCCACCGTTCCCGATCTCAGACTACGGAACAGGCTGCATGGGCGCCATCGCCGCCCTGACAGGTCTGTACCACCGAGCCAAAACAGGCGGCTCCTACCACGGCAAGGCCTCCCTGATGCACTACGACCTGCTCCTCTTTGCTGTGGGCCAGTACTCCCCCTCCGTGCAGGAGAAACTGCGCGCTGCGCAGCCTCCCGAGTTCTTCAAGCTCCGCCACCACGACAGCGTGGACCGCATCTCCGCTACGACGCTGAATATCATGAAGCAACGGTTCCCGCATTTCTTTGTCGCGCCTGGGAACGAGGAAGGCAAGGAATCGTACGTCGAGAAGTGGTACTCCAAGGCGTATGGCGCAGACATCGAGGTCGTCAGGCCCGTTGCGGAGATTGAGGGTGTTGACACCGGGTTCGTGAGGGCCAGCAGGCCGAACGGGTCGGATCGGCCATCGTGGGAGGATTTCCTGGCCGAGGAGGAGGATTCTAGAAAGGATGGCAAGGCTTAGGTGAATGGGTAGAACGGGCAACATGCCTGATTACCTTACATAGGGTTATAATTGATATCCTCTGGATTATAGAATGACCCTGTTCTGTTTTTTTCCCGGGATAGACGCAACGAACAAGTCTAGAACAAGAGTTGATTTCACGTCCTTGAGTGCAGCAAAACAGAGTAGGGCGTGCCCGCATAGTTTCACATCTTCCGGAGTTATCTCATTGAATAAGAGAACGTACTCTCCGTATTCAGACAGATGGATGGATAACTGGTGGTGGACCTACATACCTACTTACCTAAGGTACCAGGTCGAAGAGCATTCCGTAAGCACGAAGAGTTTCGTGTCGGTCCGCCTGCGATAGACAACAGCAGACTCCCCTCCATACGGAGTATAGCACAGACAGTACTGTACATGCATACAGAACACATCATTATCATTACCTAGTCAGGAAGTCAGTCGGTGCATCGACGTTCGATTCGAGGTCGGATTCGGAACCCGTAGCCGACGGGAACAAAGCCGACGGACGGGTTGTGGAGGCTCGACTTTTGGAGGTAGTTTCGGACCCGAGGTCTGGTTTTTTTCCTTTTTGCTATTTTCACTCTTTTTTCAGGATATTGTTCTCATCAACAATTAATCGTGAAATCAAATCAAACGACTGATAGATTGGCTAATCAAGGTATGTACTGGTCTGATGTTTAGTACCTGGTGAGACCTTGAACCTTATCCGGGACGTTATCCATATCACCTATATCAGATCCGATCCGATGATTAGGTACCTACCTACCTAGGTACCTAGGTGCCAACTAGCTAACTAACACCCCTAGCTCCTAGCTGTCCTCGGAGTACCTACTGATTAATTCAACCTTTGCGATTCCCAAAGATCCATATCATTCATTCATTTATTCAGTCAGTCAGTCATCCATAAGGTACGTACCTCCTATATACATTGCAATCCACACTACCTATCTAGTACCCAACCAAAAGTCCCCCACACCCCCCTTTTCCCCCAAAACCACACTCGACCCCGAACATCACCAGCCATAGATACCTCCTAGCTACAGTACTTTAGGGTACCTACCTACCTACCTCCCTTACAATCTTTAATCATCATCTAATCACTCTACCTATCAATCAATCGACTAACGAAAATAAAAAGAAAAAGAAGGAAACAAAAATGTCCTACAAAATCGCCTACACCACCACCCCCGCGGGGCTCCCATCGGAAGACAAGGCCCGCGGCATGGTCTCCTTCATGGAAGAGTTCTACTCGACGAGCGACGACCCGAACGCGCATGACAAGTACGTCGCGAGCTTCACACCCGATGCGACGCTGATAATGGGGCCGAAGGTTGGGAAGGGGAGTGATGGTATGTATTTGTTTTCTTCTTTTTTATTTTTTTTATTTTTTGCCCCTTTGGTCTGTTGGAATGTTGCTCCTAAGATACCATTGGAGTCGAGATGTGCCCGCCCTTTTTAATTTTTGATTAATTGCGTACATTCATATATATCGCCTTGCATATTTCATTGTACTGTACATCTGCCATATATACCCGTTTCCAGCAAGAGGTGAGATGAGACATGCCACCGATAAGAAGACACAAAAACGAACTGCTGCCATTGGGGGTATCTTGGATGAATGGATGGATGATGATTTACGATCATCATATCAAGAGTGGAAAAGCACCGAAAGAAACCCCAGAGAGATAAACACAAGACCGACCCCATTCATTCTCATTCATTCCTGTTCCTTTTCTCCACGTTTAACTCGCCCGCCATGATGCTCCAGACTGTCCACCCAAGTAATTGGATCAATGTAGTCAAAAGGGCCGCTGATCGCTAAAGCAAAAATAAAAACAGAAATCCGCACCCTCCGCCACGGCCTTTGGACACACGTTGCTTCGCGGAAACACACTCCCGAGAAGATCTACTTCGGCGGTCCGAACGAGCTGATGCTGCACGGAAAGGTTGCGTACATGCTCAGGGCGAGCGGGAACGAGGTCGTGGTCCCCTGGGCCGGAAGGGTGGAGTTCGCTTTCGATGAGAATGGCGGCAACCCGAAGATGAAGTTTTATCAGGTGTATCTGGTATGTATCATGAAGAAGACATCTCGAGCTGAGACCTGGCTGACACTTTGTCAAGGACACTGCCGCGCAGTCTGGAAAATAATTGTGCAGATTCCGTGGATATAAACCTATGTTTCTTTTCTTTTTTTGCGATTTTTGCATTTGTTTATCACGTAAAGTTTGTCGTCCCGTACATAGGTATCTGGCCCGGGAAACCCGTCGAATTCTGGTTGAGTGGCCAGAATGCATCAAAATGAATTATCTCCTCATGAATCGTGCCGATATCGGGTCCGATCAAGTCTTCAGCGCCCGGGTACACAAGACCCTCGACGCTCTCCTCAGGCTGACATCCATTCACATCCGTTCTTGTGATGTCCTGCATGACGTCCGATGAGGACGCCTTGGGCATCCAGTCCCATACGGGAGGGTTCGTATTTGGCGTAGCCGCGTAGTTCGGAATCATCCCGTGGCTGTTAGAGCCCATGTCTGTAACTACCGGCTGGGCCGTGGTGAAGAGGTTCTCGATGGGATCCTGCCGGCCAAAGTCCTTGGATGGCTGCATGCTTGAGGCCCTGCTTTCGGCGACCGTCTTTTGGAATGACATCAGAATCGTCAGGTATCGTCTGCTCTGGAGGTCCGTTTCAGCACAGTACTGATGAAGCGCAAGAGCTATCTGGACAATGGAGTCATTTTCCGTATTATCGTAGACATTGAAGAACGAGTTGGTCAGGACTATGAGACCTGCAGTAAACATCCAGTGTCTTGCAAAGCACAAAGTCAGCATGTCAACGTAGTTCAAACTTTGTAGGGTGATGCTTACATGATGAAGGGATTCCGCCTTGGAAGACACCCCTTGACTCGTATAGCCTGGACAGCTCTGATCATATGTATGGCTGAGCGAACACATGCTGTGGAATATTTTATAAGCTGTGGGTTCTCCGCAACTCGACTCTCCGCCGGAGAGCTGGCGTTGCCTTGAGATGTCCGTGACTTGGCTCGATGCTCATCGATGATCTTCTTGACGTGCAACAACAGGAATGGCCGGGTGACGAGGATTATGTTTTGGAAATACATCAGCCACAGGTGCAACTGGGCGAGAGCTATCGCAGGATCGTCATGCGGCGTTGGGGTCGGATGCCATCTCAGGAGCTCGGGTAACGACTGAGTCCAGACATGAATATCGACAGCGATACCCATCGCGATCTTGAGCGATATCTTTCGTTTCCTGTATATTCGATTGAGTATGACGCCCAATATCTTGGCGGACCGCACAGAAGCGGAAAGAGCTTCCGACTCGAAGCTTTCGTCGGGTTGCGATGGACTCCTTGCAGGTTCGTTGCTACCGAATAAGGCATCCGAGCAATCGTCGTCATGTATCGACGTTGGACGACCCAAGCAGGCAGACAGGAACCGGTCCATGACATACAGACTCCTCCAGAGCATCATCCTGTTGCACCATTAGGAAACTTTCATCAGACTCATACTCCTTCCCAAGTAGAAGAACCAGAGACTCTGGTTGGGGAGGGAGATGAGTACCTAGGTACGGACCTTGAGACCCTCTCCGACTCATTGAAAATAAGCTGTGTTTCTACTCTATGCAGCCCCAGAGCATAAGCTAGCCGAACCGCCATTCCTGAGATAAGGCATTAGAACCCGTGAACAGTTCAACCGAAGAACGAGAGAAACCCACCGAAGTAAACCCACGCGGTGTTCCGCTTCGCAGCGCTCAACATATACAGCGTCATCAATAGCAGTGCCTGTATCGAAGCGAAGTCACCGTCCTCGAAGCCCGAGACCGAATCTTTGAGATGCTTTGCCGTGAGAAAGAACATCTCAGTTCTCTCCAACTTGTCGGAAGTTAGCCTTTTGAGGATTGCCGCCTCTGATGCAGAGATATGCGGGTTGTTAGCCCTGAGTTGAAGGCCATTTGCGAATACCAGATGTAAAATGCAAAGCCACGACGGTTCTGCAGCAAGTGGGTTCTGATATGTCCGGTCCACGCGTTGCTTAAACGTAAACTCGTCGAAGATGTGCATGATTCCTTTGGTCTATTACCACCAGGACAGATAAGTTCGGTGTCCATCCATGTCAGAGCAAAAACCGGAGCTTACATGGGTAAAGAAAGAGTCCACAAGGAAAAATGCGGCCTCTTTATCCGGAAGGGCGTATGTATGCTGATACCTTGGAGGTGTTGACACGGAAGCCTCAAGGATCTTATGACGCTGAGGGTCGACAGTGAACGCGGAGTTCCCGACAACACTGCCCACTAGCTGTCTGATGGTCTGCAAATATGACAACGGCGCCGAATCTCCAACATATACTGTACGCAGGTTCCTGTCAGGACCCTCCTTCTACTTTGAGAAGCTGAGATAATTGGAATGGACACCTACACATCCTCCCCTTGCCGTCGTTCAGCATGCGCGACGCCTCCTGTATCTCCGCCTCGTCTGTCTCGGAGCTCCCACTCTGCCCTACGTTCTGCTGGGGCCCATCAATGTCATTCGGGTTGGGAAACGGATCCCCAGATACCCGGTTCTGCGAGGACGGCGAGTGGTGTATGCCCGTGCCGGATGTGCCTCCATCCTGGCTCTGCACGGAGCTGCCCATGCTCACAGATGGTGGAAAGGGGTTATAGACGGTCGAATCCCTCCCCTCCGTCGAGACTGAGGCCATGCCCTGGTTCCAATCAGGGCTGGGGATGTCGCGTCTCTTCTGGCTGAGGCGCCGCTGCGTGGTGGCCGGGACGGGCTGTATGAAGAGGCATTCGACGGAGCGTTTGGAGCAGTTGTCACAGGGGCGGGTGCCATTACACTGGGACCGGATCGAATTAGCAGCCGGCGTGCGGGCGTGAATGGAGCAGATAAAAAGTCTGGAATATACCTTCTGCTTCCTCCGCTTGCAGTTCTCGCATGCCCGCGCGGCCCGGATTCTGTTCTCGGGCGCGACCTTTTGACGAGCCATGGTCGTCGGGTCGTCACGCTGCTAGTATTGCTGAGCTTGTGTCGGATGCCAGCAGCTTCGGAACGACCATGTTGTCATCAGCACTATTTGGTTTGTGCCTTGAGTCGGGGCTGTAGTGCAACAGCCGCTGGTGCAGCTGGACTCGTCCAGTTCAGGTCCGGGGCGAAGCGAGATGCGGATGGTCGCCTTCTCCACACACGAGCGAGTCTCGCGGGGCGGAGAGAGAGAGAGCCGGGGACCGATTCCGCACCGGCTCTCGGGAACAATTCTGAAAGTCCGGACAGTCTGGACAAGACGTCAACGGGCCGTCTGGATTACATATGCGGATTCTGCACAGAATAATAGCGACTGATAGCGATATGCTTTTACTTATGGCCGCTATCTGCCTCCAGTACCTTCCCCTCTTCCCTGGATGATCTTCTGGTTTTGGTTCCCCTCTCGCCCCCGCAGGGAATAAACAACAGCCCTCTTCTGAGTCGAAAACAGCCACGCAACCATGCCCTACGTCGAAGTCAACGAGCGCAAGCTGCACTATGCAGACTCGCACCCCCAGGGCGCGCCCGCCGGCGGTCTGACCTTCATCTGCATCCACGGCCTTGGCTCGTCGCAGAACTACTACTTCCCCATCCTCCCGTACCTGACGGGCAAGCATCGCTGCATCACCTTCGACACCTACGGGTCCGGACGCTCCCCTTACACGGGCCACGAGCAGTTCATCGAGACCATCGCTGCGGACGCGGTTGGGGTCCTGGACAAGCTGAAGGTTGGGAAGGCGGTCGTCGTTGGGCACTCGCTGGGCGGGACGACAGTGTCGCATCTGGCGGCGCAGTTCCCGGACAGGGTGCTGGCAGCCGTTGCGATCGGGCCGGTGCATCCGACGCCTAGCAATGTGCCGATCTTCGAGAAGCGGATTCAGGTGGTGTCTGAATGTATGGAACCGTCGCTTACTTCCCTCTTTCCCTTTGCTTCAATAGGTCACAGACGCCAGAGAGAACAAGAAAACAAAAGCATGCACATGTGCTAATGTCTCTACAGCCGGGATGGAACCAATGGCAGACACAATCCCCAACCAGGCGACCGGATCCCGCGCCACCCCCCTGCAGAAGGCCTTCATCCGCGAGCTCATCATGGGTCAGAACTCGATGGGCTATGCGTCGCTCTGCAGGGCCGTCATAGCGGCGCGCCCGCCTAACTACGCCGCCGTCAAAGCCCCCTTTCTGATCATCGCAGGAGACGAGGACAAGTCTGCTCCCCTGGATGGGTGCAAGCACATCTTGGAGAACATCTGCAGCAAGGACAAGAAGCTAGAGATTCTGCCAGGGGTGGGGCACTGGCAGTGCATCGAGGCCAGTGACCATGTTGGGCAGTTGATCGCTGATTTTGCGGGCACTATTGGTGCTTGATTGTTGCAATTGACTTAACAGGTTAGAGGTTTCTTTCATTTCTTTTTATCTAAAAATAGTAAATGAAATTAGAACGAAGGGAGGACGCTTAGACGGAGAGATAAAAGAAAATTTTAGAGGACGACCGCTTTGGTTCATTCGATAGACATGTATGTACATGATGTATGTACCTACTAATACTATTTACGAGTAAGGAAAGGGAAGGAGTCGGTAATGCCATAGACTGTGATGCTATATAACTATGAACCATGAATGCAAGAGTAGATAGAAAGAAAGGAGAAAAAAAACCGCAGATATCAAGCAATCATGCTCCGTTCGTCTTGACGTGGTCCGGAACGAGCTTGACATCATAGGTGAGCTCGAGCTGAGCCTGCGGGTCGTCTTTTCGAGGAACAAAGTCCACGATGAGGGAGTCCTTGACGGCGAACACGGAGTCGTTGACCAGGTACGGGTCCTTGCGGTCGAAGATCTGCGTGGTGAGGGGCCGGTAGCCTTCGTGCGTGACCTGCAGTTTGATCATGGTTAGTTTAGTTGAAGATGATAGGTCAATGCGAGATGGATCGTCGGTTGATCATTAGGTTAATTAAGATGGGTCTTGGTCTCCCTTACAAGAAGATGGATGTGAGCTGGTCTGAATGGGTGTCTGTCCATGAGTTCTAAGAGTTTTCCGGCAGGGCCTGTAGAAGGAACACAGATACGTCAATATAAAATCGTACAGTAAAAGATAGAACGTACCATCATTTGGCACCGGATATGGCGTCGGCCGCAGACAGTACAGATAGTACCGGCCCTCCTCGTCCGTCGTGAACTTGCCGCGCAGGTTGTGCTCGACCTGGTTGGGGTCCTGCTGCTCGTACAGCCCGTTGGTCGAGGCCTCCCAGACCTCGACCACGGCGCCGGCGAGCGGCTTCTTGGTCGCGAAGTCGACCACGCGGCCCTGCATGAAGACCATCTCGCCGTCGTCGACGCCCGTCACTATGTTGTCGCCGTTCTTGCGGTGTGGGGTGTCGGCGCGGAAGAAGGGGCCCAGGATGGCGGTCGCGGTGGGCGCGTCGGCGGCGTCCTCGGCCAGTTTGTAGGTGATTTCATCGACCAGCCTGTTTAGATGTTCGAGTTAGTATATGTGCATAGGTTAGGTAGCTATTATGGGAGGCTGAAGAAAACACTCACGATTCCAAACCGATCACGTCGCAGAGGAGCTGGCCCTCGTTGCGCTTGGCGTCGCTCATCTTGCCGGCCCAATTGATGAAGTTCACGCCGGTCATCCACTCATCGACCGTGAGCTCGTTCTCGCGCGCAAAGTCGTGGACGTGCCGGATCAGGCTCGTCATGATCTGGCGCATCCGCGGCGAGGTCTTGGGGCCCATGGCCTTGATGACCCGCTCGGTGAAGGTGGGATCGAAGCGGTGCGTCGCCATGGTTATGGTTATGGTACAGTGCCTCCTCTACCGTGTCTCTTGTCTGTAGATTTGACGGAAAAGTTGGGTATGATGTAAAAGGTCAATAAATAAAGTAATGCTTAAAGTAATGTTTATTGAGCAAGTGCTGAGGAATAGAGAAGGTCTGGAGGAAAACCACGAATCCACGAGCGGGGAATGTACAGTACGTGAAGGTGGGAGGGGCAGACTGTGTATGTATGTACAGCTGTCTGTCTTATTTATTCGAGGGCCGTTTAAGATGTATGAGGCCGAATCTGGCTGGAAATAGCTGACACCTGATTCGAAATCACGGTTATCCGGAAGGGTCCTGCAGAACCCAAGACCCCGGACCTCGATGCCTAGTTTAGCCATGTCTGCAGGTTTCCAATATTCAGCGGAACGCAGGCCGTGGATGACAAACTAAAGAGCCGGGATGCAGAGCCGGTGAGTACCTAGTAAGCGCATCGGATGCGGTCCAGCTCACACGATCCGAATGATGTGGAGAGAGCGCGTGCAGAACTGCGCCGTTGGACCCCACAGTTTCGGATCGAAGCCTGTCGTCTGGTTGCCCCGCGCGGCCTGGCCTGGAAGGAGTAACTTAGGGTTGGCCCTGAGCCCTAATGGCCATGCTCTGCCCGACCCCGTGGAGTCCCCGCGCGGGGATAGCTCTGAAGCCCGAGGGGTTTGTGCGACTCTCGAACATGCGCTGCAATATACCTGGAACAGCCTCCTTGAGATCCTGCGTTACCGTCCCTGTATGCATGGTTGCACGCAATGCCATACTCCAGTATAGACGCTGCCGTACAACTTGTTCATGTATGCGAAGACGCCCACCGTAACAGTATAGCGGCGCTTAGGACGCCTGCAGCTCTGGCTCTTCCAAGAAATGCTAGCACCAGTCTACCTGCCATCCCTATTCCCATTAAGGTTCCTGGCAGCGCCGCCCGTAGATCCATCTGGCTTATCCGACAGCTGAACGGGGACATCACCGGGGACCTCGAGCTTCCGTCGACTGGCAGTTTGCTTTTGCTGTTGTCTCCACGGGAACCGTTCACCCGTGTTTGCTTGCGCAGTCTGTCCCAGACGATACTCGATAAATGGCCCTGCTCCTCCAATGCTTCCGCGGGAGTCTCCGTGTACATAGCTCTCTCGAGCAAGATCCTTGTTCATAAGCCGAAAAAGACGCTTCTGCTTTCTTTCGTGAGCTTTTCCCCGGTTCTCTTGTGGTGCCTTGTCTGCCTCCCACCATGGCCCCCGCACCGCCAGACTCTCGTGTGGATGTCCTCATCGTGGGCGCTGGCCCCGCGGGCCTGATGGCGGCCACGTGGATGAGTCGCTGCGGCCTCAAGACCCGGATCGTCGACAAGAGAAATACCAAGGTCTTCGCCGGGTAAGACTTGTCCCCTTGTACATGCTACAGAGCACCTACAAACTTCGCAGGGCACTGACTTTGTAACCAGCCAAGCGGACGGGCTCCAATGTCGAACTCTCGAGGTAAGCGGTCGATCAGGCTAAAAGAGACCCCGGTCTGCCGGGACAACATGAGACTGAGACGTCACCCAATCACCATCTAGATCCTCGACAGCTTTGACTTTGGACACAGAGCATGGCGCGAGGCCAACCACATGCTGGAGATCTGTCTATGGGTATGTTCTACATACGATCCGGGAGCAGAGTTCCCTTCATGCTCATACCAACCTGACCGTCTTTCGCAGAACCCGGACGAGAATGGACAGATAAGACGTTCTGACCGCATCCCGGATACCATCCCGGGCATCAGTCGCTTCCAGCAGGTCGTCCTGCACCAGGGTAGGTGACGCTGTATTTTCCACTTCGATCGTCCAGAGTGTTTGCTTACCGCAACGCTTAGGCCGGATTGAACGCTTCTTTCTCGACAGTCTCAAGGAGCACGGAGGCATCCAGGTCGAACGCGGTGTTATGCCCGAGGCCCTAGAGCTGGAAGACGCTGATCCCCACGATAGAGAAGCTTACCCGGTCAAGGTCACCCTCAGACACCTGACAGAGGAGCAGGCCACTCCAGCAACCATCAATGGCACCGCGAAGAATGGCACTGTCCAGAGCGGTCTCTTCAGGAGCAACCTGACCCCTGATGATACCGAGGATCTCCTGAATGCCGCCAAGGGTAACCCCCGTGCTGGCTTGACTGAGATCGTGAGGGCGAAGTACCTCATCGGCTGCGATGGCGCTCACTCATGGGTCCGGCGCCAGTTGGGATTTGTGATGGAGGGCGAGCAGACTGATTATATCTGGTGCGGTCACATTTTCTTGCTTGTCGGAGCACCGAACTTTTACGACTGACGCATCATGTGAATGACAGGGGTGTCCTGGATATCATCCCAATCACGGATTTCCGTAAGCTTGGGCATCTCGAAGTTGACTTCAAGGGCACTTAATGGCTAACGTTTCTCTAGCCGACATCCGCATGCGCTGTGCAATTCACTCCGCAGACGCCGGCAGTGTCATGGTTATTCCACGAGAGAACAAGCTGGTTCGGCTGTACATCCAGCTCACAAGGACGGAGAAAGGAGGCGGCCAAGTAAGTCGTTCTCATACTGCCTGGATCGTCTAGCGAAAGCTAATCCCAAGAAGCACGACCGCTCGAAGATCACGCCAGACATGATTCTCAAGTCTGCTCAGAAGATCATGGCGCCATACAAGATTGACTACGAGTACTGCGACTGGTGGACAGCCTACCAGATCGGACAGAGAGTCGGATCCAGCTTCTCCAAGAACGAGCGTATCTTCCTTGCTGGTGATGCTGTTCACGTACGTCCCATCTTCGTTCCTAGGGAGTTAATGTCAGAACTTGTTTCCTGACTTCAGCAGACTCACTCCCCGAAGGCGGGTCAGGGCATGAACATCAGCATGCAAGACAGTAAGCAGACTCGTCCCATCTTGATACTGCGACTGAAATCTAACCTTCCAACCTGAAGCATACAACCTCGGCTGGAAGATCGCAAATGTGGTCAAGGGCGTCGCTGACCCCGCAATCCTCAAGACATACCAATCCGAGCGACGACGCATCGCGCAGGACCTGATCGCCTTCGACCACCGCTTCTCCCGTCTCTTCTCCGGCCGTCCCGCCAAGGACGTCATGGACGAGGAGGGAATCAGCATGCAGGAGTTCAAAGAGGCCTTCGAGAAGGGCAACATGTTCGCCAGCGGCATCGCCGTCGACTACGGCACGAGCCTGATCGTCGCGAAACCGGGCGACGCCGCCAGCGAAGGGGACGGCAGCGACGTGAGCGCCGCCAACAGCAAGAAGCCCCAGGTCGTGGGCAAGCAGTCCCTCTCATCCGTGATCAAGCTCGGGATGCGCATGCCCAGCTTCCAGGTCCTCAGCCAGGCCGACGCGCGCCCCTGGCAGTTCCAGGAGCTCCTCAAGAGCAACGGCCGCTGGCGCCTGGTCGTGTTCGCGGGCGACGTCAAGCAGGCCACCCAGAAGGCGCGCGTCCAGGCCCTGGGTGAGGCGCTGGCCAAGCCGGACTCGTTCCTGCACCGCTACACGCCCGCCGACGCGCCCATCGACTCGGTCATCGAGGTGCTGACCATCCACTGCTCCCCGCGCCGCGAGGTCGAGCTGCTCGACGACTTCCACGAGATCTTCCACCCGTTCCGGAAGGAGGTCGGGTGGGATTACTGGAAGGTGTTCGTCGACGATGACAGCTACCACGAGGGCCACGGGCAGGCGTACAAGAACTACGACGTCGACCCCGTCAGGGGATGCATGGTCGTCCTGCGGCCGGACCAGTATGTCTCGTGGATCGGGGAGCTGGATGACATGGCTGATCTGGAGCGGTTCTTTGATGGGTTCATGCTGGCCAGGAGGTGAGGTCGTGTTTTTCCATTTCCCATTTGCCATTTGCCATTCGATATGTATTTGTCTATATAAAGGTTGTTTTCAAGATGGATATGTTAATATCATCTTGTATATATGGATCATATAGACATACATACCCTGTCATAGTTAGAAGCGGTATTTTAGAGGGGTGGAGGGCGCACCTGGATGTTCACGTTTCACCCTTCCATATCAGCCATGCCTAAACGCCTCGCACGAACATTGTCCAGTACAAGTACAGTACATCCACTGAAGCAAATGAATAGTAGAAACCCCACCAATCAATAACGATCTTTAGCATGCCACAAGAAAACAAAAAAAAAAATCTCGAATCATCGTGACGTCCTCTCTCTATATCTCTTTTTCCGTTCCCTTTTTGTTCATGTCCTTCCATGACCCATTTACTTACTTCTTCCCCTTCCCTTCTCGCCATCAGGAGGGACTCTCCTCCCCTTCGGATTCCTCCTCCCCGCCAAATCCTGCGGCAGCTCCTGCACCACCTTCCCATGTTCCCAGAGGACCCCCAACCCAGCCTTCCTCTCGACCACGACGTCAAAAAATTCGAGCGGGACGACCTTCTCTTTCTCCTCTGCACCCTCTTTTCCAGTTATTGCCATCCCCTCACTCAATATGACTCCATTCTCACTCCTCCAGAACGGACACCCCGCAGCAAGCGCCTTCTTGATATTGATGTAGATCAAAACCTGCGCATCGCGCCGCATCCCGGATATCACGGTTCCGTTGTCCAGGCCTTCTATCCCCTTTCCATCACCTTCGGTATCACCGCGACCTTTGTTCTGCGCCAGGACCGACTCCAACGACGGCCCCGTAGCGAAATGGACGTGCGTCCGACCCATGCATTTAAGTCCGCCGGAGGCCAGGATGAGCGGCCACGCGGCGTGGTAGGTCCCGTGGACGACGGTGTCGGGGAGGGAAGTAGATGGGGTTGTTGCGGGAACGGAAGGTTGTGCCTGCGGCTCGTCGGAGAGGGTCAATCTCTCGAGGAACGACGCCGGATCGACGCTCTTGATACTGTGGCCCTGCGTGGCGCGGATCAGGAAATGCGAGGGGTCGGTGTCTTCCTTGGAGGTCGCGACGGAGAGGGCGCGTTGGGTTGCGTTCTCCTGCGCTGCTTGTGTGACCGGCGGAGCGGACAGGACTGTTGTGGACTGCTCGGTGTCGTTGGCGCCTTCGTCTTCCCGGTCTGTTACTTTTGAGGGAGTGGTTGTGGCTTGGCCTTTCGAATCCGCCTGTTCGGCGGAGGGGATGTGTAGGAGCGCAAAGCGCTTCTTGTCCGAGGTCGCGACGGCGTCGAGGATCTCGGGGAAGGTGACTTTGAGGGATTTGAGTTTTCGCCAGGCGAGCTGTAAAACAAATTGATTCAGATATACTGTTCTCAATCCATTGGAAAAGAATTGAGCGGGGGAAGGGGAAAAAGAGTTCATACCACATCAGCAACGTTCGCATATCCCTGCGTGTTCATCTTCAGTCCTTCCTTCTCCGCCGCATGGCGCAGGAGGAGACTCAGGGCCTTGGAGATCTGTACCTCCCGCGATTGACCTCCTCCTCCTCGTCCTCCTCCTCTTCCTCCCTTGCGGGGTTGAGACATGGCGTAGATCTGGAATTTGTCGGATGCGGTGCGGTAACAGTGGTAGTAAAGACGGAGGTGGGCTTTCGAGACGGAAAACAAAGACGGTTTCAAGGTTGTACGTGTATGTGTCAAAGGTGCATCTCCTGGTTAGATAAAGTAGAGGTTTATGGAGCTAGAGAGCTTCGCTGCTGCATGCCTCGAGAGCGGCGGAATATGTGACAGGCGGGGGAGTTCAAGATGTATCTACCTAATCTATCCCGTCAGACCGTTCGTATTCCTCTGACCTGACTCACCTCGTGTTCTAGATAGATAAGTCCCTACCTATAGATCGAGTCACGCCATCTGTATCTGTCAAAAAACTGCCATTGGCATAAGGTTGCCTCGTCAGTTTCGATCGCGCCGTCGGCGCGCGCCCCTGGAAGTTCTAGTGTGGGGATGTGTGGGCACCAAGTGACATTTTCGCGACTTCTGACATCATCAGGTATATTGTTACTACGTTACTATTGCTCCACATGAGTCAACATGGCTATCAGCACATAAATATCGAATTAGATAGGCGGAAAGCTGGATTCTACTACTTTATTTTC